>NC_080451.1:8104523-8453074 GCF_028018845.1 Melospiza georgiana
AATTCCTCTGTTCTTTCCCTCAACCTGTGATTACTGTTTAACCCAACTCCATCTATTGTCTTCCCTCCTTCCTCTGGGCAAAGAAATTCCTGTTTCCTTCAAAGCATCCGTTGCTGCTCAAAGTCCTGCAGTTGGGAAAAGCTTTTGCTTTGTCTGTCACGACCAAAGCGGGGCTCACGATGTGAGATCTCCTCAGCTCCTCCCTAAAGAGGAGCCTTTTCCCACAGCATATTTCAGGAGGATATTTCAGGAGACCCTTCCCTGATTTTTGGGGGGCTGAGGCTCTCAGCAGGATGAGCAGCAGCACTTTGGCAGCACCCAGAGCTGCCTGCTTCTCCTTTTAATGCCTTTATCAAAAGTGATCAGCTCTGTCGCAGACATTTCTTCACAGAAATCCTTTCTTTCGGATTTCTGTGTCTTCTGGAGGCCAGAGGCCTCAGAAGACAAGGTAAGCAATTATTATCAGATGCTGTGGAATGTAACAGGGGTTTCTTGATTGGCTCATTTTCTATGTTTATAATTAAGGGCCAATCACCAGTGCAAGCTAGGGGACTGAGTCCTTGGGCAAAACTTTGTTATAGATTCTTTCTAGCTATTCCTAGCTAGCCTAGCTGCTCTGCAACCTCTCTCCTTATTCTATTTAGCATAGTCATAATGTATTATATATGATATATCAATAAATCAGCCTTCTGATCTAGAAACAAGATTCCTGACTATCTCTCACCAGCAGCGACCCACTCAAGCGCTGTAATGTGTGGTGACCCCGACGTGATTCGAACACGCAGCCTTCTGGTAATAATTGTTTGCCTTGTCTTCTGAGGCCTCTGGGCTCCAGAAGACACAGAAATCTGAAAGAAAGGATTTCTGTGAAGATATGTCTGCGACACAGCTCAAGGTTGGGAAGCTCGATGGGTCCGCGGCTTCTCCGTCGCCGCTCCCAGGGTGGCTCGGAGGAGGAGGAATGTCACAGACATCTTTTTATGAAAATCCTTTTCTTAGGGTTTTTCTTCCTGAGAAGCTGAGAGGCCGCAGGAACAAAATGTAAACAATGGTTATCTGCTGCTGTGGAATGCAACAGGTGCAATCCAAGATTGGCCCATCTTGGGTGTTTATAATTAAAGGCCAATCCCAGCTCAGTTAGCTTGGACTCTCTGTCCGAGAAACAAACATTTACTATTCATTCCATTCTATTCTTAGCTTAGCTAGCCTTCTGAGATGAAACCTTTTCTTCTATTATTTTAGTGTACTTTTAATGTAATATATATCTTAAAATGATAAATCAAGCCTTCTGAAATATGGAGTCAGATCCTCGTCTCTTCCCTCATCCAAAGACCCTTGTAAATGCTGACACAGAGGAACATGCAGCTTTGTCCACTGAAGGGCAGAGCTGGGGGTCCCGTCCTCATGAGAGCAGTGGGTTTGTAGCCCGTGTTTCCACTTTTGAGTTTTCCAGGCTCAGATCTTGGCTCCAGCTGAGGTCTTTGCTCAGGGCGAGGGGCAACAAAGGTTCTCAGCATCTCTGCAGGCTCGGTACTTTGTTCCTCACATCCAGACATCACTCCGATCTCTTAATTCTGTATTGGCTCGTTTTTTTGGGGTCTTTTCGGTAAATTTGGTGGGGTTGCTTCCCATGGTATGCTGGTCTCAAAGTTATTTTGCACTCTCTCTGATGCCCCCCATGCCCCCCATGTCCCCTCCTCTCACTGTCTGAGAAGAACCATTAACTTAGCCCCAGGCAGGGCCATACTGATACAAAAGGAGCAATTAACTAAAACAACCGGTGATTACAATAACAAACAGGTAGAACTTCACCTTGGCAGCAACTGGTTTAACTGGTTCTGCAACCCTTTTTGCCCCCCAAAAAAAAATTAGCAGATTTTTTACTTATAACACCAGAGGCAGGACCGCTCCTGCAGCCAGAGCTGTGCCCGATGTGCTGGGCTGCTCTTGCCCACCGAACCCCAGAGGGACCCTCAGCCCTTCCCACCACCTCAGGCTCCAGCCTGCTGCTTCACATGCATGACTCACTGGAAGTGAATCCACTCATTTCTGACAGGATCTGGAAGTTCAGGTCCCTCTGAGACCTCAACCTCGATCCCCAGTCCTAAAATGGATAGTTTCTGGCACGCTGCAGGGACACAGAAACCCACAGCAGCCCACCTGCCTCCCTGCACAGACTCCTATCCATGCCTGGCCTGTGTGCCTGAGCTGGAAAACCATCACAGCCTGCATGGGATTGAGATCAAAGCTGCCCAGCGGTGCCGATTACTGACTATTTTTAATTCCAGGAGTGGTGTGTGCCTCTGTGCCAACCTGCGAGCGCTGTCAGTTTGCAGGGAAGTCAAATCCGATTAGCACAGAAAATATGCAGGGAGGGTAACATGGTGTGAACCGACATAACACGTGTTGGTAGAGGTGCTATCCTGGGCTTGTCTGTTTTCTGGATGTTATAAATCCCACAGCAGCAGAGAGACACACATATCCAATGGTGATTATTCACCATAAGCCCTTCAGCTTGAAATATATTTTCCAGGAGAGTCCTAGATATGAAGTTTCCTTACAAATGAATGTACATTTTCACAGGTGGGGCTTGCACACTCTCTCTCCTGTGGGAGCAGTTAGAATTGTGCCAGCTCCACTGAAGATGGCACGGGTAGCCCTCCTGTGACAGTGTTCACAGGGGTCTTAGGATGAGGGAACAGACAAAGATCTGACTCCATGTTTCAGAAGGCTTGATTTATTATTTTATTATATATATTACATTAAAACTATACTAAAAGAATAGAAGAAAGGTTTCCTCAGAAGGCTGGCTAAGAATAGAATAGGAAAGAATGATAACAAAGGCTTGTGGCTCGACTCTTTGTCCGAGCCAGTTGGGCTGTAATTGGCCATTAATTACAATCAAAGATGCACCTGTTGCATTCCACAGTAGCAGATAACCATTCTTTACATTTTGTTCCTGAGGCCTCTCAGCTTCTCAGGAGGAAAAATCCTAAGGAAAGTATTTTTCATAAAAGATGTCTGTGACACCCTCCTGCACACCCACCCCGGGATCAGGTCCCTCTCCATCCCCAGGGAGCTGTGGTGACACTGGGGGAGCAGGGCATGGCCACAAGGGATGGAACAGGCAGAGGTGAGGGCTGAAGGGTTTAAAAGCTATGGAAAAGAGGCAGGGAAAGGGCACAGAGCCAGCAGCAGCTGCTGGGAGACCCAGCACAGAGATCTGCCTACCGAGGCACCTCGGAGCCCTGCGGCCCCACCGCTCCCACAGCCAGGCCAATTAATGATCCCAATCAATAATCCTGACCCAGAAATTTCAGACAGGAGCTACAATCAGAGCGAGGTCTCCCCAGAGGCAGCCTGGCAGGCAGGATTTCACAGCGTGCGAGGGGCTGAGAGTCACTCTCAGGCAATTTTCCCGGGTCCTCCCCTGGACTTCGGGCTGCGGGATCAGCAGTTTAAAGAGCTCTCCCAGCTCCTCTGGGGTAAGTGACATCATTGACGTGTTTGATAATCACCGGTAATTGCCCCTGCGTTGAACTGGGCAGGCTGAGCCTCGCTGAACTGGAAAGCACAGCCGGCTCTCCGCTTTTAAATCCTGATGGTAACGGGAGGAGATGAGCGATGCTGGGCTCAGCACAGAGGGGAGCAGCATCCTCCTCCTCCCAAGGGCCTCGGGTGCTGCTGCCAGAGCATCAGCAGTGACAACAGCGCAATTTGTGACCCCACAACAAATGATACCTGCTGATGCAGAGGCATCTCTCTTCCCCTCGGAGTAATTACCTTCCTGATGCTTGGAAGAGGCTGCCGATGATGCGTTTATCCAGGAGGGAAAACAGCCTGGTTCCCAGTGTGCTGACAAGGCACGGGCATGGGCAAACCCAGATTTTGCCAGAGACAGAACCTAGCTGTCACCTGGTGGGGTTTAAACCTGAGGGGTGATCACCAAAGTGGGGAAACTGAGTGTGTTTCACTACACCCCTGTTGAAGATTGCAATGCAAGATGTTCTCAATTACCATCTGTATGGCAGATTACCTTTGTTCAAGTGGGCAGTTTGCTTTATCTCTCTCTTTGAGTGACCACATTCACACCTCCCTCAGGAGGGGACCTTGCTGATAACAGCTATTGAATGTCCCTGCATGGCTGATAAGAACTATAACATCCCATTGGGAGATGCTCCACCCAGAGGGAGGAGCCAAGCATTCCTACCCAGATATAATCCAGAGGTTTTGAGACACCAGCACAGCTTTCTCCACGGGATTCCCCAGAGGAACAGCAGCTGTCTCTCCTTCCACTGGATCTTCAGAGGAAGAATACATTCTTCTCTACAGGACCCCCTTGCTCCAGCAGAACCACCCCTGACACTGCAGGAGGACACATTTCCAATGGGACTGCTACCAATACCCTGACCAACACGGTGTCAGGTTGGGTTCTGACTCTGTCAGTGTTGTTCTAGTGTTCTGCATTGTTTATTTCATCCTTTTCTTTTTTTTCCCTTTCCCTATTAAAGAACTGTTATTTCCTGTTCCCATATTTTTTGCCCGAGAGCCCCTTAATTTAAAATTTATAGCAATTCAGAGGGGTGGGGAGGGTTTACATTCTCCATTTCAGGGGAGGCTCCTGCCTTCCATAGCAGACTCCTGGCTTTCCAAACCAAGACAACCCCCCAGATGCTGGTGTGAACTCAGGTGGAGTCACTGAAGCTGGGATGAGCCACGTGGGGAGAACAGAGGAGAGGGGAAATGGAAGATGCACTTTGTGTTGGAGGGTTTAAGGGTGAATACAATAAAATCCATCTTTCAGCGTGGAAAAATAGGGGCAAAATGTGAAAAAAGAGAGGTCTGTAAAAACAAGATCAGCTAGGGAAGCTGCTGCAGGGAAAGGGAAGGGGGCAGGTGGCTGAGGCCAGGCTGAGGGCAGGGGAGATGAGCTGTGCTGTGTTTTGAGAGACGTCCTCAGCAGCTGCGTGAGGGCATTTCTGTCCACTGAATCTGTGCTCTGCTTTGAAAATTTAAAATCTTTTCAAGATGAGAGAAGCGCTCCCTCCTTAGAGAAGGCTTTTATTGACCCAGCAGATCCGCAGCAGAGCGCATTATAATGTCAGAAGCAGTTTCATCCTCACGGTCAGTCCCTCGGCAGGGCTGTAGCTCTGACCGTGTCCTGCACAGCCACTCTCCCTCCTGGGACCTGTGGCATCCTTGGAGATGCTCCAAGGGCAGAGGTGTGGGGAAGCAGAGAGTGGATGCTCTGTGAGGAGCCAGGAGAGAAGGGGTTAAGTGCCTCCCTCCCCATGACCACACCTGGGAGGAATTTGTTCCTTCTGAAAGGTTGAGGACAGGGAGGGAGATCTTCAAAGTTTCTCCACAAGCCACTGAAGCTGAATTTCGACGGCGGAGAAAACAAAAATATGAAAGCGAACAGAACAAACAAGAATAAATTATTCATGAGGATGAAAGTGAAGAAAGGGAAGTTAAGCGAAACAAAGGGAACCACGCATTTCCCACAGCTGAGGTAGCATGATCAAAGCTCTCAGGAAACCAAAGCTGATCGCTGGCGCTCACCGTGGTGATAACACCAGGGCTTTGATAGCGCGCTGTGAGCGGCACAGCACGGCACAGCCAGGCTCCCGTCTGCTCCCTCGGAGCTTGGAGGGCTCCTCTGCCACCTGTGCCCACCCAGGGGACACCTGTCACCTCCAGGCTGGAGCAGAGGAAGGCACCTTATAGCTCATCTTGTTCCAACCCCTGCTGTGGGCAGGGACACCTTCTGTTATGAGTAAAAAAGGCTACTCTTAATTTTTTCGTAAAAAGGTTGCAAAGTGAACTGGTTGGACCAATTGCTGCCAAGGTGAAGTTCTACCTGTTTGTTATTGTAATCGCTGGTTGTTTTCATTAATTACTCCTTTTGTGTCAGTATGGCTCTGCCTAAAGCTAAGTTGATAGCCCTTCTCCCCGGAAGGTGAGAGGAGGGGACATGGGGGGCATCAGAGAGAATGCAAAATAACCTGAGGACCAACATGCCATGGGAAGCTGCCCCATCAAACTTACTGAAAAGACCCCCAAAACAATGAGCCAACACGGAATTAAGAGATCAGAGTGATGTCTGGATGTGAGGAACAAAGTACTGAGCCTGCAGAGATGCTGAGAACCTTTGTTGCCCCTCACCCTGAGCAAAGACCTCAGCTGGAACCAAGACCCAAGCCTGGAAAACTCAAAAGTGGAAACACAGGGTACAAACCCACTTCTTTCATGAGGACGGGACCCCCAGCTCTGCCCTTTAGTGGGCAAAGCTGCACATTCCTCCTCCTCCAAGTCACCCTGGGAACAATGATGGAGAAGCAGACCCGTCGAGCTTCCCAACCTTGAGCTGATCACTTTTAATAAAGGCTTTAAAAGGAGAAAAAGTCTCCTGCCCTGTTTGTTTCACCTGCCACCTCTAGGGAACAGGCTGGAGCAGAGGAAGTCACCTTAAAGCCTCTCTTGTTCCAACCCCTGCTATGGGCAGGGACAACTTCCACAAACCACAAGCCTGGGGCTGGAGGGAGTTGTGCCTCCCTGTCACTTCACTGCTCAAATAATCTCCTCTTTTGGGTAAATGAAAGGCAAACTATGGCACGCCCAGGCAAACATCATCTCCTTGAATATTTCAGAGCCGTTAACCTCTCTCCACACTCATCGTCATCTAGCAGGTAATTGAAATGGCTTTGCCTAAGCAGAATTTTTCGGAGATCAATTATTTACTCCCAGCAGAAGGGTCTGGTTTCAAGCTTGTTTACGATGCAGCTGTTGCTACCGCTGGTTCCTCAGCCTTGTTTATCCCTAAGCAGATAAAAGCTGGCTGATTGGAGATAAAGTTCTTGATTTTCCCAAAGTGCCTGATGGATCTTGTTGGCCACACTTGGAAATTGGGATGCAATGCCTTCATTACGCTGTTGTCTTCTCTCAATTGCTGCTCTGCAAATAAGCAACAGGACGGTGGAATAAGCGAAGAAGAGCTGGTGTGGAGACAGGAAAATCCACTTTGATGTCTCCACCCTGAAGAGCAGCAGCCATACAGGCACGAGAGTGTGCTTCTCTTCCCTGGGGAAGCCCAATGTCCTGCCCTGGAGCTGCCTCCACTTTTGCTGCCCCAAAGGCAAAATGGGGAACGTGGGAAGCCTGCCTGAAGCGAGAACAGATCTTTCACTCTCCCCATGAATAATGCAATTACCAAGTAAGGCCAGCATGGGGAGGGTGAACTGCATCGTGCATCGACACCACAGAACAGCTCAGGGGTTGAGGAGGGGGCTGGAGAGGCTGTGGCTGCTCTGCTCGTGGGCTTGCTGTGCTGCAAACAAGCTGTATTTGACCATATAAATGGTCTTATTCAAAGAGGAGAATTAAGGTAATAACCGTTCTCCAGGAAGGAAAAGGAATTCAATTTCAAAGCCAAATTAAACAAAGCTTCCAATTAGAGCAGATAATGTTTGCAGTGAGCTGAATGGCCTTTCTTCCAGCTCAGCCTGAGTTTAATTTTTCTAATCGGCTCTATTTTGCACCTCGGTTACTTCAAGGTGGCCAATTTCTTAGGAATTGGCAGATATTGACTGAGGATGCTGGGCTCAGAATTGGGATTTTTTTCCTCCAGCACCAAAGTCTTTGATCGCTTGCACACAGCTGGCACCCAGCTGGGCTTCCAAAGCCAAATCCAGGATGGGATCCTAATGCTGGTACCCAGCTGGGCTTCCAAAACCAAACCCAGGCTGGGATCCCAGCTCCGTCCACCAAACCCAGCTGGGATCCCAACACTGGTACCCAGCTGGGCTTCCAACACCAGACCTTGGCTGGCATCCCAACACTGGCACCCAGCTGGAATGCCAACGCCAGCATGGTCCTGATCCCTGTGGCACAGCCCTAATCCCTGTGGGACAGCCCCAATTCCTTTGGGACAGCCCAAATCCCTTTGGGACAGCCCCAATCCCTTTGGGACAGCACAGCAATTCCCTGCACGTGGCAGTTTTAACCCTTGCTGTGGGTCCCAGCTGCCCTCACTCCTGCAGTCCACACGTACAAGGCCCAGGTTTGTGTCATTACAAATGACCCAAAGAGCTTAGTGGGTTCATGTAGATGAAAATATTGATTTTTTGCTTTCAGGAAAAAGCCCAATTAAGAAGATCTAATGGAAATGCGACCCTTTATCCCCTCTTTGTCTTATCTACCAGGAGCCAATATTCCACTGATTCAATGAAGGAGAAAATCTGATCATTTTTCCTCTATTTCCCTCTTGCTGCTCGTGGCAAGAAAGACTTGCTGAGCATGAAGGAATTCACCCCAAGGACACCTGAGCTGCTGACTGCTGTCCTGGGCTCCCAGGGGAGCTGCTGCATGGGGAAACACAGGTGGGATGGGGAAAAGCAGCCCCAGTACCACAGGGCAGCCCCAGATACCCCACAACCCTTCTCCAGATTTGCAGAAACCAAAGTGTAACAGGAAAGACTCATCAGCCTCATGCGTTGATCCCTGACTTGTTTTCTCATTGATTTCTCTCTGACTACACGACAGACATGCCACTTCCCAGTAAAGAAGGGCTCTCCTGAGAGCTCATCCACACTCCTGACATGCCATAAACAGAACTTTCTGCCCTGGCCATGCTGGGGGAAGCTGTCACAGGGGCAGGGCAGAGCAGACAACATGATTGCCTTAATATGTGTCTTTAAGCAGCTCAGCTTGCTGGGGAATAGCGTGGGGCTGAGCGCAGAAAGGATGATCAGCTGCACTGGCTCTCTGGCTCCTGTGGTCAGGAATCTCATCCCAAATCCAAACATCCTGAAGGGCTCACCAGCTTCCAAATCTCTCTGTATTAAACCAGCACCGGAGGGGCCATCCCAGACTCACTTGGTGTGAAGTTCTGCCCACCAGAGCTTCTCCAAGGAGCAGTTTGGGGGCATTTGCTGTATCCAAGGGTCTTCTACCTGCTCCTGCTGCCTTGGGAAATACTGATGGAGCAATGCCAGAAGGAGGGCAGGCTATAGGGCCACCATTGATTAGGTGGAGGAAGGCTCGAAGCTGCAGTCCCAGCACCCGTTCTCAGCCCTCAGACCGCAGCGCTTAAACCTTCCAGGGCCAATCTCTTCACTGGTTAATTATGTTGGAGGATTACACTTATTAAAACTTCCCACTTTGGCAGCTCATCTGAGATGAAATCCTCCGGCTTTGCGAAAAATAATTCGCATCGGATCCGCTGCCTCACATTCCGAGCCCGCTTGTTAACAGCGAGCTGGGCGGGCGCCAGCAGCCGTCATCCCGGCCTCTCTGGGAAACGGATGATTTCCTGAGAATAAGCTGGTTTAATTTCTCCTGAATTGCTAAAGCACACGCACACACACACACACACACACTCTCCGGGATTTTTCAGGCCACCTTTGGCGGAGGCGAGGGGAGGTTGGTTCGCAGATGGATCTGCCTCCCTAGGGAGCGTTGTGTGTGGAGTGGGGGCACTGCCCTGTCCTGCTGCCCTTTCCAGGGGCATCTCCCCAGCCCAGAGGGCAGGAACCCTCCCAGCATGGTGGCCACAGTGCGTGTGGCATTGCCCTCTCCTGGGAGGAAACAGAACAGAGCTCACAGCATTCCTTACTTGTGCGGGAATTATCCACAAATAAGGAATGCTGTATGCCAGGTATAGCCAGCTCCTGGCTGCGTGGGCTCACTCCCTTTCCCCTCCTGGTCAGGTGCCCATGGCTGGCACATGGAGTGAGTTTTCTGCCTGTGGATTTTGACAGACATGGAGTGGTGATAACAGAGATCCCAATAGGAGTGGGACCTGAGAGGTCTCGGTGAGGGAAATCAATGAGAAAACAGGGGGTTGTTTCATTGGTTTCAGCTGTGAATTGTTTTCACTTATTGGCCAATCCGTGCCAAGCTGTGTCGGGGCTCTGGAAAGAGTCACAAGTTTATTTTTATTATCTTTTTAGCCGTCTCCAAGTATCCTTTCAGTATTCTTAAGTGTAGTTTACTTTAGTATTCATTAATATATTATAGTATCATAAAATAATAAATTCGCCTTCTGAGAACATGGAGTCAGATTCATCATTCCTCCCTGCCATGAGGGACCCCGCAAATACAATAGGAGATCTGCTCGGCTTTGCTTCTGTTAGGAAAATTAACCCACAAACGCCAGAGGTTTATGTCCAAAAAGGTGACAGAGGAGTCCTTTTGTCTTTATTTGAATAAAGGGAGAGGCCATGGGGCATTCCCCTGGGATCTCTCCAATTTTTGGAGGATGCAGCCTCCTTTTTATCCCAATTTTCAGCCACATTTCCCTTCTCTCTTTCCCCACTAGCTGAGGTACTTGAGAGGTTCAGACTTCCCAGAAGGGCTGACAGCAAAGATTTCCCTCTAATGTATAACCCTCTTTTTTAATTTTTAATTCTTACGGAATTTAGGAGTTTTTCTTCCCCATCGTTTCTTTCATCTCTCAATGTCTAATTTCATTTATCAGCAAACCTAAAGTTTATTTGTAAAACCAAATATCTTTTTCCATTCATCAGTCAGCGGAATCCTTCCCATTGTTTCTTTTCTCTCCCAGTGCTGGTTTTATCTACCAGCAGACCCACAGCTGGTTTGGGAAGACAAATCCACTGTTCCTCTCACTTCCAAAGTTCTGAGTTCTGAGAGCCGTTGCCTGAACTCGCAGCTGCCCCAGCAAAGCCACCCTCGCACAGCCAGGAAAAGTGATTTGCAATTAGTTCAAACACAGGTTTATCTCCTCCCCGCACAAAGGGGGCTTTGAAATAAATATTGGAGAGAGTACCCGGAGGCTGATAGAATAGAGCCGTCTACTCCGTATTTTACCTCTTTGAGGAGAAGAGTGTGAAATATGTTTATAGCCCCAACTCCCAGCCATCCCCAGGAGCGGCTCCATTGGGCAAATGGAGCTGATGAGCAGCCTGGATAAATCAGGCTTTCCCACCACAGTCAATAAAGCTCCATCTCATGCTGCTTAAAGCCTAACGGGGGATGGAGCCCGGCTTAAATCCAATCTGGATCCAGCGGCTGGGAAAAGCTGAAGGGATGGATGTGAGCTGTATTGATTTTCAAGCTCTGCGCTGGAAACACTGGGAACTTCAAAAAGACAAATGTCTGTCGGGAGCAGATTTGGAAAGTGGAGGCCTGAAAACAATAAATATGGCTCATGAAAAAGGTTAAATGTGTTACTCATATCTGCGTGAGGCAAACCAGGTTAGGGCCTGCTCAGAAGGGGTGGCTGGCAGAGCAGAGCACGCCTGGAATATGGAAATTCCTGCTAAGAGATGGTGATGGATAGACCTGAAAGTGAAATGGAAGAAATTGGTGAAATGTGGAGTTCTCAAAGTCCTCAGGAGCAGTTTGGCTCTCAGGTGTGGAAGCTGTGAGAATGCAGACAGCATTGCTGGTGACTTAGTCATTTGAAAGCACTGCAAAGGGTGGGGTGAAGGCTCAGCTGGGCCACAGGCCAGGGTGGTGTGGACTGGCTGGGAGAGCCATTTTCCCCCCATTTCTGCTCCTCTGGGGACAGGCAGGAAGGTGGGGAGCTGCTGCTGAGTCTGGTGTGGCACCTGAGTGCCACCAGCACCGTGCTCATCTCAAATCATCCTTCCTTGCAAAAAATTCAGGATTGGAGAAAAGCTGGATGAGACTCTTGGAACTGCTGCCACTTCTTTAAACATTCCCAAAGTCCTCAGGAGCAGTTTGGCTCTCAGGTGTGAAAGTTCTGAGAGTGCAGCCAGCATGGCTGGTGCCAAGGCCTGGGCTGGGCTGGGATGAGATGGGAAAAAGCAGCCCCAGTATGGCAGGAGGGTGGGATGAGATGAGACGAGACAAGACGAGACGAGACAAGATGAGATGAGAGGAGATGACACAAGATGATGAGGTGTGACATTTGAGATGCTCCTTGTGTGCTGGAACAGAGGCAAGAACGAGAAATGGTGGCCTGGTGGCCTTGGGGTCAAGGTGTGACTCGCCGTGGCAGCTCAGGCAGCGTGCTCTGCCTGTCACACGTCACTGCCAGGAGATGAAGCTGTCTGCATGGCCTCAGGTCTCTCCTGTGCTCCATCATCCTCTCCTCCTCTGAAATGCTAATGGCATTAACATATTTATCATTAACAAATCTTTTTAAGTCCCAGAACTGGATCAAACTGCTGAGTCGTAACACCTCATTTATAATTTTTTGTCCCCGAGGATGCCTTTAGGATTATAAATAAACTCCCTGTTCCTAAAAGCACTTGGAACTTTGGGAGGCTGATCCAGGCTCTCGGGAACACAGGGATGGCTTTGGGGAGCAGGGGGAGCTCAGAGTGCCCCAAATGGAGCAGTGCTGTGGGGGGATGAGGCTCCAGGCTGTGATGGATGAGTGACACGTTGGGGCTGAATTAGAAGCAGGAAGGAATGAGAGCAGCTCAGCAGCTCATCCTTGATGTGCTGGTGGCACGAGAGGTCTGGGATTTCCCCTCTTTGGGGTTTGCAGAGCAGCAAAACCCCTTCTGTGACGGTGTTCACAGGGGTCTTAGGATGAGGGAAGAGATGAGGATCTGACTCCATGTTTCAGAAGGCTTGATTTATTATTTCATGATATATGTTACATTAAAACTATACTAAAAGAATAGAAGAAAGGATTTCTCTGAGGAAGGGTGATCAGGATGATCATCAGTGCTCGGAATTATTGGGACAATGAGGAATAAACACTGGGCCTATTTATAGAAATTACAGGGAAATCTCGCTCTAGCCACAAACCCCCTTAATTGCAAATCTGCACAGATGTTTCCTTTGAATTTGAAAAGTGATTAATAAATAAATGAGGGTAATGCTTGTTTTGGCTGAAATAGAGTGATAAATGATGTCTGCAGCGCTTCGTTACCCAAACAGGGTGAGGGATCTGACCTGGGACAAACGGCCAGAGCTGACAGGAGGGGAACAATCAACACCAGGAATGAGCTCAGTGCCACAAGGGCTGTGCAGGAGTCCCTTGTGCCCCACGGCACACAGTGCTGGATCCTGGCACCCTGATCCCCCCTCTTCAAACCCCCTGGCAAAGCCAACGTGTTTACTGTGCAGCTCGTGTTGACTTCTTTTAATTCATGCATAATTCAGGCTATATCTGTAATTCCTGGGTAAACACAGACATAACTTTTCTGTTGACTATTCCTTGACCCACTTACTGTGCAAACATGCCTTGGAATGGAGCAGCACTGGGAAGGAGAGACCTTCAGAGGAGTCAAGGGCTCCCAGGGGACCAGGAGAGTGTGGCCATGCAGTGCCAGGGCTGTGTCAGTGCTGTGTTGGTGCCCTGTGTCTTGGTTTGGAAGGACAGGTGCCTGTTAAGGCAGGCAGGAGCCTCCCCTGAAATGGAGAATGTAAACCCTCCCCACCCCTCTGAATTGCTATAAATTTTAAATTAAGGGGCTCTCAGGCAAAAAATATGGGAGCAGGAAATAACAGTTCTTTAATAAGGAAAGAAAAAAAAACCTAAAAGGATAAAATAAACAATGCAGTACACTAGAACAACACTGACAGAGTCAGAACCCAACCTGACACCCTGTGGGTCAGGGTGTTGGCAGCAGTCCCATTGGAATTGTGGCTCAGCCCTCCTGCAGTGTCAGGGGTGGTTCTGCTGGAGCAAGGGGGATCCTGTAGAGAAGGATGTATTCTTCCTCTGAAGATCCAGTGGAAGGAGAGACAGCTGCTGTTCCTCTGGGGAATCCAGTGGAGAAAGCTGTGCTGGTGTCTCAAACCCTCTGGATTATATCTGGGTAGCAATGTTTGGCTCCTCCCTCTGGGCGGAGCATCTCCCAATGGGATGCTGTAGTTCTTATCAGCCATGCAGTGACATTCAACAGCTGTTATCAGCAGGTGTCCCCTCCTTAGGGAGGTGTGAATGTGGTCACTCAAAGGCAAACTGCCCACTAGACAAAGGTAATCTGCCATGCAGATGGGAAATGGAAAACATCTTGCATTGTAATCTTCAACACCCTGAATCTGTCCACCCTGTGCCTGTCAAAGGCAAGGCATTCCCTGTGCTGAGGGAATGACCAGCCAGCTTGGCAACTTGCAAAATTGCTGTCAAATCCCTTCGGGTTTCCACCGAAATCGGAGGTTTTGTATTAATTTGTATTGTGATGAAAGCGTGTAGCAGCACGGTATCACAAACACAAACAGGGCAATCTTATAAAAATTTCATCTTTATCTATTTTGGGGAGAAATAGCCGTGTCTGCCTAATTGAAGCATCTGTCATTCTGACATTAAATAGTGCATCCGTGGTTCTTTTATTATATTCCCTTGCATTTCCCATACACTGTTAAATTGAAATAACACCGGTGGCTCGGAGATAAAGGGAGATAATAGGTATTTTATAATGAGCAAAGAGGAAGATTCATCTCCAGTCAAAGCCCAGAATTGCTTTAGATTTTTTTTTTGGTGTTGTTATTTTTGTTTGACGTTGTTATTTTGCCACCCTAAAGTGGGGATTCTGCCACTCAGCATTCCCAGTGCAAGGAGGAGCATTTACCCACATGGGAAGGGATGTGAGCACCAGAGAGCTGCTCATCAGTGACACCCTTTTGACTGTGAATAAAATCAAGTTTAGCAAGTACCACTCCTATCAAGGAGGAGCTGGGGCGAATCAATTCAGCCTCAGGTTTGCATGGGATAAATAAAAATGGATCCAAAGATCCACACACTGCCTGCTCTGCTCTCTGTCACCTCCCCTTTGGGACAGGACTGCCCCAAGGACAGGGACACCCAGGCCAGACCTTCCTACCTGCATCTTCCCCTTGACACAAACAAACCCCAGAAAACTGAACTGTGCAGTGATTTCCCCATGTGGATCCTTGTCAGAGCTCAGTGCATCCCTCCGGGTGTCCAGAGTTGCTGAGGAACCCACCAGGGAAATGGGAGACCCTGGCATGCTGCCCAAAACACCTGGGGATTTGATTGTGACCCCTGGAGCAAGTTACCAGCTTTGTATGAGGACCTGAAATTCACACAGGTTTGAATGGTGTAATAACAATATGATCACAGGGTGAAAATGTAGATTTTAGGATTTTTGGTATGGGGGTTATGGGGACAAGATGGAGAAACTTGGGCATGTCCAGCCTTTCTTCTTCTTGTTCCCCATTCTCTGCAGTGATGTTGGCACTTTGGGATTGGTTTAGAATAGAAGTGCACTGTCTAACATAGGTGATAGGTATTGGGAATTAAGTGTAAATATGTTATAC
The DNA here is from genome assembly GCF_028018845.1 of Melospiza georgiana. NCBI lineage: Eukaryota > Metazoa > Chordata > Aves > Passeriformes > Passerellidae > Melospiza > Melospiza georgiana. Next base: position 8,119,752 of record NC_080451.1, read on the forward strand.
GTAGTTTGTAGTATAAAAGGACAACACAGAGTGCCTGTGGCTGCCCTGCTGAGCAGACCTCGGCTGGGCAGAAAGAAAATTTTATAGATAAGAATTAATAAACAATCTCAAGACTGAAAAGTGCAGAGTCCAGACTCATTCTTCAGCCACACGGGCTGAAGCACCAGACATCCTGCACATCTCAGGGCTGCAATTATCAACAGCAACATGAGAGATCCTGTAATTAAATCCCATGCAAAACGAAGCAATTACCAAAAAAAAAGGCACTCTGTGTGTGAGTAGAGATAATGATCAGCGTGGAGGCTCCCCAGGTATCTGGCACAGAGGCTGTGCCCTGCCTGGTGCCCACCCCAGGGATGCTCCTGTGCCAGGGAGGGGGTGGCCTGGCCTGGGCACCCCTCTGGCTTTGGGTGCCCCCCACTTGCAGAGCTCCCTGTGGCTCCAGCTGGATCCACCAGTGGGCACAGGGAGCTGTGGGGAGGGAAATGGTGCTTGGGGAAGTGAAGGAATAGCCAGAGCTTGCAGTAAAAGCACAGATATCTAATTGAGATTTCCTTGAAACCCACTGGAAATAATTAAAATTGACTTCTAATACTTTACAAACTAATTAGGAGTATTGGACTGGATAACTACATTGAAGTATAAGTGGCGTTTAATTGGGATAAACTGAATCATAATTGGAAATAAATGCAGCCCAAAACAATAAACAGCTTGGTAGGAGAGGTTATGGGCAGCTTGTTCCAGTGCAGGGAGTGTGGTGCTGGCTCAGATGCTGTCCAAGGCGCTGGGACATCTCTCATTGAATCACAGAATCTGTTGGGATAGAAGGGACCCACAAAGATCACCAAAGTGACCACCAAACACTCCTGCAGCTCTGACAGCCTCTGTGCCCATTCCTGGGCAGCCTGGGCAGTGCCCAGCACCCTCTGGGGATGAACCTTTCCCAAAATCCAACCTGAACCCCCCTGGCCCAGCTCAGGGGTTCCCTGGGGGTGTCCCTGTCACAGGGAGCAGAGGTTGGAGCTGCAGAGCCTGATGGGGTCTGACCTCCAGCCGAACACATTCAGTGTCCTCAGCTCCTCTTGTGGCCCCTTCCCCATTTTCGTAGCTTCCTTTGGGGATTCCTAAATGTGATTTAAATGCTGGCACACCCCTGGCAGCGCTGGCACACATCCTGAGCAGAATACAGAGCCAGGGCTCTCCATGCCAGGGCTGCCAGAGGCACTGGGTGCAATCAGATCCATCACAGCCACCCCGGAGATGCTGCTCCCTCTCCAGAATCCCCAAACTCCGTTTCCGGAGCCTGATGTGTGTGAGCAGCCCCCTGGCAGCCCGTGCCTGCTGGTTTATTTATCCGAGCTTTAATAACACCACCCTTTCAGTGGTATCAAACAGCCTCGAGCTTCTCATTCCCCTCAATGAGCTGGGAACAAATGAAGTGGGTGCAGAGCTGCCGGCCCTTTGTTCTCCCTCATCTGCTCCACTCATTACTTTGAGGAGCCCTATTTTCTTCTTCTTTACTGCTTTCTTCTCTCGAACAATGGGCTCTGAATGTATTCAAGTAACTCTTTTATCATTCACTTCTGCCGAGATCTTTAAGTTCTCCACCTGAACAGTTGGTGTTTCTATTTATGAAAACTTTCTTGCTGACTGCTGAAATTGGGATTTTACTCTTGAAACGACTGGTTAGCTCAATTATGGCCTGTTTCGTTCCCCCCATTTAGATTTAATAGCTACAATTTATAAACGCCAGCCTTCCCTCTTGTTTCCTCATCCCCCACACCATCAGCAAAGCCAGGAGCCTTCTGATCTCCCTCTGATGGGGATCCGAGGTGGCCAGGCCATTTTTGGTACACCTTTTGCCCTATTAAAAGAAAACACAAAACAAATTCACAAAACTCTCAATGCATTCCCTCCCTTTTCATCATTTTCCCAGCAGCAGCCCTCACAAAATGCTTCGTGGGTTGCAGGAAAGCCCTCACCAGCCCGCGAGCCCCTCGGTTCCCTGGTAATTTAGAGGATGCTCCTTTTCACACGGTTGTTTGTTCTTCCAAGCCTGGCTCAAAATATTAAAAAGCTGAATGGCTTTTTCTGCTCTCATTCATTTCCAGAGCTCTTCTGAAGATCGTTCTGCACCTTCCTGATTCCTGAAAGTTTTCCCTCACTGTTTGTACTTTGTGGCTGGACAGCGGCTGAGCCCAAAACATGCTGCCCTGCTTTTGGAAAATCAGCTTTGGAAAATCAGCTTTTTAGAGGCTGTGCTGATGGCAGGCGCTGTGATGAGTGTCCTAGGTGCTGGTGACAGGGCGTGCTGGGTGCCCTGCATGTCCAGGGTGGCACTGGTGGCACATTCTGGCTGCCACTGGCACCACGAGTGACATTTCCAGAGGGTGCTGTGTGCCCTGGGTGACATTTCCAGAGGAGGCTGTGTGCCCTAGGTGCTGGTGACAGCGGATGCTGGGTGTCCTGCATGCCCAGGGTGGCACTGGTGACACATTCTGGCTGCCACAGCATGCTGGGTGACATTTCCAGAGGATGCTGTGTGCCCTGGGTGTTGGTCACAGGGGGCACAGGGTGTTCTACGTGCCCTGGGTGGCAGTGGCAGTGATGATGGCACTCCTTGGTGGCAGCACTGGGTTTGCCCAGCAAAGGGGCACCTGGAGCCATGGCTGGAGTCCAGCACAGCATTCCCACCTCAGGGCCCCTGGAGCACTGAGAGCAGCTCCAGGGCTGCTCATCCTGGGCCAGCCCAGCTCCTCAGCTGGAAATAATGTTCTGGTGAGCTCCAGCCCATCTGTTATCCCTCTCCTTTGCTAACAGAGCCCCGGTTCTTTATGGTTTATTAATATTTATTTAGTCTGTTTGAAACCTAAGCCCATTACAGGAGACTTGGGATACATCTACAAGGATTTTATCTCCCGGCTCAGGTGCTGCTGCACCATCAGAGGGCAAATGGGGTGTGGCAAAGGGATTCCCCTTGGAGGTGCTGAAACCAAAGTCCGTGGGATCTGCTCCTGCCCCAAGGTCACACACTTCACCCCAGGGTTTTCTCAGTGCAGGTTTGCTTGCCACCATCCATGCCCTTCCAATTTTAGGCATCTATTCTGGATAAAACCTCAGGGACAGCATGGGGAGGACACAGAGAGAGCAGCATGAGATGAGACCCTGACCCACAGCAGAGTGAACCCTCTTTAGAGAGAGCTGTCAGTGCCCTGGAAAAGTCAGGGATGGGAAAGGAGAGTAATAAAGGAGCTTTTCCATGAGTTTGATAAGCACTAACACGCTGCAGGCTTGACATCAGCTGTAACGAGCTGAGTGGCCTCTCAGGAGGCTACAGGAAATCAAGTTTAACATCAATTTTTAACTCTTGCTCTGCATTATTTAATAAGTGGTTTGAAACCTGCCTGGCATCACGAGAGGTTGGAACTCGTTCCTGTGCTGGGAGGAGGGAAAAAAAAATATTTTGTTTTGCAATTAAAGGAGCGTCCCCTCTGCTGCAGAGGCGGCATTGATCGGGGTTTATAAAGAGCCCCCAGCAAAGCTTTTCTGCTCTTTTAATAAGTGGAAGATGAAGGAGCTAATCTGAATCAGGGCACCCTGTGCCCTTGGCTGGTGCACACACCTGGAGAGGTTTGGAATGGGCAAAAAATGTGTCCTGTCCTGTCTGGTGCCAGGGGCAGCCTCTGCTCTGTGCTTCACCTTCACAGGAACGGGACTAATCATAAACCTGTCACAGACATCTTTTCATGAAATAGCCTTTCATTAGGATTTTTCCTCCTGAGAAGCTGAGAGGCCTCAGGAACAAAATGTAAACATTGATTGTCTGCTGCTGTGGAATGCAACAGGAGCATCTGTGATTGGCCCATGTTGGATGTTTCTAATTAATGGTCAGTCACAGAGAGCTGGTTTGGACAGAGAGCCGAGCCACAAACCTTTGTTATCATTCTTTGCTATTCTATTCTTAGCCAGCCTTCAGATGAAACCTTTTCTTCTATTCTTTTAGTATAGTTTTAATGTAATATATATGATAAAATAATAAATCAAGCCTTCTGAAACATGGAGTCAGATCCTCGTCTCTTCCCCAATCCAAGAACCTCTGTGAACCCCGTCACACACACTGGCTCCTCTCCAGCTCCTGCTCGTGATGGGTTTGACTTTTCAAAGCTCTCCAGGTATTTCCCATTTGGAATAAAACTCACCTTTAACGTTTTATGGAGGCATCAAGCCGTCCATGCTTCTCCATCCCTGTTTTAAGGGAGGTTTTATTAGGTCAGCCCATGGATTTTTCAGTTAAAATAATTGGTATTTTACACCATGGGCATCAATACAAATGTAAACACGAGCAGGAGCGGCAGTGATGTGTGTCCTGGGTTTGGCTCCCTGGTCTCAGGTTCTCGAAGGAGTGACAGAGGAGTGTAGAGCAGGGCTGACCAGCTCTCCATGGATCTTCACCACCCTGTGCTGATCCTGGAGCTCCCCTGGCACCTGCGAGGTGTGACAGGACCCATCCTGGTGTCAGGAGATGCTCTGGACTGAGGGGACAGGGATGGGTACAGCAACCACCCTCAGGCTGGGAGGGATGTGTAGCTCTTTCCTCCTCAGCAGGACAATAGCTCCCAGCAGCTTCTGGAAGCACAATTCCAGCTGGAATGTCACACCAGGACATGGCATTCACTTGCACTGCTGCATCCCTCCCTACCTGGGCAAGGGAACTCACACCGGGCTCTCAGGCAGAGGGGGAGGGAGGCTCTATATGCTATTCCATACTTCCTCCTCCATTTAGATGGATTAATTGACCTTTAAAAATGTGCCCAGAAAATAAATGACCTAATAAAATGAATTATCCTCTTCCACAGTGCTCGAAATCCACTGTAACTTGAGAGGAGACTAATGAAACATTGAAAGCATTGAAGGAACGACTAATGAAAGAAATAACCCTAATAAAGAATAATTGATTAGTCATTTTGAAAGCACTGCAAAGGGTGGGGTGAAGGCTCAGCTGGGCCACAGGCCAGGGTGGTGTGGACTGGCTGGGAGAGCCATTTTCCCCCCATTTCTGCTCCTCTGGGGACAGGCAGGAAGGTGGGAGCTGCTGCTGAGGCTGGTGTGGCACCTGAGTGCCACCAGCACCGTGCTCATCTCAAATCATCCTTCCTTGCAAAAAAAAAAAAAAGTTAAAAAAAAGTTAAAAGCTGGATGAGACTCCTGGAACTGCTGCCACTTCTTTAATCGTAGTTTCCAAAAATTTAGCAAATTGAGCATGGAAGAGGGAAGCTGGCACTGCTGCCATAGGAAGTGACTTTGTGCTTGGTTTTTGGCACCACAGAGCCCTTATCTCACTGACCTAAGCCTGTGCCTTAATTTTTACGAGCTCCTGGGCGAGGCTGCTGGAGCAGAACGACAGCAGTATATCCCAGTTCAGCGAGGGGATATTGTTCCCAGGATGGGAAATAAAAGTGGAAGTGTCCACGGCGAATTTACAGCTGGCGATAAGCAGGGCTTCACCAACAGTCCCCCAGCAAATTCCATTTATTGCCGGCTCCTCGCTGCCTGGAGCTGCGTCCAGGACAGAACAATTCAGTGACTCTGCAATTGTCTCCCATCGACCTGCACTGTGCTGCCTGGGAATGTTCCTGATGCTCATCCTGGTGCTCATCCCTCTGGAGCAGTAACAGGACCAGGGGGGCTCTCCCTGAATGCCATTTCTCACTCCTGGTAACCCAGCTGAGCTGGGGGAAGAGGAGCATCTCCTCTGTCCTCTGAGTGACGCCTGACACTGAATTCTCCTCGCACAGGAGATTCCAGAACTGTGGGAGGGGAAAGGGCTGCAGACTCTGCCTTGGACTCAAACAACCCCTTTGGTCCCTGTGGAAACCCAGAGCACACAGGGAATATTTCTCTGTCTGCTCTGACCCCCAGGGCAGCACTGACTCTGACCCTCATTCATGGAGAAAATTTCCTAAACTCCAGAATAGACTGGAACCCACAAAAGTGTGAAATAGATTACAGAGAGCAGTGCAGGTGGATCACTTGGTGAGGAATTGAGGTTTTGGGATTTTTAGTGCGTTGTGGATGGCAGCAAGATGGAGGGCACAGGGTGTTGTCCTGGGTTTCTTCCTCACGCTTCTTCTTCCTCCTTCTCCATGGGTTTTGGTGGCATTTTGTAATTGGGAAGAAAAGTCCCCATTGGGATCAGTTATTGGGTTAAAAGGGAAAATAATCCAGGTGTCAGCTCTTAATTGGACAGTTTGGTCTTAAGAGACCTTGTAACAAGAGATTGTTGGCCATTTTTGCGGTGCTTTTCCAGTGTGCTGAGCCAGGTGTGGACAGCGTGCAAAACTTTAGGTAAGACAATAATAAACAAGAACCTGAAAACCAAAAAAATCCTGTTGGTCTCGTTTTCCTGACAGAGAACTGCTCCAGGAGGGTCTCCTGGTGGGACTGTGGAACATGGAGCCCCCTGGGAGGGCCCAGGGGCAGAGAACCCACCAGTCCTGGCAGCGCCCTCGGTGCTACCAGCACAGGCTGCCACAGCACGGATGCATAATTACATATTTTTTTTAAGCAGCCATTAGAAATTCTGCAAAAGAAGGTGCTGATGAAGTGCTCATTAATAATCCCCCGGCCTGCAGGCTGGTGGTGCAGCTGTTTGCACAAGCAGCCATGTTCCACAGTCCCACCAGGATGTTCTCCCGCCACGGCACCATCCATAACTCTGTATTAAAAGTGTCACACGCAGCGTGCTCTCGTTCCTCAAACCCGCGCCTTCTGTTTGTTTATTTGTTCTCCCAGCACAAAACAATTCAACCTCCGCAGTTATTTTAAGCAGATCAGGTTTCGCTCAGCGTTTCATTTCCATTTTAAAATATGTCCTTGCAGGAGCTTGCAGGAGGTGCGGGCGTTCCCAGCAGATCCATCCATCCCGGTTGAACTGCTTTTGTAAGGGTGTTATTAACACTTACAGCAGCCAGAGATGGGCTCAACAGGATGCCCTCTCTCCCAAAAAGTGCCAAATGTGGCAAAAAAAATGGGGGCATGGGAGCAGCCAAGCCAGGGAGTGGAGCCCTCACTGGAACACAGCTCCAGGCATGGCGCTCATCATTTCCTCAGACATTTTCTTCTCCTTGTCCCAATCACCACTGCCAGATTAGCTGGAGGTGAAAGGAACATTAAAACTTTATTAAAGTCGTCAAGACTGAGCCACGTCTGGGCTCTGTCCTTGTCTGAGTGTTACCTTTGGTTGGGATTTAAATTTTTATAAAAGATGTCAGATCTGGGCAGAGCTGGGAGGAAGAAATCAGGCCCTCGTGTAGTTACTGGTGTCCCAAAAGGGAAGTGCAGCAGCACGAGTGAACTCTGTACTGCGGGTGGGAATGCAGCTGGGTCTATCCAGGGATGCTTCTCTGTGAGAAAAGGCTTTGCCCTCTGCCCTAAGGTGTCCACAAATCCCTGTAAATCTGTAATTTTCATCAGTCAGAGCTTCTCTTGGAAGATCCACGGCCTGTCTGCACAAGACCCCTGAGAATTGGCTGCAGAAGGCGTTGGGAAGCAGCTCCAGCTGCCGGATCAGTGTCCATAACTTCAGTTCTTGCCATTGATTTTCCTCCTGCGTGCCTGGCACATGATGTATCTGGCTAATAAAAGCTAAGTGGGAGCCACTGCTCATTCCACAGAGCCCCAGTGCCGGTAACCCTCAACATCCTTATCCCCATCTCCTGATGTCTCCAAAGTGACTCCACTGACATCTCCTGCATCCCTGCCCAGGGCTGGTGAGAGGCATCACAGGGCCAGTGATGGTGACCCTGGGGTCTCTCACAAGGTGCTGTGTTGTAGAGATATGGAAAATCCTTTCTTTAGGATTTTTCCTCTTGAGAAGCTGAGAGGCCTCAGCAACAGAATGTAAACACTGATTATCTGCTGCTGTGGAATGCAACAGGTGGATCTTTGATTGGCACATGTTGGATGTTTCTAATTAATTGCCAATTACAGTGACCTGGCTTGGACAGAGAGTCTGAGACAGCTGCCTTTGTTATCATTCTTTCCTATTCTATTCTTAGCCAGCCTTCTGATGAAATCCTTTCTTCTGTTCTTTTAGTATAGTTTTAATGTAATATATATCATAAAATAATAAATCAAGCCTTCTGAAACATGGAGTCAGATCCTCATCTCTTCCCTCATTCTAAGACCCCTGTGAACACGGTCACAGTGCAGCAAATCCCCAAAGCTGTTATTAGAACTGAAGGTCCTCACAATCTGTTTGGAACCAAATTCTGGCCTTTTCCTGCAGGTCTTGGATGTGCTGGCAGGGTTTGGGATGCAGCAGCTCGAGATGCTGAGCTGTGCACCCAAACACCCTTCCCTAATTCCCCTCCACATCCCTGTTTGTGCAGCCCTGGATGCTCCAGGCCAGTGATTAATCACATGCTGAGTCCCAAATCACAACAAGCAAAAATTGAACCGTCGCTCAAAACCAGCGCTGAGGTCATGGCTCGAGGTATTGAAGAACTGTCTATGAGGCACCATAAATCCTAATCTGGGTTTGTTAGGGCTTTATTAGCAGGGAACCCTCTTGGCTTTGCTGCTGCCCATGTGCCTGCTTTGGACTCCCTGGGAGAGGGAGAATTCCTCAGCCCTTCAGAGAGAGCACCAACCCCTCTCCACGTGGCCTCAAGTGGAGACTCCTCATATTTCACACAGAAACTCATCTTCAAATCTCAGCATGACGAGGGCACTTGGCACTAATGAAATGAAAAATGTTTCTGTTGAGCAGAGAAGCTGTTAGGACAGCTTGAAGTATTGTGCTCCTCTGTCAACTCCAAAGTGGACCAATTTTCCACGGGGTTCTTACATGTATTTGTTCTTAACCTTAAGAATATGATTGCAGGGATAATAACTCAATCCTGCGAGCGGGAGGGAGAGCAAACAAAGAGCTGCCCTGCTGTTTGCCTTGGGAAGGAAGAGCCCAGAGCTGCAGCTGCCTTTGCCCTGGGCATCTCCTGCATTCAGACCTGAAATGGCCTCTTTGGGGGTCCCTTGGCTGATTCTCTGGGGAGAAAGGAGTGTGTTCTGTGTCCTGGAGTGAGTAATGCCCTGAGTGTAGGCACAGAGACAGAGCCTCACTGGAAATGAAACGAGATCATCCAGCAGGTAGAGCGTAGGTAGGGAGCTCCAATTCATCACCACTGAAATGACATCCCAATGCAAATTCCCCAGCTCTGCTGGCAATTCTTAATTGGCCAGTCTATCAAAACAGGTATCAGTGCTGTTCCATCCCAGGGATGTGATACTTCCCTCCAGCTCTCAGAAGCGGCTTTATGTGTTTTTCTAAATTATTCCTCGGCTTTGAAAAACCTAATGTAGCCTGAACAGCTGAAATGAAGGGCTGCAAACAGAGTGCTGGCTCCGTGCAGGATCCAAATCCCTGAGCAGCAGCATCCTGGTGGCTGGGGAGCAATAGCACAGAGCAAGGGTTATAAATTACCTAGGATCTCCTGCTTCTATTTTTTCCCCCTTTTTTTAACAAAAAAAAAAAAGTGAATTTATGAACACGGACTTTGAATTATTACCCCAAAAAGGCACATTAGGTATTTTACAGCATATTTCATGTAGTTTCTCATCTAAAAAAAGGCAGACAGGCAGAGGAGTGTAAAGAACAAACTGTTCCTCACTAATAAAGTGTCGCCAAAGATAATCGGCAATTTCCTTTCACTGTAGAGCCTGTACACGGGCTGGATATTTATAGTTCCTTGTCCAAGCTGGGCCCCTCTGTTCTCCCCCACTTCCAGCCACCACCAGGCCCCCCAAAGGAAATTTTCCTCTCTCCCAAGCTTCTCCAGGGTGACAAAAATCTCTATTAAGCCCTTCAGCAGAGCCCAAAGCCCGAGGATCTGCCTGACATTATGATATAGCTCGGAGCAGCTCAAAATCCACCCTCGCAAAGTCCACGGGAGTAAGAGGATTAGAAGTGATGGGAAATTAAATGCCAGTTTCTCCAGAAGATGAGCGGAGGAGGCTCTGCTGGTGCCCTCCTGGTTCTCAGAGATGCTGGTTAACAAAAATGTCCTTCCTGGGAGAAGGAACCAGCGCTGATTCCCTGAACTGTCCCATTCCCCTTGCCCTTGGGTCTGTCCCAGCCGAGCCAGAGATGTGGCCCTGGCATTTGGCTTTGCCTGCACACCCCAAGCTGCTCCTTCAGTATGAGGGTTTGCCTAAAAACATGTGGCTGAGGCAGCAGATGTAAATTGGATATATCCATCTGCCATGAACCACTTGACCTGGAGAAGAGTTACGGTGGCTTTGGGAGCTGTTGGGGAGAGGAGAAACACTGGGCAGATCGGTTGGAGCAAATGGTAACGAGGATTTATGGGGTCTGCTGGTGGCAGGAGTTTATCTGGTCTCCCACAAAGTGCTCCTGAGAGAGGGGCATGGATGTATAACTCAACAGGATGGCAGAAGCCACCAGGAGCGTCGCTCAGCCCAACCTGGCCGCGAGCATTAAACCAGCCCCAACAAGAAGTTAATGAAGGTGCAAGGCTCCACGGTGGCTTCCCCACAGGAAAGCTGCTCATTTTGGGGTTCTTTGGAGCACACACAGCACACAGGCACCAACTGGGCTGGCTGCAGCTGCCAGCACTGGCGTTTCCTTCTGCTCCTCCGAATCGCGGTCGCTGGAATCCGCCTCCCTGTATGTGGCAGCTTCCCAAAGCTGTGCAATTAAACAAGCGGCTGGAAATGAAGCAGGAGAAGGGGCAGCTCTGCTGTGGTTGCGGGAAAGGAAACAAATGTTTTCATATAAAGGGAGTTTACACTGCATATAAATCTGAATGCCAGAAGCTTAATACATTGTGGACAGAAGCTGTTCCATCATTCCAGGGCTATTAAATTTTTTAATCAAACGCTTTAGCTATTAAACTGCTGAGGGTTGGCAAGGGCTGGCTCTTCCTGTAGGATAAACCCACCGCGGTCCAAACAAACACAAAATTAATTCCAGGTGCCAAAGGAATGGAGGAGTCAATATAAGAGTTATATTTCCTGGAGCCTGGCTGGTCCCATCCTGCCTGCTGAAGTTTGGGGAATTGGGATGTCTGTCCAAAGCCATGCAGGGAGCACGTGGCAGATCTTTGCAAGGACTGGGGTGTGACCGTGTTCACAGGGGTCTTAGGATGAGGGAAGAGATGAGGATCTACTCCATGTTTCAGAGGGCTTGATTTATTATTTTATGATATATATTACATTAAAACTATACTAAAAGAATAGAAGAAGGGATTTCTTCAGAAGGCTAGTTAAGAATAGAATAGCAAAGAATGATAACAAAAGCTTCTGTCTCTGAGAGAGAGCCTGAGCCAGCTGACTGTGATTGGCCATAAATTACAAACAACCAACATGAGCCAATCACAAATCCACCTGTTGCATTCCACAGCAGCAGATAATAAATGTTTACATTTTGTTCCTGAGGCTTCTCAGCTTCTCAGGAGGAAAAATCGTAAGGAAAGGATTTTTCATAAAAGATGTCTGCAATAGTGGTTAAAGCTGGTTTTAAGGATACAGAGAAAATTCGTGGTGGGTGAGAAATGTAGAGGTTCACCTTGATTAAGCCACCTGAAACACGGTGGCTTGCTGCACTCCTGCTCTGGAAGCTGGGCTGGTCATTACTCCTGGTGACCCTGAGCTGAAAAGGTGCAGGGGACAGCTCTCCCACCTTGAGATGTGCCTGCCTGGCCTCTCTGCAGCGTGGCTGAGGCAGGAGCGTGCCCATCATCCCAGTGCCTTCTCTCCCAAAATAACCCGTAACTGATGGCACAGCAAAGTTTCTGGGCAGGAGGCAGCAGGTAATTATGAATTCCTGCCTGGACCTTGGCTCCTTCCCTCACATACCAATACCCCTGTAGGTTTTCCCTCAGGCAGAGCTGTAGCTGTGGATTTGCTCTTTATCCCTCTAAACACATAATCCACCCCAAACCCCGCTGGTCCCTCGCAGCTCATCCTAACAAGGCAGCACTGCATGTGCCTAATAACCCATTCTCTTAAAAAACATTTGATTTTATCCCTTCTAATTGTTTTTCCCTGCAATCTTGAGGGGAAAAATAACCCACTATGTAAAACTGCCAGCTTTCAAGCTGGAATCCTTGAGATCCCAAAGTTCTGGGGGAGGTTGTGCAGGTGTGGTGGACAGATGGATGGACACAGAGCTGAGCTGTGAGGCACGCTGGCCTTGCCCCATCTCCTGATGTTTCCATGGGCTCCAAGCCTGTCTGGGTGCTCCAGCAGCCCCAGCACTGCTGGTGTGGTGCAGCAAAGACACATCCAGGAGGTCATGGGGGTGGCCAAAGTGACTTGCTCATGGCAGCTGAAGGTAGAGCAGGAGACTAGGGCTGGCATTCCCCCTCCAGAGCCAGCTGCACATGCTCCCTGACTTCTTTTTTTGCCTTGCTGATCCCAAAATATATGTCATTCTGTGTCTTTCCACACACATACACACAAAAACCCCAAATGTTTTTGTCCTGGATTTGCAGGCATTGAAATAAGTCTGGAAAAGATTAAACCTCATTTCAAGGTGTCCTGGGTGGAGGAGTTGCTTTCTCTGCCCTGAGCCTTTCTGCAGCTGCTCAGCTGTGAAGTTTAAAGTCGTGATCCTGTGGATCCAACGCTTCCCTTGGGCATGCTGGAGAGCCCTGCAGGTGCTGTCACATCCTGATGGTGCCCCATGGCACCTTCCCATCCAAACCCCATCCCCTGTGCCTGCCCCTTTGGTGCTGACATGTTCACCGCTTTCATTACATCCTGTACAATTAAGCTTCAAAAATACAGAATGTTATCAAATTAGTGTAACAGGCAAGAATAGACGGAGGCACTTGGCTGGGAAATGGAAGCGTGAGCGTGGAGCACAGACAGGCCCTGCAGGAAATTGAGCTGAGTTTCAATCACTGTAATGACACCTTGTCCAGCCACGCAGGGAGAGCAGGAGCTGGAGGCTGGAGCAGCCAGCAAACAGAGATCTGCTCTGAAAAATGGCCCTTGGTTATGGGCAGGAGGAGGGATTACCTGGGGAATGCAGGTGAGGGAGTTGAGGTGTGGTGTTTTCTGGGGTCTCTGTCATTGGAAGGGGACCTAATTTATTATTTTAATTTTATTATTTATTATTTTTATTATTTATTGTTAAATTATAAATTATTCATTATATAAATTATTTGCTATTATTTTTATTATAATTTATTTTAATATTTATTTCTTATTTTAATTTTTATCATTATATATTATAACATTAAAATTATTTTTATATAAATGATATATTCATTATATATAATCTTGTATTTTTATTATTAGGTTTATTATTTATTATTTAACTAATTTATTATTTTATGATACTATATTATATTAAAGAATGCTATACTAAAACTATACTTAAGAATAGAGAAAAGATACTTACAGAAGGTTTAACAAAATACTAATGAAAAATTCATGACTCTCTCCTCAGAGTCGGACACAGTTTGACAGTGATTGGTCATTAAGTTAAAACAATTCACATGAAACCAATGAAACAATGACCAGTTGGTAAGCAATGTCTAAACCACATTCCAAAGCAGCAAAACACAGGAGAAGCGAATCAGATAATTAGTGTTTTCATTTTTCTCTGAGGCTTCCCAGCTTCCTAGAAGAAAAAATCTTGGTGGAGGGTTTTTTTCAGAAAATATGACGGTGACATTGAGGATCTTGGACTGCTGGAAGCTTTCCTTGTCCTTCCTCCTGCACTGCACAGACCTTGCCAGTGCTCAGCACCCTCCAAAGAAAGGTCGCTCAAGCATCAATGTTTTACCATTCATGGAGCAGCCTGGAGAGCATGGCCCACCTCCATGGTCCATGGAGCTCCTCCTCTCCATTAAGTGGGAGAAGGTTCAGAACACCTTGAGCTGGTGCCACCATTGCACAGGTGACACTGGTGCTGACCATGGCTCAGGAAAGCAGGGCACTGTGTAATTAGTGTGTGCAAGGAGGGTGATGTGGTTTCTGCTTATCAGAGATCTCTGGCCGAGCTGAGGTGATGCACGTGGCTTTAGGGGCAGGGGAGTATTTTTCTTTTAAATAACAGCACCTACATGTTTAATTTAGGTAGCACAATAACCATAAAACCTAGAAAGCAATTCTTCGTTTTAATAATTCATCCCCTCAAGTTTTACTGTGATTGATCAAAGATATTAAATTTAATAAGAGAATTTATCAAGGTTATCTGATGTCAAAATAAAAGAGCGCCAGGGCTGTGTTCCCTGGCCGGGGGACTTTGTGCATGCCCACATTGTATGGCCAGGAACCACATGGGGGAGAGGGAAAACTGAGGTCAAACTGCTGCAGCTTCTTGGGAGAATCCTTCAGGAATTTCTCCTTATGAGAATCCTTCAGGAATTTCTCCTTGGGATAGTCCTTCAGGAATGTTTCCTTGGGAGAATCCTTCAGGAGTGTTTCCTTGGGAGAATCCTTCAGGAATTTCTCCTTGGGATAGTCCTTCAGGAATGTCTCCTTGGGATAGTCCTTCAGGAGTGTCTCCTTGGGAGAATCCTTCAGGAACGTCTCCTTGGGAGAATCCTCAGGAGTGTCTCCTTGGGAGATCCTTCAGCTCTGGCTCCAGCTTCTCACCCATTTTCTAGTGGAGGGGCTGAACCACTTCCCCTCTGGCTGCAGACTCTGATCCTGGCATTATTTTTGCATCAAGGCCAGACCCCTGCATGGTGCCATGGACCTGCCAGTGTGAAGGCTCCTACAGATCCAGCAAGGAAAGGAATACCTCAGGAAACGACAGGGAGAAAGGGCTGGGGATGCTCACAGGGACGAGGGCAGCAAGGAGCAGTCGGGAGCTCACCAAGGGCAGAACCACAGCTCTGGCTCTCAGAACTGGATGAGGAGAAGAGCAGGAGCAGAAATCAGGATCCCTAATTAATGTCCCCAAGCAGTGGCAGTGACACCAGGAGTTTGCATCCATCACCCAGCACTGGTGGTGATTGCCATAATTTTACCTTCAGTGCGGTTCCCTCGATTAGGGAAGGGAAACCCCACGACTTTAATGCAGTTATCAATCTGAATTACACCGGGCAGTTTTAATCATGTAGCTCATTCTCGGAGCTTTTCCATGCTGGTTTTGGCATCATCATCCCTCCTGCACTTCTAAAAACAGCCCAAAAGGAAGAAACAAGCAGAGCCCATGTTTGCCTGCACACCAGCCCAAGGCAGGAGGGGACAGGTTGGCAAAAAATTTATTTCTATGGAGCTACCACACAACCTGGGGAGCAGATGCAAGGGAAGTCAGATTTCTCTGCTTTCCCTCAGCAGCTGCATGCAGCAGGTGTTTTAAGCAGGAAAGTTATCCTTCTTCACATGAAATCTCAGAAGCTCAAAGTAAAACTTACATTTCTCATCATCACATTGACGGTCCCTTACCACTCTGCATATTCTGTGATTCTGTGATCGTGAATGAGGAGGAAGCCCAGAAAAAACGCCTGAGTCACATTATCTTGAGCTTTCTTGTGGCTGGAAGAAAGAACAAAACCAAACCCCATTCTTAAATATTACATTTACATCCATGTGTTTTGTGGGGTGGTGGGTTGGGGACAGACACAACACCCATGGGTCACCAGCTCCCTGCCGTGCTCCTGCCTGCACACTCAGCCCTGAGCAGGAATTATTCTGGTCGTGAAGAGGCCAAATTACTTTTCATATTTCTTGTTAATGCTTCATCATCTCCTCAAGCTGAAGGATAAGCTCCCTTTATGAACAAGGTTCAAGACCCATCCAGAATTGTTCAGACAGGTCAAGCGGGAACTGATGTATTCAAATAATGACTGTAAAAAATGTCCATTATCTGTAAATTAAAGCCAGGATGGCCACAACTCCTCTCACCCCTCTGCTCAGGAGCAGTTCTCTTTTGGAAAGTCACATCTTCCAGCCTAGGAGTGAAAAAAAACCCCACCTTTAATTTGCCTTGCTACAATATTGAATTACCATTACAGCGCTGAATAAATAAAGAATGTGGTTTCTGGAAATTCCCATAGATCACCATAAAATGCCTCATTATTGTCGATGTGGGCTTATGACAGGGGCTATTAACAGGGAATGGAATCAATAATGAGAGGGAGTGCAGGGAAGAGGCTGTGATGGAAACCCCACAGAGAAAGGTGGGTTTTAGGGGCAGGCAGGGGTGGGTGGGGGACAGGTGGGTGCTTGGGGGCTTCCCTGCTCTGCCACCCTACAACTTCTAGTCCCTAAAACCCCACAGACAGCACCATCCATTGCTGGCAAGTGTCAGGGGACAGCAGGCTCTGGGCAAAGCTGCTTTGGCAGATGCAGGAGGGGGAATTTTGGGGGAACCCCTAGGCACCTGTTCCAGCTCACCCAGATAAAGGCAGAGCATGGCCCAAGGCTTCCCAGATGCAGGATGTTTTCCAGGGAAGCAGGGCCCGCTGGCCAGAGAGGTGGAATCATTCATTTCAAAGCCTAAAGTACATTCTGCTAATCAGGATTACAAAGAGCAGGGATAAAGAAGCCAGCAACAACTCTGTCCTCTAAGTGCTGAATTTGCCCTTGGACACAAAGAACAAATTGATAATTATTGTTCTAATTCTTTTCCCTGAAGGCCTGGCTAGACAATTAAAGCCTTGAGCTTTCTAGAGCCTGAATACCCCAGTTTGTAATTTGCTGCTTTGCAAAGCACACTGTCTTGTGTTCTTCCTGCTTGCTCCACCCTTGGCTCCATCAGCTCCCACCACCCTCACTCCTGTTAAGGGGTCACAGGGAGCCCCTTCTAATTTTTCAGTGTTGTAATGAGTAAATAAACTCAGCTGGTGATCCAGAGCATGTGGAGATGAGGGGTGAGCACAAAACCTGGCTGCAGCATCAGGAGAGGAGCTGGGATGGGCACGGAAGGGCAGGATGCTGGTGACACCAGGGAGGGGCTGATGTCACCAAGAGGGAACATTCCTGTTCCATTCCTCAAAAATCTCACTGTGAGAGTCATTCCCAGACCCGCCACTCTTGCAGAGGGGAGGAACCAGGTGCACAAAGCTCATCCAGCCCAGAGGGGCTTGGAATTCCCTAGAGGGGTTTGGCATTCTCTGGGTGCTAACAGCACCTCGGGGTGCTTGGGTAAGCTGTGGCACTCCCTTCCTCTGCCCAGGACACTTCTTACACCAGCACAGGGAAGTGCTGCTGAAATGTGATTGCTTTTCATGTTGAAAGGGAAGCTCCAAAGTGTGAATTAAGACTGGTTTAAAACCCCTGGAGTGTTTGCCACACAAACACTGAGGTGGCAAAGCACCCATGGCTGAGCGACGGCGGGGACAGCCCCATCCATCTCCAGGCTCAGCCCCTAAAACCCAATTGTGGGTGTTAAAAGACAGTAGATTTGAATGATATGCAGACTCCAATATTATTTAAAGGCTCATAAGTCAGTAATAACGTTTTAAAATCCTTCCTAAATCTTGCCGGTAGCCGGGGCAGGTTGGTTTGAGGCTGGGAGAGGAGGGGCTGCTTTTGTTGTGCTGTGAACAGGGATGGAAGGGAGTTGAGAGCACGGGCAGTGACTGGCAGCACTGAGGTGGGGAAGAGAGAAAAATCTGAGATGCTGTGGACTCTGGGGAGCGGCTAGTTGCTGTTCTGATGGCTCCACCTGGATGCTGCAACCTTCCCAGAGAGAGGTCCCGCAAGAAACAACTTTCTAGGGGTCTCAGGCAGCCCTTCAGCCTCAGGGTACCCTCAGCAAGGGTCAGGCAGCTCAGCTCTGAGCACTGATTTCAGCTCTAAGTGATTTCAGCTCTGCCTTGCGAGGTGTATCCAGGCCAGCACAGGGACAAAGAGGCAGGAGCACTGTGGGGTTGTTCCACAGAGGTTGCCTTTATTCCAGCACCCTGCAAAGGACACCAGTGGTGCCCCTCTGAACAGGGCAGAAATTGGGGCTTTTATGGGGAAAAGCAGGGGTGGTACAAAGGGGGAAAAACCAATCAGTCCCAAAAATCCACATGGGGTTCCAAAGCGTACTGGGAACTCACCATGACCAGGAGGATTTCTCTGTGATGGTGTTCGCAGGGGTTTTTGGTTGAGGGAAGAGACGAAGATCTGACTCCATGTTTCAGAAGGCTTGATGTATTATTTTATGATATATATTACATTAAAATGATACTAAAAGAATAGAAGAAAGGATTTAATCAGAAGGCTAGCTAAGAATAGAATAGCAAAGAATGATAACTAAGGTTTGTGTCTTGGGCTCTCTGTCCGAGCAGCTGACTGTGATTGGCCATTAATTAGCAGCATCCAACATGGACCAATCACAGATGCACCTGTTGCATTCCACAGCAGCAGATAATCAATGTTTACGTTTTGTCCCTGAGGCCTCTCAGCTTCTCAGGAGGAAAAATCCTAAGGAAAGGATTTTTCATAAAAGATGTCTACGACAATAACCCATTCAAGGGATACCCATCCAAGGGAGAGGGCTGGCATGCGCATCTCTCTCCTCAGTGGACAGCTCCTGGTGCTGATGTGCAGCTCTGACACGTCCCAGCTCCTCAGCACCCTCTGCCAGCAGCGTGTCCAGCTCAGTGCTCCCACTGGCTGTGACCATGCCCTTGTGCTGAGCACAAACTCACAGGGACAAACTCATTTTCCTCTGGGCTTTCGGAGCGCTGCCACCGCCGGGCCCATCCCCACGGTGCCGCGCGTCCACCCGGCTATTTATAGCCTGGAAAGGATGTCAAGCGCCTCAGAGAGACAAGGGACAGCGTCTGGGGATGGAAACAATACGAGTGCATTACGTGGCCTCCCTGGCAGGCAGAGCTGCCTCTTCTCCAGGGCACCGAGGGCAGCAGCTCCTCGTGCCGTGCCCGCGGGCGCTGCGGTGCGCGCGCGGCGCAGGACGCGGCACGGAGCCAGGCGGCTGCCAGGATCCTCACCGCCACCACTCGCTCGTCACAACGTGGGCTGGAGATGGGAGATCTGTTTTTCCTGGTTAATAAGGTTTATTTTTGTTCTGAATGAATAATACATGATTAGTGTCAAAATAAATTACAGTCCTTCCATTATAAACCACTTTGCTGTTCTGTGTCTTCTCCCCTCCCTGTCTTTCTGTTTCTTTCAACTATTTTTCTTTCTCTTTGGCTTCTTCTCTCTCTTTAAAGCTCCCTCTTCCTCTTGTCACCGTCACACCATTCATTTCACAGCAGCAGAACAGAATATAAATGCACTGCCTTAGGGCTCGTCGAAGTTAAGCTCATGTTGCGTGAGGAAGCGCTGATTGGCCTAAATTATGTAAGAGCAACCCAAAGCGGCTGGGGATTCACTCCTTTGATAGAAACAATAACAACTTCAAGATTTAAATGCCTGCATTTTCCAGCTGCACTCAGGTCCCAGGCTGAGGGAGGGAGCAGGGCTGGGTGCTCTCTCCCACGTGGAGTCTGCCCAAGGGCTGGATTCCCTGGGGTTGGAAGTTCAAGCACACACATGTGGCTCTGATGGCATCCTTGAAGCATCCCTGGATCTGCCCTTTGATAGATTAACGAAATTCCAGGATGGTTTGGGTTGGAATGGACCTTAAAGATCATCCTACCTCCTGACATGGGGAGGGAGACCTTCCACGTGTCCAGGGTACTCTGAGCCCTGTCCATCCTGGTGTTGGACGCATCCAGGGATGGGGCTGCCACAGCTTCTCTGGGCACCCTGTGCCAGGGCCTCCCCACCCTCACAGGGAACAATTTCATCCATTTCTTCCCCTCCTTCAGTTTGAAGCTGTTTCCCCTTGCCCTGTGAGTCCAAGCTCCTGTAAATAGTGTCTCTCTGTCTTTCCTGTAGTCCCCCACCAGGCACTGGAGGCACCACTGCCACTTGCATCCCCACAGCCCTTCACACCACTTGGGGTACAGAAAGCCTGTCTGGAGCTGAGGGGACACACCTGCCCTCCCTGGAGCACACCCTCACCCACCAGCAAGGATGTCCCAAAGCTGTTTGGCCACTTTTGCCAAGGCCATCACCTCCCCATGCACCAGGACCACTGAGGCAGGAGGGAGCTGCTGACTCTCCCCTGGCAGAGCCAGGGCATGGAAGACTTCAATCAGAGTCTGCTCACTTGGGCAGCTCTGAGATGTATAATTTAACAGAGGATATTCCATTTCAGACTCCTTGCTAAGATGCCTGGAGCAGGTGACTCAGGTACTGCAGGCTCTGAGGTGGGATTGTTGCATTTCCCACCTGTCACTGAAGAGCCAAGTGGCCAGATTTTTCTTTATTCCATCATTACAAAAAAAAAAAGAAGCAGCTTCATAAAATATTTATATTTCTAAAAATAATTGATTTCCTTTTAAGATCCTTGAAGTGAAACCTTAGGGTGGTGTAAGATCTGTCCAGGTCACATCCCAAAGAGAACAAAACATAATGAAACTGCTGGCACAGCCACTTCAGAGGGAGGACTGACGGCTTTATTTAATTACTTTATACAATCCAGGCTCTATTTCTCAGCCTCAAACAATGAGAAATGATCAGAATCTCTGCAAAGACCCACAGCTCAAAGCTTCTGTAGTTCCAGATGGAGGTGCTGAGGCACATGGGGCTCCAGCAGCTCGGGGAGGGGGGGAAAACGGGAAAGGCAGCTTGAGAATTTGGGAGTCTGAGGGCACCTGGGAACCTCAGGCTGGCTAGGGGGTTCAACGAGGTGGGAACACCCACAAGTTAACTTGCTCCAGGAAAAAAAGAAAAAAAAAGATTATTTGCTTTGGGTGCTCTGAAGTTTCTTCAAGTTTTCTCAGTTTTCCCACCTTTGGGGGCTGACTGGCACATGGCTGGGCTGCAGGTGCTGATCGCAGCTTCTGTGAGAGGAGCACAACACACAAACACTGCATTACAGAGATTTCCTCTGCAAAGAGGGGGCTTGCACGGGTTGGCCTCGCCTTGCTTTGCCCACACCCACCTGCCCAGGACAGCCCTGCCCCAGTGAGGGCAATCCATGCCTGCTGTATGTGGAAAACCAAGGGATTCATAAGGCTGCCAAGGTAAAATGGGATGGGAGCAGGCTCACTGTGAGGCTGAGGCCCAGCCTCGCTCTCCATCATTTTACCATGAATTTCCTTTCACCTAAAGGTTTTGCAAACAAACACTCGCTCGCACCCCAGGGCAGCTGCCCTTGGTCTTTTGTTCTCTATAAAATGAGGCACACTGCGACCTTTCCCAAAGGGGAAAGACAATCTCAGCTTGATAAATTCCTGGGAACAATGCGCATCTCATTCCGGTTTATTACCCTTGTCAGAAGGTTACAGAAACGCTCGCTCAGATTATGGTGCTTAACCCACTGCCAGCCCCAGCCATAAATTCCAGCCTCTGCCTGTGCTGGTACCTGGGGCAGGGTTTGGGCATCAGATGGATTTTTGGAGCATTGGGAGGCCTGAGCCAGTGGGGTCAGAAACCACTGCTGGCTTAACCTCACTCATCCCCATAAATCTCCTTTAGGGCATGAAGATATCAGAGCTGACTGGTTTTTTTCACAGGCATGGTATTTCTGCCTTCCTGAGGTACAAACCCAGCCAGGGAAACATCTCCCAGGTTGATTTGTGCCAACAGCTGAGTCATTTAACTGGTGGGATTTATACAGGCAGGGACAAATTGGACACCTGCGCTGAGAAAGCGGAGTTCAAGCCAAAATAAAAATCAGCCCCCAATTGTTCGGAGGTGGCTCCGCTATTATCCATCAAGGGCATTGTCTTCAGGGAGACAATTCCTGCTCGGAGTTCGTCCCCACATCGTCTGTCACAAATTCATGTCCATTGTTTGAGATGACGACACATACATAATAATCCTGTGAGTTCCAGCTCTGCTGTTCAGGCAGCAGCAGCCGGTGAGGGATGAAGGTTTAGCACACGGGTGTTATCTCATGGAAAGCTCTTGCTTGCCGTGCAATCCGGAGGCAGATGGCTCCCAAGCTGCAGAGGGCTGTGCTCCTCAGTGGCTCTTTTTGAGGATGGCTGCACTGGAGTGTTGGGCAGGAGATTAAAGGTGCCAATGATTGCTCAGAAAAAAAATAAAATGTCAGGCAGACAGCGGTGGCCACAGGCTCTGATTTCCCCTGCACAACAGGCTGAGCAGGCTGGAGGATCCTGTGTGGGGCAGGAGGTGCTGGTGAGGGGCAAGCTGGGGTCTCTGAGGTCTTGTGCTTCCAACCCACTATGGCTCCAGCCTGCAGTCCCCAAACCAGGGCTGCTTGCTTTCCTTTTAATCAAACTTCAAACCCAGGGTAACGACTTAAACATCCGCAAAGGAAGCAGCCAAGGGAGACATAAGGGCTTGTTTGATCTTTTTCTGAAAGGAGAGTAGGAATCAATTCCTAACAGAAAATGCATAAGGACAGTGCTGGAAGGAAAAGCCAGAGCAGAGCTGGGTCCAGTCACATGGGGAAGGTTTGTGGTCTCAGAACATGTTTGTCACCTTGAGGGCAGCAGCCAAGCGGGTGGCATGACCAGGATGTGGATCCAGCACTCATTTCCCCTTGGATTGCACGTGCCGGCAGGGAAAACTGTGAGGATGAGGCCAAGTTCCCTTGCTGGGGTAGGGGAACTATCTGCTGGCAGGCATGTCCATGCCACAGCCTTCCAAAAGCTGCTTCAGCAGGAGCTGGGGCTGTGTGGAGAAGGAGGAGGAGGAGAAGGAGGAGAAGGTGGAGGAGGGTAATGTTGATTCTCGCTGGCAGAGGGGCGCTGCGGGGCGGGCAGGGAAGCAGAGCCAGCTCCCCCGGCTGGCCTGAGCTCATCCCCTGGGAGATCCTCACTGGCACTCCCGTCTGCACCAGCTCGAGCCTCCAGTGCTGCCTGGGGTGCTGCTTTTCAGTGCCAGGATTTAGAAGAATGAAATCTAAAAGCTGGCAAGGGACATGAAGGGAAGTGGCTGCCTCCAACAATAACGGCATATTTCAGTAGCTGAATTGAGTGTGACCCTTCCCATGCAGCAGGTCAGCAAACAAAGCAGGGGATTAATTGCTGCTGTCGATACATATCTCAGCGGCATCCAAACATTTATAACTGTGAGTTAGTGCTGGTCACACTGCTGGAGCTGGTGTGTCCAGGCCTGGCACTGGCAGCTTCTCCCACCGCTCTCAGGGACGTTGTCTGGGTCACTCCACTCTGCTTCCAGCCCCACGCTGCACTGTGCTCTGGTCCACTTCCAGAGCCAGACATGCTCAAATCAGGGTTTCCCCAAGCTGTTTTCGGCCTTGGATGGTCCTCCCTTCTCTCTGCATGCCCAGAGCCCACAGCACCTCAGTGGCTGTCCCCGTGTCACCCTGCTAATGAGAAGGCTTTCAGAAGGGGGTGGATAATAATCACAGCACGCCGTTTCTCACGTTCTCCTCGGCTGGCAAACTCTGCCAGCAGCCTGAGCCGCTACGTCAGAAGCAGGAAAAGAGCAGAGATGGCTCAGCTGTGTGCTCCGAGTGGAGCTGTGGGCTGGGCAACAAGGACACTCCGGAGAGCACAGAGGGGAGCCAGGGGCTGGGCTGGCAGAGCCAGGCTCTGCTCCACTGGCAGCCCATCCCCATCCCTGTCACCATCACTGGGAGCTGGCCTCGGCAGGGACAGGGACAGCAGGGAGCCTCAGGATGGGTCTGCATCCTGGAGAGGGGCTGCAGGCTTCAGGAACACAGTGCTGCTCGCCTTTGTTATTTTAATTCTGCACCTTAGATTGTATCACTAATAGAGCCAAACAGTATTGAACTGGAAATGCTGTTTAATTATTTTTTTTCAAAAATAGACCAGGGAATGGAAATACCAGTGAACACGAGCATGCTGCCAGTCTCACAGCAACAAATGGGGCCCAGCTCTCAGGGCAAGCCAGCTGTGACTCCATCGAGCCACTCGACTGCAAATTATTCCTGTCCTCTGGTGACCATCATCAAGAAATCACAAGCCCTTCTGCTCCTGGAAGAGCTCATAGGCAGCTAGAATGACCCGTTTGTATTCATGTATTCAACGTGGGGATTATTAATTAATATGCTTTATTGGTTTTGCTAAAAGCACCTGGGCTAATTTTAGGGGGGATTTCGGCAATATCGTTGCATTAAAGGCAAATAACCTGGAACTAAGGGATTGGTTTTGTGAATGTGGATATTAATGCCTCTCCTGGAGCAGTGCTGTGGTGGGGAGGGGAGGCATTAATGCTCCCATTACGCTGTGTTACACAAATGGCATGTTGCCCTCATGGAGGGGATTTAATGGCTTGGTGCAATAACAGGCTGAAAGCTGGCAAGGGTAAGATAATGGACTGTAAAAAAATATATGTTTATTGACACTTTTCCTCATTGTTTGGATTTCTGCAGGGTGAATCTCCACAGAGTGCCGTGCGGTGCTGTGTGGGAAGATGCTGGCACAGGATGAGACTCTCCTCCAGGGGCTGGGCCAGGTGGGAAGGGGCCTGGCATGTGGCCCCTCTGAGCTGCTTTTGCCAGGCATGATCCAGCTGGGAAGCCATGGCAAACTCCCCCATGCAGCACTGAGTGGTGCAATGAGCCCCAAGTAAGATCAGATGGATGCACTCCACAAACTGGGGGGCAGAGCTCAGCCCCCCGCACCTGAACGTGAGGGATGATTGCCCATCTCCAAAGGAAGGGCAGGCCCTGATCCCATTTTCCCTTCCCCTGCACACCCAGGGAGGTGGGCAGCAGCCCCAGCACTGTTGGCAGCCAAAATCTGGCTGGCTCCTCCCTGCAAGCACGAACTGACTCTGAGGGGAGGCAGCTTCAGAAACTTGTGCAATGAGTGTTCCAGCACAGGCTTTAAAACACCAACTTAGTGAAGAGGCTGTGACACCGCTGGCTCCAGGTCCTCAGAGGCACTTGATCATCTCCTTGCCAAAACACAGAGCCTCCCAAATCACAGCCCTGTGGGCGAGGAGATAAAATCCCCGCTAAAGACGTCACCATCTGGAGCTGTCTCATCTCTCCTGCACAATGAGATGTCACCACTTGGCCTCTGAAGCCCAAGATGCATTTTCTAGACTTATCCAGAAGGAAGTT
Source organism: Melospiza georgiana (assembly GCF_028018845.1). NCBI lineage: Eukaryota > Metazoa > Chordata > Aves > Passeriformes > Passerellidae > Melospiza > Melospiza georgiana. The sequence continues at coordinate 8,144,770 of NC_080451.1, forward strand.
TTGTTAAAGTCCCAGTGCCTGGGCTGCACTTCCAGAGCATATTTTCTAACCCACCCATGGAGTCTTGCACCACTGAGATCCAACAGCACATAAGGTGTGTTTGTCTTCACCTTCTGAACATGGGGTTACAAGGGATAGAAATCACTTGGCTGCTTCCCCAAGCAAGAAAGTGCTCCACCAGGGCTCCCCTGGTCCTGACAGCTCTGGTCCCAGCTGTGGTGGGGTATCAGAGCTGCCTGGAGCTGTGCAGTGTGATACAAACCAAGGGGTAGGAGATGTCTGTGGAGACCCAGACAGTCAGCGATACGGCACTTGTGATGATTGTTCTGCCTGGAATCTCATGCATGGGTAATTATTACTCTCCTAATTCCATTATTCACAGTTGTGATAGGTGGTTTCACCTCTATTTCTCTCTCACACACAAAACCCCTTATTAGCATTCCCTGCAGTGAGAGTGTTCCCCACCCTGCAGCCAAAACAAGCCAGGAGCAGGCTGGTGCACAAGATCACCGTGTCACTGTTGCCCTTCTGTGGCTCCCATCTCCCATTCCTGCTTTGGGACCCAAATTGGTGTCACTGAGGGTGTTGCAGGGCCAAGACAGAGCTGTGGGACACGTGTCCCTTCCCACCTGTCACTGCTCCCTGCTCCAAACCACACTAAGCCATTCGATTTGGACCGTTTGATCTGCTTCCAAAAAAATGTGAAAAAAAAGGAAAACTTCCACTTAGCCTTTCTTATGATCCATGAAACCCTGCTGGAGGCTGAGACAGCTGCTGATATAAAAAAGTTACATTAGGGAAGGAGAACTTAATGTGGCTGCATGGGATGCCTGGGACTGTGGATGTCTGGGAGTGTGCAAGGGCTGCTGGAATAGAACATTGCTGCTGCTGCTGCCAGCTCCAGATGTGCTCCCCGAATGTCATGTACCAGCAGGGCTGGGTGTCTTGGGACTGCAGAGGCACCCATGGGTTTCTGGTTCCTTGTCTGGGATGTCCAGTGCTGTCAGCACAGCCAGGGCAGAGTCACAGACTCACAGAATAATTTATTTTGGAAAAAGCCTCCAAGACCATTGAGTCTTTGCCCCAGCTGGAAGAGAAAGGGGAAATAGTGGCTGTGTGGAGGCTGAAGGAGAATCCTGCTACCTACCTGAGTGGGCTGGAGGTGAGGCTGGGCAAGGCAGCTCAAAAAATGTCCCTGCAGCCCTCCCCATTCATACTGGGGATGCCAGCACTCCCCAGACTCATATCCATGATCCATCACTTTGTTTTGCCTCCTGGCAACTGCAGAGGGGGAGGCATAAAAGTGTGAGGAAGGGGTGAGTGGAAGACTAATTGCAGCTACACCTGGGGACCTTGGGCACTGCAGGTATTTCAGACAGAAAAAAAAAAAAAAAAAGAAGTAATTTTCAACAGCAAATTGCTAACTGGCTCCTTAATGTCATCCTTCAGCTGCAGAGAGAGCAGCGACCTGTGGTGATGCCTGAGCATGGTGGGAACAGCACAAGAGCATGGAGCAGGGAAGGGGCAGGAGCAGGGGAAGGAGCAGAGGAAGGAGCAGGAGAAGGGGCAGGGGCAGGAGCAGGGCAGGGGAAGGAGCAGGAGCAGGGGCAGGAGCAGGGGCAGGAGCAGGGGCAGGAGCAGGAGCAGGAGCAGGAGCAGGAGCAGGGCAGGGGCAGGGGAAGGGGCAGGAGCAGGAGCAGGGAAAGGGGAAGGAACAGGAGCAGGGGCAGGAGTAGGAGCAGGAGCAGGGCAGGGGCAGGAGCAGGAGCAGGGGAAGGGGCAGGAACAGGAGCAGGAGCAGGGGAAGGGGCAGGAGCAGGAGCAGGGAAAGGGGAAGGAACAGGAGCAGGGGCAGGAGTAGGAGCAGGAGCAGGAGCAGGAGCAGGAGTAGGAGCAGGGGCAGGAGCAGGGGAAGGAGCATGAGCAGGAGCAGGGGCAGGAGCAGGAGCAGGAGCAGGAGCAGGAGCAGGGGCAGGAGCAGGAGTAGGAGTAGGAGTAGGAGCAGGGGCAGGGGCAGGAGCAGGAGCAGGAGCAGGGCAGGGGCAGGGGCAGGGCAGGAGCAGGGGCAGGAGCAGGAGCAGGAGTAGGAGTAGGAGTAGGAGCAGGGGAAGGAGCAGGAGCAGGAGCAGGAGCAGGGGCAGGAGCAGGGGCACGGGCAGGGGCAGGGGAAGGAGCAGGAGCAGGACAGGCTCCTGTCATTACTGTAGCAGGCTCCTGTCATTACTGCAGCCCGAAGTGACGAAGCTCGCAGGGATGAGGCCTCGATGCAACAGTTTAACATCAGTGTTTAAGAAGCGGAGTTGCCATGGCAACTGGTACCCGGGATTTCGTGTCCTGGTACCGGAGGTGTTGGCGCTGCGTGTGCCCCGCAGTCACACGGCGGTGCCCCGAGGCAGCCCCGCCGTGCCCGCAGCGCTCCGTGGGCACCGCTGTGAGGCTGCCCCGGGCTCTGTGCTCCGGCTGCTCCCGCAGCTCAGCCCGCAGCACGCCAGGCTCGTGTCCGAGCCCTGCAAACACTTCCCTGCCCTCCCAGCTCTCCAGATGAGCACATCAGGATGGAGTTTACACGCTTTCCCACCCAGTGTGGGTGTGCAGGCGCCCAGGTGCTGCCCTCAGCGGTGACACAAAGGCAATGGGTTATTCCCCGTTTGGAATTACCCCGTGAGCTGTGTTAACAGCTCAGCTGCTAACTAAGACTAGATCTCTGGTAGTAATAAAAGCAGTCCCTCGGTGGGTGGGTTTTGGCATTTCATCTCGATTCCAAAATGAATAATTTATACAAGGCTTTATTGGAGCCCAGAGTTATACAATAAATGTTCCATGCAAACACGCTCACATATTTCAATGTTAGTATCTCTCCAGTGAATTTGCCTGGCAGGCCAAGCCAGGCTGGGATTGCCACATTGCTTATTTACGTAAAATATCATAATCTCACTTTTATTTGCATTTCTGAAGTGCCATTAGGGTGATTTGGAACATATGAGCCCAGCCAGTCGATTGCAGCTGCAGCTCCTGGGCCAGGCTAGGAATGACTTTCAGGCCTCTGTGGCCAAGAGTAGGAGTGGGTTTTGGCAAGCTGGTGCTGCAGGGAGGCAGAACCCACGGGGTGAACGTCAGGGCACAGGGGATGAGAGCATTTGGGGGTTTTTAGGGGTGGTGTGTTTGCATGGGCTGAGCAGATGGAGATGGGAACAGTGTGTGTCACTGGGGGCTGCTGCCTGAGCCTCCTCCTGCCCTGTTTTGGGGAACAAAGCCTCACAGGCAGGTTAAATCAAAGGCAGTTCTTGAAAGAGAAGGGTGGCAGCTTTCAGCAGCGATGGGCTGCAACCCACCCCTCCCCAAACCAACTCTTGAGGGATTTCTTCCTTTCTCAGTGAGGTGAAATAGAACCCAGTTCCAACGATTTCATTGCTTAAAACCCAGTTGTAACCTCCAGAGACTAATTACTTTCTCCCTGCATTTGCATCGTTTACATTCAAGTCAGTTTAAGGGACGTGTCATGTTTTGGATGGAGATGAGAAACTCAGAGGCAAAAATCTTCCCAGAAGCAAAGGGCTGGGGAGGAAGATGTGGGAACAGGATTGTTGTGCTTCCACCCTCCTTCCCATCAGGACAGAGGCAGGGGAGGAGGAGGAGGGTGAGTGCAGCCCTCAGCTGTGTCAGGACAGAGGCAGGGGAGGAGGAGGAGGGTGAGTGCAGCCCTCAGCCGAGCAGGACAGAGGCAGGGAGGAGGAGGAGGGTGAGTGCAGCCCTCAGCAGAGCGGTTCCAGCCGCAGAGGAGGATTCTCCAGCGGGAGCGGGGGCGTGCGGCGTGTGCTCCCCCGCATGCCTCGGCAGGAGCTGACAAGCAGCAGCCTGGCGGTGCGGTGCCTGTCTGATCCCAGCTGTCTGGCTCCCGCATGGAGCTGCTCTCACAGCACAGAGGCAGCTTTGAGACAGGCAGAGACGATTTCCAAGTTGCTGCTCTGTGCTCTGCTGCTCTCAGCCATGCTGGCTGCTGCCGGGGCTCTCTGACATCCCCTGTGAGCTCAGGGATGTGCAGCCACAGGGTGATGGGGAGGAGGGGATGGTCCCCCCCAGCCAGGACAGCTATGGGCATGATCTCTGCTCCATTCTGCTCCAGATGTCTGTGCCTGCCATTTAAACCTCCAAACTTCCTCCGTTGTCATCTGTTTTCCTTCTGTCTCTGCAAATTCTACCCGGAGACAGTGATCCAGCTCAGAGCTTTCCTTGCTCGTGGAGTGAGGGCTCTGCAGAGGGAAAGTGGCAGAATTGTTTCCTGCTGTGCCCAGCTGGGTGACCAGCAGCCCCCTGGGACACTGCAGTTCTGCTCCTCCTGGCTATTGTGGCTCTGGGGAATGGGAACTTCAAATGTCATGGGTGAGCTGGATGGGAGATATTCCAATGAAAAGCAGAAAGGGTTGTTTGAGAGAATTAATTGAATTTATTTGACAAATACTTGCAGATCCAGGGAGCAAGTGCACACATACCTGGAAGAATTGCTTCAAAGAAAGCCTATTGTGCTGCTCTCGCTTGTTCTGCTCCTTTTCCATTTTATGTTTTTTTCTCTTGGAACTGCTCTGAGCTGGAGAGCTGGTGACAGAGGAGTGCATTTCATCCCCAGCCAACCCAGCAGCACATGGCCTATTCCAGAGGATCTCCACAGGCCATCATTGTCTGGCCCTGCCGCTGTCTGGGCAAATTTAGCACATAGCCAGTGGGCTGCTTTAATGGGAGTGCTGCGATTTCAGGAGAGCTGAAAATTTATATTCCCCTGTAATTGCCACAGCACACCTTAGTGCTGCTGCTGTAGCAGGAAAATGGTTCTCCCCAGTGCACTGGGGACCCGGCAGAGATGCTGGCACAAACAGGATAATGAATGCTAAGGTACCTCGTGTGTCGCACAGACTGAGCTTAAATATTGAACGAGCAGCATTCCTGAAAGAGCCACATCCCTCCTTGGAGAGGGGCAGGATGTTGTCTCAGACCTAGGGAGCATTTTGCTCTCTGCACACTGGGATTTGCACTGAGACCTCACCACAGTGATAATGAGATTTGAGAGTTTGGAACACATCTTAATGCACTGTGTTCCTCATATCTCTTGTCTAAGTAAAATGAGTTTGAATTTTTCATTTTAATTGCTGACTTGTGATCTGGAATAGACATTCTTGTACTGAAAAGTATCCGCTTTTAGATCCACTCCTCGGGGCATACAATGACACAGGCACCCCTCGTCAGGCACTGCCTGTCAGAGCTCAGCTGGATCCCCGTGGTGGGCACAGCTCTGCAGGCACTCCAGCCAGGCAGAACAGCTCAGGAAAGCCTCATGGCTCAGGAATGGCTCCCCTGCTCTGGACAGGCAGATTCAAGCAGGGCTTTTTGTGCCATGAGTGACTACTGAGCTTGAAACAGCATTCTAAGAGCTCAACCGACCCCAGTTCAGATGAATCACAGAAGCCCAGGATGGTTTGGGTTGGAAACTCATCTTGTTCCAACACCCTGATATGGGCAGGGACACCTTCCACTATCCCAGGATGGTTTGGGTTGGAAGCTCATCTTGTTCCAACACCCTGATATGGGCAGGGACACTTTCCACTATCCCAGGATGCTCCAAGCCCCATCCAACCTGGCCTTGGACACTTCCAGGGATCCAGGGGCAGCCACAGCTTCTCTGGAAGACCTGTGCCAGGGGCCTCACCACTACAACAGGGAAGAATTTTTTCCAGTTATCCCATCTAACTCTGCTCTCTATCAATGTTGAACCATTCCCCCCTTGTCCTGTCACTCCAGGCCCTATTTACAAGAGACTATTTGTAAATAGTCTCTCTCCATCTTTCTTGTCAGCTCCCTTCAGGTACTGGAAGGCCACAATTAGGTCATCCCAAAGCCTTTTCCAGGCTGAACAATCCCAATTCTCTCAGCCTTTCCTGAGGTTCTCCATCACAGTGGGGAGAGGTAAAACTGCTGCAGGCTGAACTGCACCAAACCTGGGGATTCCCCATCCTAGGCAAGCCCTTGACTGGCTGTACAGTGTTAGTCAGTTCCTCATATCCCTTGGGATCACACTTCCCTGGCCTCCAATGTGAGCTCAGGGCTTTGGCTGTTGCTGCTGCCCTGCGAGAGTCCTTAAAATCGCTGCTCTACTGGAATAAGAAGTTATCTCTAACCCTGTAGGGATTTGGCAAAGATGCTGGCACGAAAATAGTTTGTAATGAGCTTTAAGACATATTAATGAAGAGAAGTATAATTATTATTACCAAGTTCAATTACAGCCCTTGGATTACAAATATTCTCCCACAATCCCTCAGGAAAGCAATGCATCTTGTCTCCGCAATTAAATAAACTGAGTGTCAAGGGGAGGGAAGAGGATTAAACTACAGAAGAAAGAATTGCTCCAACTTGACTGTGGTGGCCCCTCTCCTCCTCCTTGCTTTGAGGAGAAGAATCCTCACTCAGCACAGCCCAATGGTGATAAAATATTCCTTGAGAAACTGGTGGTTGGCTTCCTTCCAAAGACTCCGGCATCTGTAATGCAGCAGTTGCCATGCTAGTGGAATCTAATAAACTCTCGTCTGCAGTACTTCTGGAAGTGCACACCTGTACAGTTCTGCTGCCCAAAGATGCAACCTAGGCACTTCTTCAGGGTTTTTTTTTCCTTCAGGGTGGTTACTGAGTGTGGAGACAAAATGAGGGATGTGCCTGTCCCTCGTGCAGGAGTGTGACCAAAGCACTCAGCCTTGAGAACCCTGAGAACCGCGGAGCTGCGAACGCAGAGATCGCTGCGGGTCACGCAGGGGAGCTGCACACGGAGCGAGGGAAGCTCGACCTTGGCAACACAGCAGGAACGTCAGCAGTGGTGAAAATGCTAATCCCAGGGAATAGTGAGATGCAGGGGCTGCTCCAGCCTGCTGCCTTCTTGGCCAGAGCAGTTTGTCTCTGGAGAGCTTAGAGGGGAGGAGAAGGCGGTGTTCAGCTGTGTGTGAGCAACAAGGGGCACTGCACTGCTTTCCCTTGCTGGAAGAAATCCATTACAGAGAGGATCACCCTGCCATGGATGCTGGCTGGCACAGGGCCAGGCTCTTCTTCCAGGGCCAGAGCAGCTCTACTGGCTCTGATGCAGGTGGAGAAGAGCCTGACAGTGTCTGGAAGGTGGAATGGGCAATCTGCAGGTGGGACAGGAGGTCTGCAGGTGGGACAGGAGGTCTGGGAGGTGGGACAGGAGGTCTACAGCTGGGACAGTGAGGTGCACAGTTGACAGTGCTGCTGTCTCTGGCCCCTGGAGCAGTGCAGGATGCTCCAAGCTGGCCAGAGCGGGGGTTAGTGCTTTCTCACTCTCCCCCATGATAAAATCCATCCTGAAACACTTCTGATGGCAAAATGCACCAAGTTAAGCACAAGAGCAGAAGTCTCTGGTGACGTGGCTGAGTTTTGGCAGGACACAGACAAACAATGACAAACATTGGCATATGGATGGGCATGGAAAGCGTGCCAGTAGTGCACAGGTAAGTTACCCACCAACTTCCTGGGCACTGCCTAGGAACTTGGTTTACTTCTTTTCCTATTAAACAGGATAACAAAAGCACAGCCACACAGTGTAGGAGTTTCTCCTTAAACAGTGCTATTGTCTGCAGATGAAGAAGGGCCAACGCTTGTTTCAATTCCCTCAGAACCCTCTCTCTGAATGGGTTTCTTGTGCACCTGATTGTTGTTCAATCTCTCCTACCCAACCCGGTGTACACACGGTTCCAGGGCTTGCTTTTGATCACGTTGGCTGCAGGACACTTGTTCCTCCTGTGAACCCTGCTCCTTTGTTCCTGTGAGTGTGCCACCCACGGGGAAACCTTTGTCCAAATAATCTCAGATTCCCTGAAGAGCGAGAGCTGCCAGCTTTGCTTTCTAGTTGAAGTGACAGCAAGGAACATACAGATTTATTCTTCTATTCACTGGTGGCTTTCTATTCGTGTGTCCTCGGATCAAATCAAAGTGTCAAAACAACATCCCCGGCACTCCAGCGGCAGCTCCTGCCCACCAGACAGACATGTGAGGAACAGGTATTTTTAGCAGAAAAGAATAACCAGCAAGGGTCATGTAGTGAAGAAAATAACCCAAGATAATGGGGAAGAAACCAAGGCACTTCTACTGGAACTTGGGAGGATTGGTATTACACCAGTCACCCCTCTGCCCCAGGAAGAACTACAGAAAGGGACAGGAAGATGTGGCAGTCAAGTTTCTGGCTCTGTGACAGTGTTATTAGAATGCTCTGAGTCCTAAACCCTCTTCCTGGGTGGTTTTTAATTCTGACTCTGTGTTAAGCATTAAGCACTATCAGTGCATGCAGAAAAGAGCCCTAGAAATGTGCTGCTTGAGCAGGAGTGCCCGGCTGAAGACTTTCTCTGCTTACATGATTAATCTGTCTCTGAAGAGCAGCTATTACACACTGGGACGGTGTCTGGACAGTTGTGTGACATCTTCTGTGCAGGATGCAAGCAGTGTGGATGACAAAGGCACGCAGCCAGCCCTGTGGAGAGGTGGGAGATGACTCAGAGCTGTGGCATCGTGTAATGGAGCTGCTCCTGGAAAACCTGCTTCAAAAGAGTCGGGACACAGGAGATCAGCAGCGGTGCTTGATGGAGGCAGTACCTGATGTAGGAAGTACTTAAGCAGATTGTAATGAGGATGTGGGTTCATTACCGGAGCCTCCCAGGGCTGATAAGGGAATCGCTCCTGTTGCACTGCAGTCCCCAGATGGAAGGAATGCGTAAGAGCGCGCCGCACCGGGCCACTGGAGCCGCTGTCCTAGCGTGATTCCTACCCATGGAACAATATTGCTTGCTGTTGCATGAACAGAACATGTCTCCTCTGATTGTTTTTTCCTGCTCTTTTGAAGATAGATGCTGTCTGAGGATCCCCAGTGGTAGAAGGTCCTCTCTGAGGTGCAGTTACAGCTCTTTACGTGTAACCTCTGGCACTAAGAACCAGTGGTAAAAAGAAATAAATCCAAGTGGGGATCTTTTGGCACAGTTTTCTCTAGTTCTGAAGGAAGTTGTGAGAGTGGACAAGAGACTGACCTCAATAGCGTGTTCCATGGCCCTGCTCCAGGGTGCTTCAGCTGTAATTATCCTTTTTTAATTCAGGGAGCTACTGAACTGTGATGAGATTCCTGCAGTGGCTTAAACTCCCCCTCCTGTAGGATACCAGAGAAAGAGACACCTCTTCAGGAAAATGCTGATGGCTTCTTGCTCTGCTAAGAAAATGCCACCTGGCCCAGCTGCTTTCTCCATCTCAGGTGCTCATCCATGGGCATGTGCCTTTGCTTGGACCAGCTCTGTCCTGGGAGATTTCCTCTGCCCAGAAATTGGCAGCTCTTATATGCCAAGAATTAAATTGTTGAGGGGTTTTAGACTTTACGTATCGAATTATTGCAAGACAAGTGACAGAAAGTGAGCAAGAGTTAATTATGTGACAGGGAGAGAAAGTGCCACTGTGCAGCAATCTTTTCAAAGGCAAACAGAAATATTTATAGACTCAGGACTGCACAACTTGCTGTGCTCTGACTCGAGATGTGCTACTGATTCACGGGGCAGCACTTTGGGATGGGGCTCTGGTGTGGGCCACAGCTCTGCTGAAAGGTAGGTCTCACCTCAAGCTGTGTTCAGAGGCAAGTGCTAATGAGAGAAAATCTGGTAGGATTTTGTGAAATCAGGGTTTAAAAACATCCTGGTGATGTCCTCTTTTCAGTCCCTCGGTGGATTTCCCTTTCTTCATGGCTGGCAGAGCGGCTGTGAGTGCTCGCTGAGGTGACCCCAGCCCACACCACACCACCAGCTCTGTGGGGACAGTGCCCTGGCCCCTCCAGATTTGGGGCACACACACAGCTCGTGCAGGTGCCCATTTCTCGGGTGATTTCCCACCACACCACAATATTTCTGTTCCGTTCTGCCTTTCAAGCAGAGCTGCACAGTGCAGAAGCTGGGAGAGGAGACAAAAAGGATGCTGAGATCAAACCCAATCAACATCTGCAAGCAGCCATCCTGCAGTCACCCTCCTGTGGGACACTCCCTGCCCTCCCTCAGTGCTGCCAAGGGTTACCCTGGGCAGAGCCACCCTTGGTGGGCACAGCCTCAGCTCTGTGCCCTCCCCAGCCCTGGGCCTGGCCCAGGATACTGTCGCTATTTTCAGGGACTGACTAATCCTGATGGGAGCAGGAAGAATCTGCTGTTACCTGCAGAGGACAGAGGGAAGGAGATAATTCATTCCCATCCCCAAAGCAATCCCTGCAGGCAGGTTTTGAGTCAGATTTCCAATCGTCTGCCTTTGGAGACCACCAAGCAGGCTTAAAAGTAATCTTTATATTTTTAGCAGTAACATAATAGTGGTGGAAATTTAATAAAAATCACCATCAAATATTTATCCCATTACATTGACTTAAGTAATTTAAGATGCTGAAATCAACATGGTGGGTTTATATTTAATGAGCCTTGTGTAAAACAGCCGCTTCCATCCTTGTCAGGTGTGTAGAGAAGACACTTGCATTCACTCAAAGAATTTTTATCTCCCCAAAGATATGGTGTTAAATAATGTACAACACTCACCAAAATGTTACCTGTCACTGGTGGAAAATCAGGCTGGGGCTCGGTGAGCCTGATGTTCACTGGCATGTAGGACAGAGGAAGGGCATTTTAAAATTATTATTATTTTAAATCTAACTAAGCAAATTATGCTGAGAGCAGCTTGGGCTCAGCTTTTGGATGAAGTTCAGCCTTGCTGAGTGTGGTGTTCCCAGCCTGTCCCTCTGACAGCTGGGCAGGGTGGCAATGCCAGGACCAGGCTCAGCTACCTGCAGGCGGGGGAACTGGAGGAAACGGAGAGAAGCTGTTTGTTCCTGAGATGCCCTGTTCCAGCTGGGAGCAACACACTCAGAGCTGCAGAACACAACTGCTCCAGCTCCCTGGGGTGCCTAGCAAAGCAACCAGGCAGAATCTGGGCATCTCTCCCATGGAGACAGGCTGGGAGAACTGGGGGTATCCAGCCTGGAGAACAGGAGGTTCTGGGGAGACCTTAGAACCCCTTGCAGTGCCTAAAGGGGATCCAGGAGAGGTGGAGAGGACAATGGACAAGGGCATGGAGTGACAGGACAAGGGGGCATGGCTTTAAACTAAAATAGTGGAAATATAGATTTGATTTTAGGGAGAAAATCTTCCCTGTGAGAATTCTTCCCTTACTGTGAGAGTGCTGATGCGCTGGCACAGGTTTCTGAGAGAAGCTATGGCCACCCCATCCCTGGAAGTGTCCAAGGCCAGGCTGGACAGGGCTTGGAGCAACCTGGGACCATGGAAGGTGTCCCTGCCCATAGCAAGGGGTCGGAATGGGACAAGCCTTAACATCTCTCACATCCCAGCTATCCTGCGTGTCCCTGATTTGGGCTCCTGGCAGGAAGGCAGACAGGCTTAGTGGGGGCTGAGCCTCTCCCACGAGAACGGAGAGAACTCCTTGATCCTCCCACATCCTTCATCTCGCCACGACCCCCGCGTATCTCCCCGTGCCGCCCACCCTGCGTGTCCCGCCGTGTCCCCCGTGTCCCTCCGTGTCCCCCGTGTCCCTCCGTGTCCCCCGTGTCCCCGAGCCCACGAGCGGCGCGGCCGCACCGCCGGTCTCACACTGACCCCCAGCGTCGGGCGGCGGCTGAGCCTGAGCTGCTGCCCCGGCCGGGAAGTTCGATGGGAATGGATCCCTAATTAAACCCTAATTAGAGCCTGTAGCAAAGCGACGTAAGAAAGCGGGAAGCGGAGGGGCGGGAGCGCCTGTTCCCACGGCTGCAGTTAAATTGAGCCAGGAAAAGGTTTCTGTAGCTGATGCTTTTTAACAGCCAGCCCAAGTTGCCAGCAAATCATTAAAATCCTTGTAATCAGTCTCCTGGAGCAAAGGTAAGGATTTGGACCCAGTGAGAGACGCTTTGTGCCGGGAGAGATTTACTTGTGGTTCGTGAAACACTTTAAAAATCAATATGCCAGGAGCAAGAGGGGCTTAGGGAGGGCAGGAGACCTGGGGCAGGCGGAATTCAATGGGCAGTGTTAGGAGGTGCCTTAGGAAGGATTTGCCGGGTAAACACTAGAGATGGTTACAAAAAGTGCATCAGTAGCAGGGGGATAAGAGCATGAGCAGCAGGTCTCCAGGAAAGGGTCTGGGGAAGAGTCCTGGCAGGGCTCCAGCTGTGCCCATCACAGAAAGCCCAGTCCCAAACAGTTCCTCAGGCAGGTACTGCAGCCCCCCAGGCTGGGCTGGGCTCTCTGCACTTGCTGTTCTCCGATGTTCCTTATGGTTTGTCATTAACGAATGTCACAGGTTTCCTCTTTGTTGCTCTTTCTCACAAAGCCCACGTACAGCTCTGTCGTGTTAATTAATTTCTTCAGATACTGCCTTTCCATGTTTGGTCGTTGATAAAACACTTGCTAGAAATCCAAAATAAGACTCAAAGAGATTTCTCACATGGCAAGCATAAAGTTTCATTATGTACTGTAAATTGCTTGTGATTTCTGTGTCAAGGCTCACCAGCTCCTGATGTGAGCACTCCTCTGTGATGGAAATGAGGAGTTTATTCCATGTGAGTGGTGCAAACGTCCTCAGGTCAGCAGTGCTCAGGGCAGCTGCATCAGAGGGCTGCAGATCCTTGTGAATTTTAGTTCTAGATGGGGTATCGACTCCCAGAGAATTTCCCAGCACACAGTGCCTCTGGGAGCCCAAAATGGCAGTTCATAGAATGATGGTTTGGCTTAGAAGGGACCTTGAAGATCACCCAGTTCTAACTCCCTTCCATGGGCAGTGGCACCTTCCTTAGACCAGGTCACTCAGAGCCCCATCCAGCCTCAGTTCTCACCAACATTACCTGAGCTGGCACGACAACACCATGTGATGGAAAGGAACAGCAGCTAAACATTTTTTCTTCAAATTTTCAACACAAGACCAACTCTTCCTGCTGAGGAGGCAGCCAGAAGGATGCAGCAGGGAGCAAGGCTCCTGGTCCTGGTTACTGGGAAGTGAATCTTCCTCCTGCTTTCTCCCCAGAAGAATTCAGCCACTTGAACCCCACCCACCTTTTCCGTGGCAGGAAAAGGCCAGCCAGTGCTCCTGATGGATGGCTGTTCAGCATGACAGACCTCACATTCAACAGTTAACAGCCAGCATGTTTACAGGCAACATTTTTTTTTGGCTGCTGTCCCTGGCATGTCAGTCATGTTTAGCCAAATGAACTGGGAGGATTATAACAGACAGGGACACTGGTGCAAGTGACAGGCGCAGAGACAAGTGCTGCAAGAAGCTCATTTGCACATCAAGTTTCACAGCCCGGCTCTCCCTTCCTGCTCCATAAGCTCATCAGCTGCTGCTGCAGAGCCGCCAGTTTTCACAGGAATGATGGAGCTCACGAAACCCTCTTTTTATTTTTTCTTCCCTCCCTACTTAGACAACAGATTCTAACATAACCCATTTTTTAATATGGAGAATAAGCCCCCTTTTATGTGGAAATGTGGGTTTAATGTAAATAGCTCGTGCTGCTCTGATTCTCTCAGAGGGCTGTGGGCTGTTGGCAGTCCCTCTGTTGCCTTTCAAGTCACTTGGGAGTCACTGCTGCTGAGATGGGGACGGATCTCACAGGGATCCACAGTCTCTCCTGGGTGCTTCCTGCGCTATGTGACAGTTTTTATCTCAACTATATTTCAGAATATGCAGCAACATCTGAAGCTGTGAAATTGTCACTACCTGCCCCCAAAATAACGTGCTTAAAGGAGGGAATAGGGAGAATGTGACATGAGAGCTCTGGACAGAGCCCTGCCATCCCAGGTCCATCTAAGCTGCTGTGTCCCTTGCACTCTGTGTCCAAGGTCACCTCACAGAGCCTCATGTGCTTGTAAGTTGTATCTCACCCCACATCAAGTCACCAAAGGCCATAGCACTGCTCAGGGCTTTGCCACCCCCTTCTCAGTGCTCAGTCACATCAGCTTTCCAAAGCGGCATAAAACCCCAGAAACATACAGTGTTGTGAAACATATTTATTAGAATTAAATTTTCCTTACTATTTTCAGTTTGTTGTGGAAATTAAAACAAGAACCACGTTTTCCAGCTGCAGAAATGCTGCTTTTCAGCCAGCTTTAGTCTGCGGCTGTTTACAAGACAGTATAAGTTTTCACTGCCTAATAAAAACAATCATCTGTATTCCATGGCTGCAAGCAAAAACACTGTGAGAGAGTGGAGCAAGTCAAGGAGGTTTTGGAGAAGAATATGAATTATCTCACCCGGAGAACAAAGCATAGACGGACCCTGAGCACCGAGGGAAATTGTACAACAACGTGCGTGCGAGTCTCCAAACCTGCATGGTTTAACTGGGGGATTTTATACTTTTGAGAAAAAATGTATTTCTTGAATATCCCCATAGGTACAGTCTTGCCACTTATTTCTGCGATTTAAATTGTTGCTTCTGTTTTTTAAGGCCAGGCTGAACGGACAAGCATTTAATCAGCCAAGTTGGATGGAGGAGCACAGGTACCACTGAGACTCGTGGGACAACTCTGCAATGAGCAAGAACATTAAAGGCTGCTATAAAGAAACAAGCTCCTGTGCCCTCAGATGGACAGAATTATAAAAATCCCCACAGCATCCCCAAAGCACTGAATTAACTGGAGAAGGAGCTGTGTTTAATGTGATGGATGGAGCCCGCGGGCCCCATCGTGGGGACCTGGCCGTCAGGGCACCAGTACCTGCCATCGCTCCCCGCAGCACCTCCCTGGGAACATCAGACAGGATAATTACCTACTTAAATCTGGGTGCTTTACTACACAGAAATTCAGCTGCTACCCTCAGAGTCCTTGAAGTTAAAGAGGGATTTGAGTTACTGACATAATTTGTTCCCTGAGGGCTGTGGAAAGCAGAGAGAAGAACATCTGAATAATAACTCTTCCACCACGTCTTGAATGGGAGCAAGCGCTGCTCCAGAGTGAGACACAATGGGAAGCAAACGATTTCAAATGTTTATAAGCTACATAGCTCCCAGGCAGGATGGGGCTGGGTTTTTCCCCAAGCAGCTGGGAGGGAGGTCCTTCAGAAACTGTAATTGCAGCCTTCCAATACTTAATGGGAACCTATGGGAAAGATAAGACAAGACAATACACTACACCTTGTAGTGACAGGACAAGGAGGAATGGGTTTAAACTGATAGAGAATAGGTTTAGATTGGATATTGGGAAGAAATTCTTGGCTATGAGGGTGGTGAGGCCTTGGCACAGGGTGCCCAGAGAAGCTGTGGCTGCCTCATCCCTGGAAGTGTTTAAGGCCAGGCTGGATGGGGCTTGGAACAACCTGGGATAGTGGAAGCTGTCCCTGCCATGGCAGGGAGTGGGACTGGATGATCTTCAAGGTCGCTTCCAACCCGCCCTATTGCGTGACCCGTGAGGAGCTGCTTTGTGCTCACTTTTAAGCTGATGCTGTCGGTGGTCCAAGCTAGGGGCTATGACATGTGAGGGGCTCCGGCGTGTGAGGGACTCCCTTGTGAGAGGGGCTGCTATGTGTGAGGGGCTCCGGTGTGTGGGGGGCTCCGGCGTGTGAGGATCCTGGGCTCCCCGCCCTCGCTTAGTGGGATGAAGCTGCCCTTTGCCCGAAGCCGTTTGTCGGTGCCCAGAGCCCTTTGCCCGGTGCCCGGTGCCCGCACTCGCCCCGGGGTTCCTGAACGGAGCTCCACAAGATGGCGAGCGCGGGCCCGCCCTTGGCCCAAGATGGCGGCGGGCGGCACGGCGCGGGGCCGGGGGCGCTCGGACACCCGCGGCCCCTCTCGCCCGGCCCGGCCACGGCCCCGGCACCGGGCCCGGCGCTCCGCGGAGGCGGCCCCGGCAGCCGAACCCGCACAGCCCGCGGGAGAAGCAGCCGACACGGCGAGCCCGGTAGGAGGGACGGGGCCAGGTGGGATAGTGTGGGAGGGAAAGGCCGCGGGGCCGGGCGGTCGCAGTGGGGGGGATCTCAGGTGATTATTAACAGCTACAATCTGAGCATCATCGTGTGGGAATTATCAGGAGAATTGAAGTAAATTTATGGCCCTTCCCGCTCCTCCCACGACGTTGTTTGTGCCGGTGCAGAAATACAGAGCAGATTTAGCCGATTGCCGTGCTGGGTGATGACAGGCCTGGCATAGTAATTCCCATTAGCATCATCCTTAAGAAAATAAGAACATGGTGATTGACCTCTTACGGTGCTAGTTTATTCTCTGAGACAAGTGTTTTTCTCTTGCTGGTGATGGACTGTATATTGTGGTTTATGTGAGCTGTCTGCTCCTCTTTTCATCTCTTTACTTGTACTTTATACTAATTACTTTTCTTAGAAGGCTTGGATCAAAATGCCACTTGTGTGATGGAGCCCTTCTGTTCCTTTGTAAAGAGAGGAGGTGATTTTATTTTTTATTTCAAGTGAGCTTTACGATCTTGTCTTTTTTTTCTAACAGTGTTCATCACATGAAGCTGCTGAAGGACAACCTGCAAAGAGGATGAAATACGAAGAAAGCAATCTAAAATCAGAGCTAGAGGGACTCACATGTGAAAGTGGAAACCTTGCTGCGCTGGGGGAAACACCTAAAACATCTGATGAGGATGGAGGTTCAGAAGATCCAAGAGACAGCAGCGTAATCCAACAGAAAACAGATGAAAGCGTTCCAGAGACTGATGAAGGGAAGCAGGAGAAGGAGCAGGAGCCACACATGGTGAAACCCAGCGGTGCTCCATTAAAAACAGGTGGATATCTGCACCACTATCACGTGTTCAGTGAGGAGGAGAGCAGCTGTGGGAGCTTTGATGGGGCCACCTCGGAGGACACGGATTGCCCACGGAGGCCGATGTTCCTGGAGCACAGCAGTGGCCTCTCGGATGAGGACAGCAACCAGCCCATGCCAGTGCACCGGTTCTTTGGAGATGTTGAGCTGGTGAGATGATGAGTCTGTTCCTGTTTTAGACCCAACCCTGGTCTGCTTAAAATTTACCTCAAAACTGGTGAATTTGGCCAGTATTGTTGGGCCCCAGATAAAACTGTCTCCATCAGAGATGAAAGTACTTGCCGAGCTGAATTAATTTCAGGTGTAAAATCTTTCTTATTTAGATTTTTTAGTCCAATTCCATGAGATAGGTATTTTTACTGATAACAACATTATGGAGACGCAATATTGTTGGGAAAATAGGTTTATGCCAGTCTTTGATTCTTAACAGAATCATAGAACAGCTGGGGTTGGAGGAATCTTAGAAATCACCAGTTCCAGCCTTGCTGCATTGTGATTGTTTGGAATGGAAGCTGGTTTCTGTCTACCTCAGCTTTTGAACTGACCCAAGAGCCAGAGCTTTACATCTGAATCCCTTTAACGAGCATAACTTTGGGGCAAGTGATGCTGCTACCTTTTAAGTGTTTCTTGTGGTATTTAGGGAGCAGTGAGGATTAGTTTAGGGAGCCCTTCACCCTCTGCCAATCCTCACACCAGTGAAAGGAATCTCAGCCCTGAGAGTGCCCATGGGTCTGCTTTGTGCACACTCCCCTCAAAGCCCCACAGCTTTGGCTTTGTGCCACTGCTCCCCAGCTGAGGGTTGGTCCCTTGTCAGCTGAGGGAGCATGGGAGCTGGAGGTAGGAGTTCTGCCTCCACAGACTTTTTTCTTGCTGATTTGATCTTTTTTCCTCCAGCACCTCCCAGCAGTTGTGCTCCCGAGTGTGACGAGGAGCAGGCGAGAAGCCAGGAAGCTCCATTTCATTGCAAAGGAAGATGATGAAGAGGAGGAGGAAGAGGAAGATGTCTAACAACAGACTGTAAACAAACCCTTCTTCTTTCTCTTTGTGACCACATGGCAATGGCTGTGTCAGTAACATGAGGTGTCTGTTTGCCTTTTCTCAGGGAGAGAATTGGGAGAGTTTGTTTTGCTGGAATTGGCGGATACAGTATTGAAGTTGTTATCTGGGGCAAATACTGAATTTTCAGTGGTTTGGAAATAAAGTATAATTGAGCACTTTACCACTGATATTTCAGAAAAAAGCCCAGGGAATAGAGAAGTTCTTATCGCTTTTTTTGTGAATTTGAGCCTCTATCTTGAGAAAGTATTTGGTTTCACTCCTTTTTTTGAAAAATAGTTGAGAAAAGGATGCTGGAGCATCTTTTAATTCTGCAAGGTCTGTGCCATCCAGGTAATAAAGGAGCCAACTGACTCCCTGGTACAAAGAAGGTCAAAGGTCTTCCTTGTGTGGGTTGTTTACACCTAACCCAGCACCAATTAAACCTCAAAAATGCAGTTCTGTTGGCAAAATGCAATGCAGGCTGTCAGAGTGGATTCAGTGTGCTCATCTCTGCGAGTTCAGCACGTTTTCATTGCACGTCAGCTCCCCAAACACCCACCCCGTGGTGCTGCCTCCTCCCTCCACCTGCTGCTGTAAGTGTTGTCCTCTGTTGATTTCCAACTGGTTTCCAGCAGGGATTTTGGAAACAAATGCTCTGGTGGTGATACACAACAAATACCTTCCCTTGGTTTTGACGGACAGGGAAAGATTGCTGAGCTCCCTCTGTATGTTTAAAAAAAACAAAAGGAGCAACCTCAGCCAATTCCAGGAACTGTCAATTCACCCAGTGTTTGTGGGAATATTTCTTTGAAAGTGTGATTATGCAATAAGCTTCCAGATATTTATTGTTATAGCTCCTTCTATGTTTCTAAAAATAGAGAGAAAATGTTATCAGCAGATGGTTTAAATAAATATTAATTTCTACAGCTAGAGCTTGTTAAACATTCAAAAGTTGTAAGGCAAACAAATTGCATATGCATGGCATGGTAATGCATTTCCATTTCCACTCCAGCTGATGCATTGTTTCTGTCAAAGATATTTCTTGGCTCCTTTTCACTCTAATTCTGTAACACAGAAAAATCCAGATTTTGTAATTGCATATTCATAGTTCCAGCCCAGCTCTGTGTTGCAGCAGCTCCTCCCAGCATTCCTTCAGTGCTGTGTTTGCTGCTGGCTCTTTCTAGCAAACACAGTTTCACACACAGACATTCCTTTCACTTGCAGAATGCATTTTCAGTTTGGGGGACACGTGCCACACAGGTGACACTGGGTTTGTCACCAGAATCCTGCCCAGTGCCCTCCCCAGTGTCAAACAGTGCAGGAGGGGAAGCTGGAAGGATTGATTGCATGCAGTGGAATTAGAAATCCTGTGTTAGAAATGCACCTCCTTGCTTTTCAGAATGCACTGTTTGGGAGGGGACTGAGTTTGTTGTTTAAATCCATATTCTATGTAGCAAAGCTTCCAAAACCCAGTAATTTGGGGCTCAGGCAGAAATGTCATTTCCACACAATTTCATGTGGACTAACTGGTCCAGGACCAACACTATGAGGGAAAACAGAGCTTTTTCTAGTTATTTACAGAGCAGTAAGTAACTGGTGCTGAATTCATAAACACATTTCCCTTCATGCTCTATCACACCTGATAAATGTCTTGTGCCCCTTCATGTACTCACACACTCACAGATGTGGGGGCATTTTTTTATTTAAAATGTTCACACGATTTACATTGACAATCCCAAAAGTTCAGTTGCTATTAAAAAAAAAAATTCAAGTAAAAAAATTGAACTATTCCTGATTTGTTGCCTGAGGTAGGAAATGTTTTACCAAAGCAATAATTCTCCAAGGCAGTGGGTAAACATTACTGTAAACATGATCATTGTAGCTGCCCTTTCTGGCAGTGCATCAAGTAAAACTCAAGCTGGAGGCACAAAGTGTTAGAAAGGAGAGGAAAATCAGCAGGGAAGATGGCAAACAAAGGTGGAAAAAGCAAAAAAAATCTCATGGGCTTGCTATTCTTTCTAGGAGATGCACATCTGAAGCAATGGCAAAGGGGCAGGTGGGGATGAGGGCAGGAGTTTGGCACAGGTGAGGTGGCAGCTCTGCTGCTGAACCACCTTTGGAATTTCTGAAGCTATCTGCAAAAGGCACAGATAAAACATGATCCTAAATCCTTCTTTGTTTGGCCTCATCTCCAGAGGAATATGAGTCTATGAGCCCCTGCAGGTTAGTTTGTAAAAAATGTTTTGTCCAAGTTTCATTTCTGTGTACTGTGAGTTTTGGGTCAATGCTGGCCAGAGATGACAGGGTAGAGTCAGAGTCAGCCTCTGGCTCATTTTCTACCTTTATCACACTTGATTTGAGCTTGATTTGAGGGAGGCTTGTAAGGAGTGGGAAGGCAGGAGAAGAGAATTAAATGGGATATTGGAGTGTGCTTTGTGAGGCTCTGGTTGGGTTACCCAGCCAGTCTTGTACCAAATAGTTCTTATTTAAGAAATTGGAGCTATTTAAAAACAACAGACTGACATGATGGAAAAAAGCAGCAGGTCCCTTCCAGAGACAGCACTAGGAAATCTCCTGGGTTTGTTTCCTCTTTCTGTAAATTCTGCTTTTGTCACAGCTGAGGTTATGATTGGTTTTCTTATGGCAAGCAATATGTACGAGTTTTAAATTATCCAGGGTAAACAGCAGCTGATAGAAGTATTCCCAGTTCACTTCTCTCCCGTCTCGTGTTTTGACAGCTTCTGCCAGTTCTGGGACAACAGCACGTTTCTTCTCAATTCTTGGGGACACAAAAGACAAGACAATATTGCCATCAGGAGTTTTTTCAGAATAATCAAGCCTCCATCTTCCTTTCAGAGCCAGGCAGAACTGCAATTCTTTCTCCATTACTAGGCATATGATTTTTTTCCCCCCAAGGAAATTAGTTTTGCAAATCTTGTTTGCTTCACACCAACATTTGAAATGGTTCAGAGGGGATTTTGCTGGAGAGGAGAATTCACACGGATAGCACAGTGAGGAGGGGTTTGCTTCCACACACAGAAAATCTGCACAGAAGCAGAGCAGCTAATGAGAGGCAGCATTTCATCTGTCTTCAGGGTTTTGTTCTCACAGCAGCTGCAGCATCCCAGCACCTTTTCTCACCACATATTCCCAGCAGAGCTGACTGCACAGCAGGGGGAATGGACTAAGGCTGAACCTTTCTGGTGAAGCTGAAGGCCGCAAAGCAGGTAGGTCTGTATTAACACTTTGTACATACATGTGGTCGAGATTCCAGGTGCTGAAGAGGATCCTGCTTTCCCTGTTGCTGTAGGGGTTGATGGAATGCTTACATGGGCAGTCATCTCTGTCAAAAGGTCCCTGTGAAAGGTGTCACACTTGTCACCCCAGAGTGGTCCTGCCACCCACATCCCCCCCAGCCTGGCACTGCACCCAGGAAGCTGTTTCCTTCCTCTGATGTTGAGGGGGAATGGGATCAAACTGATAAAAGGGGAAGTTTAAGTCAGGTATACAGAAGAAATTCTTCCCTGTGAGGTGGTGGAGCCCTGGCACAGGGTGCCCAGAGGAGCTATGGCTGCCCCATCCCTGGAAGTGTCCAAGGCTGGGTTGGATGGGGCTGGGAACAAACTGGGCCAGTGGAATGTCCATCATCTCATTCCACCCCTGTCCATGGCAGGGATGGAATGAAATGATCTTTAGGGTCCCTTCCCACCCAAACCATTCACGATTCTTCAGGAAGGCTGCAGGTACCTGACAGGAGAACCACCCCTCTGCAGTGCACAGGCGTGCTGCCTCCTCCTTCTCCCTTCTGTCAAAGTAGCACCCGTTGTACTTCACAGATTTCAGTTTTTCTGCCATCAGGTCGATTATCCCTCTGTAGGCATCTCGTGCTGAAGGATGAACGTTTGAAATAAAACCAGTAACCTAGAGAGGGCAAACCCAGCAATCACTCCTCAGTTCCTGTGGCAGCCTGAGGCTCTTTTCTAACATCACAACTGTAGAAATACTTTACATTCCTGCAGCTACAGAATTACTGTTACAGCTTGACATAAGTTACTTCAACAGAAACTTTTACCTCTCTCATGTAGCCCCGCATTCTGCTCTCACAGCTATGCCGCAGGTAGCTGGATTTGTTCTTGAACCGAGACTCCAGCCCTGGAGGGAATGAGATTATTTTGTACCTCAGCACAGCTCCTGCCCAGCTGGGAGTTCATACTGGCTATTAACTCAGGTTGCACAGGTTTTTTAATTTCTCGTTTTTATTTTACTGGTTCAGGACCACCGTGCTCTTAAGCACTTAAAAGGATGCTGTAGAGCATCTGCTGAAAAAGCAGAAGCTGGTATTGTTATGTTTCTTGTTACTCTGTATATGTAGAACACCAAGAAATTGTGAAAGGAAAACAATTGTTGGGGAAGAACTGCAGTAACAGCTTGGGAATGGGAAGGGAAACTTGCAGATTGTAAAGAGAACATAAAGCTGGCAGAGATGTCCCAGTTATCCATATACTATTAGCAAATCATTAAAACATCATCAATGCAGATTTATATTAATAGAGGAAATACATTGCAGAGCTATCTTTATTAAACCAATAGGGAACTGTTAAAAAAAAATCATTTTAGCTTTGATACTAAACTACTAACACATGTAGCTTTAGATACTAAATGTTCATGTACTTAAAAGAACATGCACATTTAGTATCTAAAGCTAAATGGTGCTAACGGAAGGGATAACTAAAACCCTAATCAAACACCCAATTGCACCAGCCAGAAGAACTCCCAAACTTTGCTTTAAGAGCAACAAAACTGACAGAAGCGACTTTTCAGAGCAGAGCAAAACCCGGGAGTCCCGTAGCAGCTTCCTACAGCAACAAACGCACCTTCAAACCATTTCTCGTCCTCTTCCTTGTCCTCGGCCAGGATGTTTTCGCTCAGGTTGTGGACGAGATCCGCCAGCAGCTTCTGCCTGTGGGGAGCCCGCTCGTCCGTCAGCAGCCTCCGCGCAGCCTCCACCACAGCGCCCTGGTGGCTGCAGAAGGCGGCCAGGAGCCGCTCGATGTCGCTGGCACCTGGGGCAGGTGAGGCGGCACCGGCTGAGCCCCCGCGGCCGCCGCTGCCCCCGCGCCCCCCGCCCGGCCCCGCCGCACTCACAGCCCCGCCAGCTCTGCCCGGGGCCCAGCAGCACCAGCTCCGTCTGCGCCGGCAGCGCTCGGAAGTAGCTCTCGGTCAGCTCCGTGCCGTCCTCGTAGAGGCAGAGGTGGCTGCCTGCCAAGGGAAGCTGCCCCACGGGCGAGTGAGACCCTGCTCCAGGTGAGACCCCGGCTCCGGGCGGCCCCGACCGCAGCGGCTGCAGCTCCGCACGCGTCTCGGCGGGCAGCTCTAGCCCTGGCCCGGAGCGGCGGCACCCGCTACTCGCGGTCCCGTCCAGCATCTGTAAGCGGCATCCCAGCCTGGTATCGTCCCGTCCCGGTCCGCCCCGCACCTGCAGCAGCCGGCAGCCCTTCCTCAGCAACCCGCGCAGGCTCCCGGCCGCCACCCCGAACTTCTGCGGGCTGCCGCACCGGCGCAGGCGGAAGGGCCGCAGCGGCTCCGCCATGGCCGGGCCGGTGCCGCTCCCCGCCCGGGGCCGGTATCGGCGGCCGGGGCCGGTATCCGGGGCCGGTGCCGCCCCGCGCAGGCGCCCCGGGGCCGGCGGGGCGGTCGCGCCTGCGCGGCGGGGCCGCGTTGCCATGAGAGCGGCGATGGCGCCGCGCTGAGCCAGGTGGGGCCCGGCCCGGCGCTTCCCCTGCTCCCCGCTCTCCCTCCGCCCCGGGGACACCCCCCGGTCCCGCCAGGCTCCCCCGTGCTTTGTCCGCCGCCCGGCCTGGCTGTGCTCCCGGAGCGGTGCGGCCGTGACCCCTCCGGGCCTGCGCCGCCTGCGGGGTTGGGGCCGGCGAGGGGAGGGAGGGACGGGGCCGGTGTTGGTGCTGGGGTGGACAGCGGTGCTCCCGGTGCTTGTGTCCCCGGCAGTGGGTGCGTGGCTTTCCCAAAGACTTAATTGACGTTGTGCTTTGCTTTTTGTTCGTCTGACTCCGACACCCAGAGCATGGTGCAGCTACAGGTTTGGTACAGGTTGCTCCCGTATTCATTTGTAACTCATAGTTTCAAGGTCCATCTTGGGTTAGCAGGTTTAATTTATTGGTAGGCTGCTCTGCAAGTGATCTAAATCCTCGTTTTGCTCAACAAAAGGTTAAAAGATTAGTTATATTGACTGATCTTTTATCTTTTGGTCTATATTGACTGACCCACACCTAAAGAACATTTATGGTGCCATTGTTAATTAAAGGGATTATATGTTTGCACTCATCATCTACTGACTCGACTGACCTCAGGGTGCAGTTCTTTGACCGTAGTGCCTCAGTGGGTTTTCGTCACCCTTCCAGGGATGAATCTAAGCTTGAAGGCCGTGGCTGTGACCAGCTCATCTGCCCAGGATGCCACACAAGATCGGTTTCACGGTGATCAGCTCGTCGGGACACGAGGATGGGTTCAGTGCTCGGGAGCTGATGGTTCATGCACCGACCGTGAACGGGTGGCGCTCGCCCAGGTACTGTGAGGGGATGGCCTTGGAGCACTCAATTTCAGAAGCATCAAGTTTAAAACGAGTGGCAGATGTACTGTGCATGGTCAGAGCAGTTTATAGTATGCCAAACCAAGCTGATAAAGCAAAAAAGTTTCCATAATCCCATGGCACCCTCATCCTGGGGGAAAAAAGCACTTTGGTTAACACCTAAAGGCGCTGAATTGTATTTAAATAAAGTCCTGGAATATGAAAATGTTTCTGTTCTTGGCAGTCTTGGAGTTTGGCTTAGTATGAAAAATCCATTTGACTCAGCACATCTTAACATGTGTGGGGCACCTGAAGATATGCTCGCAGTAAAGAGAAGGGAAAAGTGTTTCCACTCTACTCTTGGGATTCTTACAATATATATAATATTAGCTTACAATTAACAGCTTGAAAGTTCCATAATTAAATGTTGCTCAAGTTGGAAGTGAAATCTGCTTTGAAATGATGACTGAATTCAGGAGCTGTGTCTCTTTCAGGCTCTGTCAGTACCCCCAGGAGATCACCCTGCAGCTGGTGGAGCGGTGTCGGATCCGGAAGCTGCAGCTGCTCGCTCACCAGTACATGATTGCGAGCAAAATTGAGTTCTACATCAGTGAAAGTCTGCCTGAATACTTTGCTCCCTATCAGTCAGAGAGGTTTCAGAGACTCGGGTGAGACAGAAAGTTCTGGATCAGTTTAATGTCTTAATGAGAAGAGTTTCAGGGGAGAATAATTCTCAGTGTGGGTTGTGGGTGATTGGTCATGCTGTGTGAGCAGCTGGGAGATCCTGGACTTGTGTGGATCTGTGACAAAGCTGGAGATGCAGGTGAATTGCCTTACCAGGTGACAGCACACAGTTATTTCAGTTGTGAGGTTATGAGGGAGGTTTCACAGTTGTTTCAGTTAGGAGGGGATTTTAAACCCCACCTGTGTGTTTGGATGTATCCTCTGCTCATGTGTTATGTTTTCCTTCCCAGTTATGTCCCTCTCTCAGACAATGAGAAGACTGATTTCAGAGCTCGAGAGTTGAAATCTGTGTACATGGATGCAGTTGGCCAGTACCTGAAGCTGATTTTCCATAAAAATTATGTCAATAAATACAACTTGTATGGGCAGGTGAGTTAGAAGTCCTTACCTGGTAACCCAGGTGACACTTCCATAGTAAAGAACAGACACAGAAATCTGCTCCCTTGATTTATGGAAGCAAAAAATGTTGGTTAAAAGCTCCTGTGTTTATTTTAGTTTGTTTTAAAGCACAAAACACAAGGTTAGGAGTGAGTTGGGATCAGGTGGATGCACCTCATCCAGAACAACGAGTCAAGGGCACGTTCTGTCACTCTTGTTTCTGCTGAGCAAGGTCTGTGTTGAGGACAAGGAACTCCCTCTGAGAACAGCTCTGGGGTCACAAAGCCACTCTGAGTGTTTTGGACCTGTTGTGGCATAAAGTGAAGATGTTGCACAGCCACCGTGGTGCAGACACACAAACACCTGCTCAGTTCTGCTGGGACTCATTTCAGACCATGGGGTTGTAGATTTGGTGATACATCTTCAATGGAGCAGGAGGAACATTTGGCACTCTGCTTCTCTCTGCTTCCATATCACCCTCCTGACCACAGTCCCTGGTTTTTGTTCCAAGAAAAGAGGAATGTGCTTACACATTTCCATTTTCTGTGAATTTCTGCAGGTTGCCCTGGTAGCTGTGAACATCATTGGGGATCCAGCAGACTATGGCATTGACATGAGCATTGTGAGTCCAAAGCATCCCTGTCCTTTTACTGATGCTCCATTTCTTCAAGTACAGGTTCCTGGAGTAATGGGATGAACCTTTCTTGTGCCAGCTCTTCAGCAGAGCTGTGTTGCATTACTTTATTTTTAATGTTCTCTTGAAGCAAGAAATTTGAACCTAATATGGGAATACAAACATTAAAGTGTTTGAACATTTTCATTTTTATTGTCTCCAGATTCTTTTGCTTCAGTGTGCCCCAAAACATAAGTGCTTTATGTTGCAAAACTGATGTTGGTTGTGGCAAGTCAGAATTCTGTCTTGAACACACACCTGATGTTGGAGAATGTGCATTGAGATTTTCTTTTTCCACCCTTCCAAAGCCTACCAGAGAGCAGCTGATAGATCACTACATGGGAATTAAATCAGATGACCCTGCTTTGAATGGAACTTACCTTGGGTAAGTTTGTTCTTTGCATATACCCTGCTTGGTGTAAAGCAGTTGTTGATCTCTGTTTTGTTAATTCCCTGCTAATGAAAAGAGAAGCCTGCCTTATTGTGGTTTAATTTATTCATTTTGTGCCTTCAGGAAACATGACTCCATTTCACCTCTGGATGATTTGGCCTTTGACATGTACCAGGACCCAGAAGTGGCTCAGATAATCCGGAGGCTGGATGAGAAGAAGAGGGAAGCTGTGCGTCTCGAGTGCTATGACCACGCCAAGAAGCTCAAACAGGCCATTGCAGACTTGCAGAAGGTGCTGTTGGAAGAACTTTGACACCTAAGTGGAGCAAAGCCCAGTGACCCATCAGGAATCATAAAGATTTTGTTTGTGTAGAGCCATAATGATTTTCGATATATTTCCCAAATGATTAATTTTAAAATCACATAGCTTGATTGAGTAATTTGCCTGGGAGCAATGAAAAAAGTAGAGTAATGTGATTCCAAGAAATGCTCAGTAAAGTGATTCCAAGAAATGGAATGTCACATTTCCAAGAAATGTTGTGAGATGGTTCCAAGGTGATTTGTACCAATCCTAGGTGGGCGAGCGACTCGGCCGCTACGAGGTGGAGAAGCGTTACGCCGTGGAGAAGGAGGATTATGACCTTGCCAAGAAGAAGAAGGAGCAGATGGATGAGTACAGGCTGAGGGTGTACCAGCAGCTGGAGCTGCACGACCTCCTGGATGCACAGCTGCTGGTGGGTGCTGTTAGTCCAAACTAACAGGGTGTTCTAAATAGAAATGGCACAGCAGCCAAACTTCATTCACAGGTTAAGGGAAATTTTGAGATTTACTAAAGCATTTCGGTTTTCTCTTTGGATTGTGGATTTCTTCAACCTGAGACTCTCAGTGTGGTGTTTTATGAACATGCTTAGTTCATAAATCCCATTAAACTGTTGAAGTCTCAAGAAAATGACATTAAAATCTTGAATGTTTTGCATAATTTCAAGACTACCTGATGCAGATGAATAAGGTACTTTTTCATATTTTGGAGGGGTAGAGGGGGCTTAGGATGGTGTCAAGGCTAACCATACAGAATCCATGTGATTTTTTTATATCCACAGAGTTATGTAATGTGCTCAGAACAGGAAGTTTTATAATCTCTCCACACATGCACCCACACAGAATTATTTTCTGACTTTTTCATAAAGCTGCATTCAGTGGGAATGATGACACACCTGTGAGCCAGGTTCAATCTTTACTTGAAATCACCAGAAGCCTGTTGACAGAGTTGTAGCTGTACGGAGAGATTTTAGCACATTTTTAGCCTTGCTGTAAAAATCTTCTTCTCTTTCTCAGATCCGAAAAACTGAGTTGCCCTTGGGATCTGTGAGTGGCACTGAGAGCTCCCAGAACTCCCCTCCTGAGCCTGCAGACCCTCCCCAAGCAGAGCCCCTGAGGGCAGAGCCTGTGCTGGAAGAGCAGTTGGTGGATCCCACTTCTTCTGAGCCTGTTGTTCTTCCCTACCAGTCCCCTCTTTCTCCTCAGACTCAGCCCACAACCTCCAAGGAAGTGTTTCCCAAGGAAAATGTGAGTAGTGTTCCCTCTGTTACTACAGAAACCTGTCAGAGCAAACAATCTGATGTCCAACCTTCCAAATAATGTGGTTATTAACTCATGGTTAACTGGGGTGTGATGCTGCTTTAATTGAGAAAATTGCACTGAAGTGATAAGACCAATTAGTGATAAAACCACTTCACATCTGCATCCTTTCAAGAACAACAAATTTTATCTTTTCTGCTAGGTTGAAATTGTACCTTATGATGAGAGACCTCTCCCAACCATCTGCAAGCAGGTGGACGAAGCTGTTGCCTATGTTGAGCCAGAGGTGATTGAGGAGGATGTGGGTGATGCTCCAAGGACTGGCAATGCTGGGGAGCCTGAACAACTCACACAGAAGGCACTGAGGGAAGCCAGCCCTGTTGTGGAAGTTTTTGGAGAGACTTTGGTAAAAACCAGTAAAACAAACCCCAAAAAACCAGTAAAAAAAAACCCCAAAACCAGTAAAACAAACCCAAACCCCAGTAAAACAAACCCATGGGTTATTGTGCTTTGGGTTAAGAGGATTTTTATGTGTTTAGAGATGCTGTTTTGAAATCTGAGCTTAAAATTTGACCTTGGCTCTATGGATACCTGTTTACAGTATTTTTACCAATCTGTAGCTTTGATGATTGATTATTTGGTGTGCTGATAGACAGACAGGATCCAGCAGACTGCTTTAGGATATGGACCCAGAACACCCATAACTTGCCACTGTCTTTTGGAGGGAGGGAAACCCTCCCTGTGCCTGGAAAGGCTCCCTGAGCCTGACCTTTAATCCCATTTCACTCATCTCATTTCAAAGCATGTGCTTTTAATAAAGCCAGATTCCTGTGGGGAACACCTGGGGACTTCACACTTCAGTTCATATGTTATTTTGAGGCTGGTTCTGTATAAAAATGTTAAATATGTATTGAAATATCTGTTGGGACCTTTTAAGAGATGGATTGTTGTGTGCTCAGGTTTCAGGAGCATATTCCAGAACTTGGTCATGTCGAGAAGAGGCTTTACTGGCTGTGTATGAGAAGCTGATGGAGGTGTCAGTGGACACTCCAAAGGAGGATTTAAGGAACATGCTGAGGGCTGCTGTTTTCCTTGTGAGGAGGGCCATCAAAGACACTGTATCTTCAGTAAGTTGGGATAAGTTTGGTTCTCCAGTGAAGAACTGGCAACCAAAATTGCAGAACCTTGGGGTTAGGATACTTTGAACAAACACTACTGTTGAATAAATCCCAAAGCAAAACAATAACCCTCAAAACTCCCAAGATAACTGGGCAATATCTGGCATTGAACAGATGGAGAAAACTGCCCAGGGCTGAGCCATAAGCTGGTGCAGTAAATGTGCAGTGAGGTTGATCCTTTTTCTTTGTTAAATCTGAAATACAACAGTGAAATAACTTCTAGTTTCCAGCTCAAAGTACTGCACTTAGCTGAAGGACACTTGGGCATCAAATAAACCTTAAATAAGAAGAAAAGAAGAAAATTGAGCTGGTACTCTTTATGAAACAATTTCTGAAGCCTTTCACCTTAGTCCTAGCAACAGGTTTTCTGGAAGACAGTTGTCTGAAGTAGCTTCCATTAAGGGTGTTACTGTAATTCAGATTAAAAATAGATTTTACTGTATTGTCTGAAAACAGGGGGCTCTGTGTTGGTTTTGCTCAGTGTTTTCTTTTTCCTTTTTAACTTAGGTTTTTCAGGCATCCCTGAAACTCCTAAAAATGATCATTACCCAATATATACCAAAACACAAACTGGGGAAGATGGAAACCTCTCATTGTGTGGAAACAACCCTGCCACATTTGCTTTCTAGAACAGGAGACTCTTCATCCCGCCTTCGTCTTCTGGCTTCAACCTTCATCCAGGTGGGTGTTTCCCTTCAAATTAGGGAGCTCATAGGTGAGAAACACCTGATCAGAATGGACTGTGAGACTAGGGTTGGCTGCTGTGAAGTGTTATATCTTATCACAGAATCTTATCACAGAATAGCTGGGGTTGGAAGGGCTCTTTGGAGATCATCCAGTCCAACCCCTGCCAAATCAGGGTCACCTGGAGCAGTCTGGGGGTACCTGCTGCTGCTGCTGCAGGTGTGACTCTTGTGTTCTTTGCTGCAAGTGACCTACAGAGATAACAAAACTGCTTTGCAGAGACAGGTAATTGTGCTTTTCCAGTGTGCTCATTGACTCTGTGTTCCTAGGAAATCGCACTGTGCCCTGAAGTAAAACCTCTCCAGATTATTCCAGTGCACCTGGCTAAAACATTAAAGCCAAACTCCCCAACACACCTGGCAATGAGTCACGTGGAGCTGGTGGAATCTCTCTTGGTAGCCATGGGGACTGAAAACTCCGGGTTTACTGTCAGCAACGTCATGAAGGTAAGAGGTCGAGGTTACAGCACAGGGAGGATTTTCTGATGATTTTCTGGGGGCTTGCCTGGCTTTTTTTGAGTGCTTGAGAATTCCTGGAGAGGTATATTCCCCTGCTCAACAGTGCTGGTAATTTTAGAGCAGGTTGGACAGGGCTTGGAGCAACCTGGTCTAGTAGGACATGTCCATGCTTATGGTATGGGGTGGAATGAGATGAGCTTTAAGATCCCTTTCAACCCAAACCATTCTGGGTTCTATGAAGCAAGATGTTAATATCTGCAAAAGAGGACCAATGAGTTAAAAAGTGTTTGCAAGAAATCCTGTAGGAAGATTTCTCCCGCTGCAGGAGAGTCTTGGACTAATAAACCAATCCTTAAAAATGCGAGAAAAAAGAGAGATAAAAAAATTTTTTTATCATTATTTCCAGTTTGCCACGGGAGCTCTGGAGCACAGGGCTCATGAGGTGCGTGAGGTGGTGCTGAGGATCATCTTTGCCATGTACAGGGAGCACAGGGCAGCTGTGCTGGAATATTTCCCTCTGGACGACGCCAGCGCCCGCAGGACCGTGCGCTACAAAACTCTGTTTGAGGGCTTTGCCAAAATCGATGGGAAATCTTCTGAGAGTGAAGTGAGGGTATGTAAGGAGAGGCAGAGCCTGCAGGGCCACTTCAGACATGGTGGATTGTATTTGTGGGGTTCCCAGACAAAGGAAGGAGTGATAAATCTGACTCCATGTTCTCAGAAGGCTAATTTATTATTTTATGATACTATATTATATTAAAGAATACTAAACTAAACTATACTAAAGAATACAGAAAGGATACTTACAGAAGGCTAAAAACATAATAATGAAAACTCATGACTCCTTCCAGAGCCCTGACACAGCTTGGCCATGATTGGTCAATAAGTCAGAACAATTCACATGAAACCAATGAAACAACCATGTGTTTATTATTTATGATACTATATTATATTAAAGAATACTATACTATACTAAAAATACAGAAAGGATACTTACAGAAGGATAAAAAGGTAATAATGAGAACTCCTGACTCTTTCCTGCCAGGCACAGAGAAAAGCAGCAAGAGAAGCAGAGAAACAGACAAAGGAAGAAATGAAAGTTCTAAAAAGCCACTCAGAAGCTCTCAAATTAGTGTTACAAGCAGAGGTTGAAGATGAAGAGGTGAGCTTGTTTCAGTTTAAGGTTGTTTTAATCCTTTGCTCCTTGGATATCGTGGACTTAGATAATGAGCATTGGTGTTGTCTTATTAAAAAGAGTGAGAAACTCTAGACATACCCTGGGTGACTTTTCTCCTCAGCAGTCCAGCTTAAAATCTGGGGTGTTGTTCCTCTTAACATAGTGTAAAATTTGGATTCTTTATTATAATAAACCAATAATACCAATATAATATAATAATATATAACATAACATAACATAATATGTATTATATAATACCTTTGTAATATAACAATTATACCTTTCTACTATAAAATAATACCTTAGTACAAGTGATTTGCCCTAGAACCAGAAGCACAAATGTTGTAGTGCATTGGCTCTGCTTCTAAATTTTAAATTCCAGACAGAAATCAGAATATAATGTGTTCCCTTTCTCTCTGGAAGGCAAATTTCTGAGTTAAATTTCTTTGTTTGATAGGAGAAAGACTCTTATTTTCAGAAGACAGAGAATGAAGGTAGGTAGTTTGAAATAAGAGTTAAGAAATGTAGATTAATTAAATTGTGATCTTGGTTTAATAGTTCTCTCCTTACAGGTTCCCAGGTATATGAAGCTACAGCAGGAAATATTCAGGAGGAACTTTCCTCTGTTGCAAATTACCTGGATAAGTAAGTGAGATGAGCCTCTAATCACCTTAAGCCTTGGTGTCACCTGTGAGCTCCTAACAGTAATAACATTTTTCCAGTAGATCAAAGCTAATTCCTTCAGCAGTGAAACAATAAAGACTAAAATCTCTTCCAACAGATTTGAAATGATCACCAGGCAATCCTAGGTGCTTTTCTTTGAAGTTCTTGGATAGTGTGACTTTGTACTTTTTCTGAGTATTTGCTTGTGGGCTAAGAAGTAGCCACAGTTTAATGTTAAACTGCCAGTGTGAAATAGGGGAAAATATGGTGGGGGTTTGCTGGGTGTTGTACGGGGAGGGCATAGAAGAAAATTCTGGAGCCAGAAAGCCAGTTTTGATGAGGTGCCCTCAGAACTTCTGTAGAATTAATCATTCTCTAAGAAAAATTGCTCTGTGATTGTATTTACCCTAAATTACAAGCCAGTACCTGCCCCATTCTAAGCTCAACTCTACACAGGGGAAAGAAAATCTTCAAAATAGTGGGGGCTTTTGACAACAGTTTGGAGCAGAAGGAACAGGGCTCATCCATTTCTCTCTGATGTCACTGATGTTTGTGGTTTTTTCCCAGCTTGTGTATATTTTGTGGTGAAAGGAACGAGTCCTTCACTGAGGAAGGGTTGGATCTGCACTACTGGAAGCACTGCCCCATGTTAACCCGCTGTGAGCACTGCAAACAGGTCAGACTGAAATTCCCAGAGCTGCTGAGACATGGGCTGCTGTTATTCTGGTTTAGATATGCAAGATATTTATCACTGCAAGATACTTAATTCACATAGGTGAATTCTGAACACACCCACGTGATTTGAGTAGTGCTTTTGGAAAAGAGCACCAATAGAAAATGAGTTAATAACTGGACTGAAATTGAATTTTCCTTTTGTCATTTTGCAAGG
Organism: Melospiza georgiana; assembly: GCF_028018845.1. Taxonomy (NCBI): domain Eukaryota; kingdom Metazoa; phylum Chordata; class Aves; order Passeriformes; family Passerellidae; genus Melospiza; species Melospiza georgiana. The sequence continues at coordinate 8,178,068 of NC_080451.1, forward strand.
CGAGGCTGAGCTGATCCCATCTCTGCTTGCTCAGCACAAACCTTGCTGGCTGTGTTGCAGATGCTGGAGATCTGCAGCCTGACAGAGCACCTGCTGAGTGACTGTGACAAAAGGGACAGCTTTGGGAGGTGCCCACGCTGCAGAGAGGCCGTGCCCAGGGACGAGCTGCCCAGACACATAAAGAGCAGGATTTGCAATCGTGAGTAGCTCCAAACAGGGAGGTTTAGATTTCAAACACCAGGGATCTTTGGCAAGTCAGGCTTAGGGATCTGTGTAAATCCTCAGGATGGGATAAATGCCTGAGTTTTCTGGGGCTTGGCCTGTGTGAATGTTTGTTGGGAGGGCGAGTGAGAGGATTGGGAAATCTCTTCCATATCCCTGTAGATTAAACACTATCCCAGCACAGAAAGGACATGGCCCTGTTCTGGAGTGAGGTCAGAGGAGGCACCAAGGTGATCAGAGGGTTGAGTCCCCTCTGTGGTGTGACCATGTCTTTATTATTCCCTACATACACTGTGGGGAAAGGCTGAGGGAATTGGGATTGTCTGGAGAAGAAAAGGCTTTGGGGTGACCTAATTGTGGCCTTCTAGTAGGGGCTGAAGGGGCTACAAGAGAGGTGGAGAGAGGCTGTGTGGAAGGGCCTGGAGTGACAGGACAAGGGGGAACAGGATGATCTTTAAGGTTCCTTTCAATCCTTGTGATTCTGGCTTCTGAGATTGCTTTTGATCTTGTTTTGATGAAGATGATTAAACACAGGGCTTCTTTGGGAGCAGTTAATGGTAACAGGAGCTGGCTTAGTCATTGGGTAGTTTTATGCTACTTGCTCTGCAGATTCTCTTCTTGTGTCTGATATTAGCCTCTCTTTGCAATTCTTACCTTATTTTTCAAACAATTTCAGCTGCCAAACCAGAAAATGTGGCAAACCACTGCCCTTTGTGCCATGAGAACTTTCCTCCTGGAGAAGAGGTGAGGCCACCCTTCCCTTTGGGCAGACGTTGGTATGGGTTGGTTTAATGTGATGGACCTTCCAAGATATATCAAAATAATGGAGATATTAATTTCTATTCCATAGCAAGGAGCTCATATTTTAAAAAAGCAGATTAAAGTGTTGTTGATGTAAATTAGTGCTAATTTTGCTGGAGTTGTGCTATCATTGCTTTGTAATTGACTTCAGGCCTGGAGATCTCACCTGATGAGCAGAGATGGCTGCAAAATGAACCAGAGGAGGACATCCCTCCTGAACAAAACCATTCTGCTGCAGCCTGGTAAGACATCAGTTAATGATAATAACATTTATACTTTTTACTGTGCTGCCTTTGCTTAAGGAAAGTGTTATATCCCCAAGAGCTGGGTCTGTGCAGCTCCTGGTTTGCATTTGGGTGAGAAATGATAATTCTTGTGCCTGGGAGCAAATTCCCAAAATCATGCAATAACAGTCATGTTCAAAGGAGGACACGAGCTCAGCTGGTGGGGAACTGGCAGATTTGACAAATTGATCAGTTCAGGGATTTTTTCTGCAGAACAGGATGACCATGAATAGAACAATCAGCTGAACAGTGTTCTGGAAAGCTCCTGAATGCTGACACAGGGAACCAGAGCCTGATTTAGCTTTTAGTGTCCAATCAAAGGTTGCTAATCTGATCCTAATTACAGGGTGAACTGAACAGTGAGTGCTGTGCACTGCTTTTCCTTTCCAGGCCAGACTCAGGAACCTGACAGATTTATCATTGTGCAGCTTTTTCACCATCAAAGAGACATTGATGATGTCAGGTGGTGTTTTTTCCAGCAGTTTCCTTTATGAAGAACATGGGAAATCCTTTTATTTCCAGAACAGAGAAGTTAAAAAACTGCCTGTAGCACCAGAACTTTTGGCCAGTAACATGCAAACCTTTCCTCCTTCAGACTCTGGAGTTTTCTAGTCAGCTGTGTGTTCAGTTCACATTCTCTGAGCTGTGCTCTGCTCATATCTGCATGTCACTATCCCAGGTTCCTGGAAAGAGCTGTGGAATTGCCCATTCTAGCTGACCTAAGTGAATCATAGGGGTTAAAATGATCACTTTCTGGTGTTAAATTGGATTCACAATCCTGTCTGTCTGTCCTCCACTCTGCTGTTTGTACTGGCTAATGAGACACCAGTCAGTTGTTAGTTTATTGCTGCTTAGAATTTGGAAACAGAAGCAAATCCTGCCTGGATAAGCTCTGATTCTATTTCCTGGAGGTGGGAAAGGAGCCCTGACCATTCAGACACTGCTGGTGTGGAACATGCTGAGCTCAGTGCCTGCCAGCTGCTGCTTGCTTCAGTCATTAAGACTTAACAGATCTTGGGAATCAAAACAGTGGATTAAATTCACTCCTGGGGACTAGATGTGCTTGCAATAATGATCTCTATTTTTCTCTTTGCAGCCAAAGCATTTGGCCACTATTTAAGGAGACCAGGACCTTCAGGAACAAAGTTTCAATCTCCTTCAAGAGGAAGCAAGATCAGAACTCGAGGGGCCCCAAATAAAAACACTGGCAAAACATATTCCAAGCGATGACAGGACAAGTATTTCTTCCTTTGTCTGAATAACTGGGCACATGGCTTTTCTGAGCTATTTAAAACTTGTAGGCAACTTGTATATCATCTTTTTGTGGGTTGTTTTTAGGCTTGAGCAGTGCCTGGTGTGATCCCCACAGCGTTGCTGTCACTGCAGCAAAGGGCTTTGCTTTGCTAGGAATGCTCATGTTGGAAATACCAAATGCTCTGGGACAAAAACATTATTTTGACAGAATACTGTGCTCTCCTTTCCAATCCCATGTCAGTAATTTAATGGGTTCAAAGACATTAATTATGTCAAGAAGTCTATTTCCTGGTGCTTGAGGAACAGGAACCACACATGGGGGAAGCCTGGCCTTGTGTGTGTGTCAGATTTTGGGTTCTAAAGGCAGCAGAGCTGTACCCAAAGCACTGCTCAACCCCAGGAATTTGCACCAAATGAAAAGCCAGAGGGCTGGCTGGATGCTTTCCTGGTTGTGCCACTGTGCAGGAGGTGACAGGACATTGCAGCCTCTCACTGTGCACCAAGTGCCTTAGCAGCCCACTTGGCAGGAGGGTTAAACTAAACCCTCCAAGTCTGTATTCCCCTTACAGAAATGAAAAAAATAATCTTGGTTGGGTCCTGAAGAGCTTGAATTAGTAAATATAGTCACTTTTGCCTGCTTTAGTGCACTTTCAGCTCAAATACTGAGCTCCTTTAATTAGATATTGATTAAAATAACCATCCACAGACTGGAGCACGTGTCTTGAACAGCTTCAGAGAGACAGTCTATTATAAAGACCCAAGGCATGAAGCTTTGTACCAAAGCAGCCATTCTCACATCTCTAACATTCTCTCTTTAACATTCCAGCTGTTGCTTTCCAGTGTGGAATTGGTACCATGGGCACAGGAATGAATGGTCATGATAATATGAGGGGAAATTTGGGGGTTTTTGCTCCCATGGAGTGACTTTGTGGTGTTGTTTTGTATATAGAGCTGATTTTGTAATACAGTTTTTCTAGTTTGCCTGCAGCCTGCATACCAGATTATGGATTTTCCAGCTAGATCAGTGTGCTTGGATTTCAAAATTCTTTGTATAAATTGTTTCTCTAACTCTTCAAAATACATATCTCAATATTTATACACAATTAGGAACATATATATAGGTGTTTTTATTTTCCCTTTAGTGACATGGGTTCCTATTTGAGGGCCTGATTCTCTATGCTAAATAAATAATAAATATCTCAAAATAGCCTTTGATCTTGCTCAGAGGTGTAAGGATGAAAACTACTCTGTAGTACAATCAGGAAATAACTTAGTGGTGATAAAATAGCAATTTTTTATAATGTGAAAGGACCCTTTTGGAGTACAGAAGTACAACCAATGTCATGTTTAAAGGTGAATTTATGGGATTGCTCCTTAATTAACAACCTGGCTTTGCTGCAGTGGCAGAATAAACACTGGAGTGAAAACCACCATGAGGTTTGATGCTGTGCCACCAAGTCTTGAGCAGAATATTCCAGAGAAAATCCATTGCACAGGCGTGGGTCTGGGCAGTGAAAGAAGGGCTGCAAAGGGTTGGACTGGCACGTGGATTTGGCAACAATGGGGCCTCAGTAGGAAAGCAAGGAAAGAGTGTGGTCCTGAGTGATCTCTGTCCATCTGAGCTGTGCCTGAGTGTCAGCTGGGGCATTTCCATTTGTCACTGCAGAGATGGTTCCAGAGCAGCCCCTGTCCATGTGTGCAGGAGTTGATCTCATCCCAAAAGACCTCTTGGTGTTCCTCTACTCCAAGAGAGCAATTTATAGTGATTGCATGTTCCTAAGTGCTGGATGAGCTAATCATATATTGAAATCTAGGAGATATTATCAGGAAAAGGAGTCACTTGTGTTAAATGCCAGTTATTTTTATTGCACATATTTAATAAATTACTTTAACCAGTGTGGAGGGTACGCCTGCATTTTCCACCTGCTGCAATGGAAATGGGTACAGAGTGGTGTGAGGCTGTGGTACCTGTGGGTGCCTGTGAGTGCTGTACCTGTGTGAGCCATGCCTGTGGGACCTGTACCAGCCGTGACAGTGTGTGACGTGTGCTGTATGTGCGTGAGCTGTACCTGGACCTGCGTGAGCCCTGCCTGTGTGACCTGTACCAGTGTGTGCTGTATGTGTGTGAGCTGTACATGTGTGAATTGTACCTGGACCTGTGTGACTTGTACCAGTGTGTGCTGTATGTGTGTGAGCTGTACATGTGTGAATTGTACCTGGACCTGTGTGACTTGTACCAGTGTGTGCTGTATGTGTGTGAGCTCCACATGTGTGTGCTGTACCTGGACCTGTGTGACTTGTACCAGTGTGTGCTGTATGTGTGTGAGCTGCACACGTGTGTGAGTTGTAACTGGACCTGTGTGACCTGTACCAGTGTGTGCTGTGTGTGTGTGAGCTGTACACGTGTGTGCTGTCACTGGACCTGTGTGACTTGTGAGCTGTACAGGTGTGTGTTGTAGCTGTGTGAACTGCCCGTGTGAGCTGTACCTGGACCTGTGTGACTTGCACGTGTGTGAGCTTTACCTGTGTAAGCTGCGCCTGGGCCTGTGCGGCACCGCCGGAGCAGACCCGCGGCTCAGCAGCATGCGGTCCCGTATTTTGCCTTGTTTACGGTATCACTGCATGCAGGAGCGGTGATCCCATCCCGTTCCGCTGCATTCCCGCTGCCGCGTTCCCGCCGCGGGTTGCGGTGGCAGCCGGACCCTCCCTGCGGGCGGGACCGAGCCGGGGGCGGCCCTTGCACGGCGGCGGCGGCGGCGGCTCGGGGCGGGCTCTGTGCGCCATGGCGGCGGCGGCGGCGGGGCCGTGGCCGGAGCTGGAGGCGGCGGCGCGGGAGCGGCGGCGGGAGCTGTCGCTGTCGGGCGCGGCGGTGGCGGAGCGGGTGGCGGCGGGCGGCGGGCGGCTGCCGGAGGCGCTGCTGGCGCTGCCGCTGCTGCAGTCGCTGGAGCTGAGCGGCTGCGCGGCGCTGCGGGAGCTCGGCCCGGGCGTGGCGGCCGCGCTGCCCGCGCTGCACACGCTGGTGCTGAGCCGCAACGCGCTGGGCCCGGCCGGGCTGGGCGAGGGGCTGGGCGGGCCCCTGCCCGCGCTCCGCCTGCTCGACCTGTCCGGGAACGGGCTGGAGGCGCTGCCCGCCGCGCTCGGAGGGACGGGCGGCGGCGCGGGGGACGCGGCCCCGGCCTTCCCGCAGCTGCGCAGCCTCAACCTGAGCGCGAACCGGCTGCGGGAGCTGGGCCCGGGGCTCGCCCGCGCGGCCCCGCAGCTGCAGGAGCTGCTGCTATCCGGGAACCGGCTGCGAGCGCTGCCCGGAGGGCTCCTGGCCCCCGACGGGCCGCCCGCGCCCTTCCCGCTGCTCAGCCGCCTGGACGCGGCCGACAACGAGGTGGCCGAGCTGGGCGCGGACATCGCGGCGCTGCCGGCGCTCAAGGTGGGAGCCGAGCCCGCGCCCCGCACGGGTCCCCGTGGGGCAGCCCTGACCGCCCCATCTCTGTCTCCTCCAGAGCGTCCCCATCGCGCCCCCCTGACTGTCCCATCTCTGTCTCCTCCAGAGCGTCCCCATGGCGCACCCCTGACCGCCCCATCTCTGTCTCCTCCAGAGCATCCCTATCGCACAGCCCTGAGCCATCTCTGTCTCTTCCAGAGGGTCCCCATCATGCAGTCCTGACCGTCCCATCTCTGTCCCCTCCAGAGCGTCCCCATCGTGCACCCCATACCCATCTCTGTCTCCAGAGCATCCCCATCACGCACTCCTGACCCATCTCTGTCCCCTCCAGAGCGTCCCCACCATGCACCCCACACCCATCTCTGTCTCCTGCAGAGCCTGGACGTGGCCAACAACCAGCTGCGGGAGCTGCCTGCCGCGCTGGCCGACTGCCCCCGCCTGAAGGAGGCCAACTTCAAGGGCAACCAGCTGAGGGACAAGCGGCTGGAGAAGATGGTCAATGGGTGCCAGACCAAGGCCATTCTGGAGTACCTAAGGGCCGGGGGACGTGGGAAGGGGAAGGCTGAGACTGGCAGAGAGGACGTCAGGAAGAAGAAGAGGGAGAAGCAGCAGAAGAAGGACGGCGGGGATGGGGAGCAGGATGAGGTGGAAGAGGCGAGCAAGCTGCTGGTGAAGGTTCTGCACGTCTCTGAGAACCCAGCGCCTTTGGTGGTCAAAGTGAGCCCGGGTGTCAAGGATGTGCGAGCCTTCATCGTGTGCTGTGTGCTGAAAGGAGTGAACTTAAAGCCGGGCAATGCTCTCAAGAGGTTCCTGACCATGCAGGTAACAGCTGCAGCCTCGTGGTACTCATTTGGAATGGGAATATTGCTGGCAGAGTTGGAAATAGACTGTTCTAGGCCTCTTCCAGCAGATGAATTTGGAAACTTAAGGTGAGCTCCTCACCCAGCAGCTGTGAGGGTACAGGGTGAGCTGTCCCTGCCAGCAGCACATGCCCAGTCAGTCTGAAATCAGCAGAACTGGTTTTTGGGAAGGACCCACCAGAGCTCAGGTATTGCCGTGAGGGCAATGGACACACTCACATTTGTGTTGTGACTCTAACAGCAGCTTGTTAGTGCTGTGGAACCTGTTAAAAACTAAAAATAACCCTGTGTCCATGTGGAGAGATCCCCTGGATTGGCTCCAGCTTCCTGACTCACAGACCTGTCCCTGGGCCTGCTGCTCACCTGTCCCTTAGGTGGCAGGTGGCAGCTGCTTTCAGGTTACAAGGCCTAAATATTTGGGATTGCTTTCTGACTTAAAATGTGGTTTCCCTGTAGAAAAAAAACATGTCCCATGTTGTCAGGCTTTGCTACCCTTGCATTTGGGCTGTAACGGAGATCCAGGTGAAGGGAAGGGCTCTGTTGTAGTCACCTGGCTGGTAGTGCTGCCAGCATTGAATACAGAAGAATCTGCCCATAGGGGGGATAAATCACATTGAGTTTTTGATCTATTTTGATGGCATCCTTTATGTTTCAGACCAAGCTGCACGAGGACATCTGTGAGAAGCGCACAGTGGCCACCATTGCCACCCACGACTTGCAGCTGGTCAAAGCTCCTCTGACATATGATGTTCAGCCTCCTGATGAGCTCAAGGTAGGGCTTAAGGATGTTTTCTTATCCCCTAGAACCTAGAAAACAAACTCCAGGAACTTTAGATTTCCTTGCTGTCCTGCTGTACCAGGTGCCTGGTTTAGTACTAGTGACTGAGCCTGTTTTTCAAGTGGGTGGTACAGCAATCCATGTGAAATGGAAATTATTTCCATGCTGAAAAAGGCATGACAACATGCAGGAATATTGTTTAATTATTGACTTGCTTACAGGGGAGTGTTGTAACCCTGGTGTTTGAGTGAAATTCAGTTAAAATGTGTGGTGGTGTTCACAGGGGTTCTTGGATGAGGGAAGAGATGAGGATCTGACTCCGTGTTTCAGAAGGCTTGATTTGTCATTTGATTTTATATATTTCATTAAAACTATACTAAAAGAATAGAAGAGAAGGTTTCATCAGAAGGCTAGCTAAGAGTAGAATAGCAAAGAATGATAACAAAGGCAGCTGTCTTGGACAGAGAGTCTGAGCCAGCTGACTGTGACTGGCCATTAATTAGAAACAAGCACATGAGACCAATCACAGATCCGCCTGTTGCATTCCACAGCAGCAGATAACCAATGTTTACATTTTGTTCCTGAGGCCTGTCAGCTTCTCAGGAGGAAAAATCCTGAAGAAAGGATTTTTCATAAAAGTTGTCTGTGACAAAAATATTTTGTTTTCCTATGTGGTGCAGATCACACCCCTGGCTCGGAAGGAGATCAAGGCCAAGGATCTTCTGCGGCAGCTGCAGCTGGAGGCTGAGGAGCAGCGGAAGCAGAAGAAGCGTCAGAACGTCTCTGGGCTGCACAGGTCAGTGCCTTGTTGTGGTTTTCCCCACATACGTTTAGGTGACTGCACTGGGGATGTGACAGATGTGTTGAGAACAGCAGATAGAAGGGAAGCAGAGAGGATTGAAGGGTGTGTGGTGCACATGCTGTGAGCTGGGGGCATCAGAGATGAGGTAAACTTGATGTAGTAGCAAATGGGCTGTAAAGCAGTGCTGAGATCACACACCGATTCCTTTTTGTCACTGTTTCCTGCCCTTGTGTCCAGCTGCTCTCTCAGTCACTCACTTCTTGCTGCTTTGTTTCTCGTGGCAGGTACCTGCAGCTGCTGGATGGCAAGGACAGCTACCCGTGCCTGGTGGATGCTGAAGGTGCTGTGATTTCCTTCCCACCAATAACCAACAGTGAGAAAACAAAGGTACTTCCCATTCATGGAAATACATTAATAACTAAGCAGTGTTTCTTTCTGTTGAGAGATGTTTAAGTCAAAGGCATACACAGTTCTGTGAAACTTGGTGTTTGTAGTCCAAGTACAATCTCTTACAGTTTATATGGGCTCCACTGTCAGACTGAGAGGGATCTGGGAGTTATAGTTTTATCTCTTTAAATCTGTTCCAAAACACCAGCCTACGGGCAATAATATGGTTTTTTATTTGTAAAGAACAGCAGAGCTTTGCCCCTGATTAAACGGGGTGAAAGCCTTCACTCTGTGCACTGGGATGTGTCCAGGGGGCTGTGGGTGAGCTGCTCTGACTCCTGACTTGCTTCATCTCTGAAACTCTTACAGATTAGAAAAGAGACCCGGGACCTGTTTCTGGAAGTGACGAGTGATACCAGTTTACAGATCTGCAAAGATGTCATGGACACCCTTATCCTGGTAGGGAGTTCAGGAAAATATTCTTCTGTTCTTTGGGGGGGCTCCTGCCAAATGTGTCATTGCTCACATGCATTGAAAAGAACGTAGAAGTTGATTTGTATTTTTGTAGTATTGTTACTCCCTCTCTTCGTTCCCTGCCACAGAATTGATGTTGTTCTCTATACTTTGCTTTTAACAGAAAATTGCAGAGCTGAACAGATCTGCCTTGGAGAACAAGGAAGGCTCTGGCTCAGATATGGAATCGGATGCTCTCTGTGGACCAGGGAATTTGAACCTGCCCTTGGTGGTGGAGCAGGTGCGAGTGGTGGACATGGATGGGAACTTGAAAGTACTTTATCCTTCCAAAACTGACCTGGCCACAGTGGCCTCTCTGCTGACTGTGATCCGTTAGCAGCTGCCTGAGCTGAGAGAGGATTCCATTGCCTTTATTTGGGTTTTTTTACGTATATTCAACAACATAACTGGTGCACAGTGAGATGGTTTGGGTTTTTAAAGAAAAGATGTGGAGCATCCTGCTGGGAAAGCAATGGCTTCAGAGTATGGTGAGCTACAGCAAGGAGAATTGGGATTTTCATCCTTAACAGAGATCACCTGTGCAAAAGAGCAGCATCTTCAAGCATGGACTGAAGGCAGAGAAGCTGTTGGATGTCAGAATGCAGTAGAGAAGATCATTACAACGTTTAAAACAAGCACAGTCACATTTTTCTGCAAGATCACTTTGTCCTCCTGGTGTTTCATCTGGATCATTATTATGGCAGCAGAGAAATGCAATAATTGACAGTGTGGAACTGAGGTCGTCTGCTGGGTACAACCTGGAGCCACAGTGCCAGAGCACTTTGCTGACATCTTGTTCTGCAGAATTTTAACTGGAGTAGCTGTGAACATTTAGTTGTTGTCAGAACTTGAGGGATGCATTTTAAAGTGACGGTTTTTGTGTTCAGGCATGAGCACAGCCTCCATTTTTAAGGGATTTGTTGAGTCACCTGCAGGGTTTGTGTGTCCCAGTGCATTTCAGGGCCATCCTCCATCCCTGTGGGAATTGTGGTGACCTTGTGTGTGCCCAGAGAGTTACTGTGGGTGAGCACTTCCAAAATACAGGCAGTTGGAGCAGTTCTTGTTTGGCAGTCTCTATATGTGTGGGTGAGCACTAGTGTGCACTCACACCTCTCCCTAAGCCAAGGTGGCCCCCAGACTGACTCTTTTCTGCTAAATTGACATCTCAGAGCTCCAGCTGAACTGCTACTATGTCAAATGCATCCCCATGTTGGGACTTGCACATGGAATGGAAAAATAAAACAGCTTTTGCAGCCCTGGCACTGTCCCTCGTTTTGGCACTGGGGGATGTTCAGTCAGGTCACTTAGAAACTTCCCAAGGCAAAAATGGGAATTATACACTGCCCAGCTGCTTGTAGCCAAGCCAGCCTTGTGCTTCAGGCTTCTCTGGGAAGTCAAGTGTGACTACAGACCAAGGACTTCCAGTGACTTGTGCTCTGATTCAGAATTAACATAAACCAGGGAATACAGGGGACAGGTAATTGCTGCACTTGGAATTTGCAATGGGAAAACTCAGCCCATTCTGATTTCACAAATTTTCTTCCCAATGAACTTACAGGAGTTATATCTTGAACATAATCGAATTGAAGATGTGTCAGAAATTTGCTTTAACCATTTAAAGCGTGGCTTTAACATGGCTGAAACAATTGAATCAGATACTCCCACAGAACTTGGTGTCAGTAAAATGAGTTTAATCTGTTGTAAGGCACCAGCTCGGAGCTGAGACCCCAGAGCCTGCGCTGGTGGTGGGTTCTGGCTCAGCCATCAGAGCTTTTCCATCCTGGAGGATTTCCTTCTCCTTGCTGGTGATGCTGTGCTGCTGTCACTGCTGAGCAGGGATGTCCTGCTGCCCTTGTTCTTCAGCATCTGCTGAAACTCCGTCCGCTCGTTGAAGATTTTCTGAAAACCAGCCATGTGTGAAGAGGTGGGAAGGCTGGGAGCAGCACTGCAAAGTGTCCTCTTAGCTCAGCAGTCCCCTCCTGGCTGCTGGAAGCTGTGTGCAAGAGCCACATACCTGCATTGCCTCCAGCACCTCATCATCCGTGAGCTCGCCCTGGGGGTCCTGGATGCCCTCCACGCTGAACGTAGCCTGGATGATTTTGTTTCTGTACCTTTCAAACTTTGGGTGAAAGAGGAGAGCAGGTGTGTTCAGGCTTTATGTGCAATTCCTTGGCGTTTGCACTGATCTACAGAGACTGTGAAGTGTTTATGTGAAATTACAGGCAGTTTGGGCTTCAGTGAAAGTGCTGTGGTAACCATGTGGGTCTAGGTGGGCCAAGGCTCTTTCCCTGGCACATCTGCCTGCAGGAGATGACTTTAGGGTGCTTCTTGTTACCTTGGGTCTGGAAGGATGTTAGAAATCTGACCTGAACTCACCTTTCTCAAGAGTTTCTGGTATTTGAGGTCTCTTTTGTTTTTAAGTGGCACAAGAGCTGCCTGCTCCACAGCTAGGGAGCAAATGGATTGAGATTCCCAAGAGGGAGACAGGGCTCTGAGGTGAAAGAGGCCACGCTTACCTTGCTGCTGATGAGCTCCAGTGCCACTCTGGTTTGCAGCTCTGCGTGCTGCAGTGCCTCAAGCTGGCTCTGGGTCTCCCTCTGGGCCTGTTTCTGCTGCAGGAGGTGGAGGCGGGTGCTCACAGCCTCAGCCTGCAGCTGGCTGATTGTCCCCTGTAGCTCACTGATGAGCTTGTTCTGCTCAGCCAGCTGGAATTCCTGTTCTGTGACAACCTGAGCAGATACAGGAATCCAGCTGTCACTGGGGAGAAGAAAGTGAGCAAGTTTGGCCTCATTTTCCCACTGTTTGGTCCAAATGTTTCCTGGGCAGAATCTCTGGACTGACTATGTCACCAGTACTGATAACTCGTATTATTTGGTGTTTTCTCTAAAAGTACTTGGATTGAGTGGGGTTTTATATGCCAAATGCCACCAACCCTAAAACCAGCCCAGTGAAGCAGCAAACACCAGCCTTTTCTCTAGAGGCTTTGCACAAATTCACCTGTTGAAGGTTTTGGTTCTCCTCCACCATCGCCACCACCGCTTCTTCCTGCCTCTGTTCTTCTGTCAGGCTGCAAAACTGGAAGGAGAATATTTTACTCTTCAGTTTCACAGCTACAGGTTCCCCTCCTGCCTGTGAGAGAGTGAATGTTGCAAAAATCCCAAATTCCCAGCTGCTGTGTCTCCTGCTAGCCATGGCCACCACGCTCTTGGGCTGTACCTTGTCAGACATAGCTTGGAGCTGGACTTCTCTCTCTCTGAGCTGCTTCTGGAGCAATTCCTTTTCAGATCTGATTCTCCGAAGCTCAGATTCTTGGATCTCCATCTGTCTTTGCAAGGAAGAGATGGCACCTGTGAAGTGGGAGAGTACTCTGTTAGCAAAGCAAATCCCTGCTGAACGCTCCGTGGCTGCTTTTTTCAGGTGAGCATAAGCAAAGCCACTGTGGGAACAGTCTGGGACCAGACTTGGGTCACATTAATGCTGCAGCCACAGTAATTCTGGGTTATAATGTGGTTTGTGGGTTTGTACAGCCTGGAGAAGAAAAGGTGGTTTCACTTCAGGGTGACTAATTGTGGCCATCCAGTACCACAAGGAGCTGACAAGGAAGAGAGTGTTTGCAAGGTGCTGAAGTGACAGGACAAGAGGGAATGGCTTCACACTAATAGAGAACAGGGTTAGAGTGGATATACAGAAAAAATTCTTCCCTGTGAGGGTGGTTAGGCCTGGCACAGGTTTTCCAGAGAAGCTGTGGCTGCCCCATCCGTGGCAGTGTCCAAGGCAGGTTGGACAGGACTTGGAGCACCCTGGGATAGTGGAAGGTGTCCCTGCCCATGGGAGGGATGAGACTGGGTGATTTTTAAGGTTCCTCCAGCCCAAACCATTCTGTGATTCCTTGTGTATTAAACAACCCAGCTTTGAGGTGGGCGCTGCTCTGAGGACATGCAGAGTGGGCATCTCAAGCCCTGCTTTGCTACTCTGCTCAGCGCTTTCTCTGCTGGGTTTTCTCATGGTCTTCACTTCCAAGGGCAGAAATAAAGTGTTCTCAAAACAAGCGGCTTTTCAGCCTGTGAGCGATACCCTGTAATATTTCCAAGGTGAAAGGAGCCGAACTGAAGGAAACCTAGGCAGGTAAAGGCGTGCTCTGGGCACCTCCCGCGGTACCTATGGCCATCTTGTGGTCATCCTTGGCTTTCCGCAGCTCCTGCTGGAGCTGTCCCATGGTTTCGGCGAGCTCTGGTTCCTGCGTGTCATCGGCTTCCATCGCCCGCGGCTGGGACTGGGCTGGGGTCTCTCCCGGAGTCTCTCCCGTCTCCTCGGGGCTCGGAGCGGGGCCGCTGCCGGGCAACGGCGTGAGGCGGGCGGGCCTTCCGCTTCCGAGTTAGCGGGGCCATGGGGCGGAGGAGGAAGACGCTGCACGACTACGCGGCCGAGTTCTCGGAGCTGTCGGTGCGGCGGGAGCCGGCGGGGCCGGGCCCGGGCCCGGCGGGCGCCGTGGAGACGCTGTTGTGCACGCCGTGCCAGCTGCCGCTGAGGGTGCGCCGCGACCGCATCCTGGAGCACCTCAGCTCGGGCCGCCACTGCCGCAACCGCCGCCTGCTCCGGCAGCTGGGGCTGCGCGCCCCGGGGCTCCGGTGAGGGACACAGCGCTGCTCGGGGTCACCCGGCTTTTCCCTGCCTCATTCAGCCTCACCCGACCGACCCCTGCTCGGGGGCACCCGGCCTTTCCCTGCCTCATTCAGCCTCACCCGACCGACCCCTGCTCGGGCTCACCCGGCTTTTCCCTGCCTCATTCAGCCTCACCCGACCGACCCCTGCTCGGGCTCACCCGGTCTTTCCCTGCCTCACTCGCTGCATCTCAGTCTCACCCGAGCCCAGAACAGTGTCCCCAGTGCCCGTCCCCCTGTCCTGGGCACTGCTGAGGCTTCTCAAGTGCCGTGCCCAGTTCTGTTCCTCACTACAAAACAGACATTAAGGGGCTGGAGTGTGGCCAGAGAAGGGCATGGAGCTGGGGAGTCAGTCCTATGAGGAGTGCCTGAGGGAGCTGTGGGTGGCACTTAGTGGTGTGGTTTAATTGACAAGGAGGTGTTCAGTCAAAGGTTTGCCTTGGTGATCTTGGAAGTCTTGTCCAACCTTAATGATTCTTTAATTATGTCTGTCTCACCTGACCCCACTCAGGAAGCATTGGGACAACATCTAGTGGCATTCTTGGGGTGTTCTTATGTGGGGTGTTCTCAAGAGTTGGATTTGATGATCCTGGTGGATCCCCTTCAGCTCAGGATATTCTCTGATCCTCTGATATCTCTCTCCTCAGCTCTGCAGATCCCGACTCCAGCCTGAGCCTGAGCCTGCCCCTGCCACTCAACGTGCCCTCCCTGCTCTCCCATCCGTCCTTCCTCATCACCACTGGATCCAGCACTGGCTACAGCATGATCCCCTCTCCACCATCCTACAACAAACTCCTGATTCCCCACCACCCCATCCCCGCCACACACACGGATGACCCAACACCCTCCACCTCTACCAGCTACCCCTCACGGCTGGCCACCTCCTACACCAGGATTGCACCTCTTGGCCAAAGTGGGCCCGCGCCTGATGCCTCCAACAGCCTGACACCCTCCTCATGTCACGGTTGCAGCGGCGTCGGCCTCGTGCTCTTTGGCGCAGGGCTTGTGAGCACAGCCTTGTTGCAAACCCTGCTGGAAGAAGCTGGCTGCTGCCTGCTCTACGTGGTGGAGGATCAGCTGGAGGAGGTGGAACGAGCCTTTGGTGCCAAGGTCCCGGCTGGCACCAGGGTGCTGCGGCAGCAGGAGGCCGCCATCGCACTCAGTGATCCACGGTACTGACCGGGGCAGGGAGTTCCATGCAAGCCTTGCCTTCCCCTCTGGGAAACTCTGTAGCAGCCCCAGACTGTGCCTCTGGCCACCAGCTCCTGGATGTGGCTCTTCTCAGGGTGGGGGGATTCCATACAAGCCTTGCCTTCCCCTCTTCTTGTTTTGTTAAGAAATTAAAAAAAAAAATTTCCTCCAGTCCCACAGAACAATAATAAATGGCACCTTCCCTGCTGCCTGCCAGTTTCCCTGTCTCAGAGCAGTCGGCTGAGTTTGGTGGCTCTTGGAGCTCTGAGATAAGCAAGGGTTGGTGTAAATTGTGGGAGGGTTGTGGCGTTTTGCTTTCCAGTTGAACTGAGCAACTGTAACATCAGTAAAGTGCTGTTGCTGTCAGGTCTAAAATATTGCAGGAGCAAAAGGCAGAACTTTTAGGAAAGGCAGATTTGATACTAGAAAGTAAAGAATCACAGGAAGCTAAAATGCATTGATCAGCAGCTCTACCACATAAATACTTCGGATTTAAATCCCTTGTAAAGGAAACCTTTAAAAGATTTTCTCCTAGAAGATGCAGGAAAAGTAGTGCAATTCCTTTGTGCCACTTGTGGTTTTAACCTATGTGTGTCACTATATTTCATCCTTGGAGCAGGCACCGAGTTCCTTCTATAACCCAGCTGGCTCTTCCAGAGCAATGGGGTTTTAGTTTTTTTTAACTGTAACCAAATAGAACTTTTGAGCATTTTTTGATCTAGTGAAAACCTTGTTCTTAGTGAAGATGTCTCTTGATTCCTGCAGAGTTTCTGGAGCCATTATTTGTTCCCCACCTGACAAAGCCCCTGAGATGGTAAGAGATGCCTTACGAGCAGGTGAGAGGAGCAGCTGCACATTCAGCTTTTCCCTGTGCCCATTGGTGTGCACTTGTGAGTGTGTTTGTGTTTCAGCAGCAGCCCTGGAGCTGTGCAGGCTCTCAAACTGTGTAATTAAAGTGATTGAGATCCCTGCTGATGTTAATGGCTGGACACCAGTGGGGTTTGTGCTATGCTGGTCCCAGTATGACTGGGCAGTCCCACTCCTGGGACAGCTGAAACCACAGCGGACAGGCAGAAGGGGGTAAATGCCATCAAAACCAGAAATGTAATGAGCTGTTACTGCAAGATCAAGGTGTTTTGTGCAGCTGTGTCTCCCCTGAGCCCTGTGTGTGTCCTGTTTTGCACAGGTAAAGGTGTGTTCTGTGAGGGGCTGCCCAGCTTGGACAGACAGACAGCAGAAGCCTGTTTTGATGAGGCTGACAGGTGTGGGAGGCCACTCGTGTGTGGGTTCTACAAGTAAGACCAATGGTTTTCATGTGATTTATTCTTTATAAAATCCCATGTCTGGAAGCAGCACTGATTCCTCAGGCTTTCCTGACTTGGTCCTCAAATCAGCTTGGTTTCACCTTGAGAGGAACAGTGGATTTGTCTTTACAAACAAGCTGTGGGTCTGCTGGTAGATAAAACTAGCACTGGGAGAGAAAAGAAACAATGGGAAGGCTTCCACTGATTGATGAATGGGAAAAGATACTTGCTTTTACAAATAAACTTTAGGTTTGCTGATAAATGAATTTAGACATTGAAAGATGAAAGAAACAATAGGGAAGAAAAATTCCGTAAGAATTAAAAATGAAAAGGGAGAGTTGTACATTGGAGGGAAATCTTTGGTGTCAGGTGTATCAGGAAGTCTGAGCCTCTCAAGTACCTCAGTTAATGGGGAAAGAGAAGGGAAATACGGCCAGGAAATTGGGATAAAAAGGAGGCTGGGTCCTCCAAAACTTGGAGAGATCCCAGGGGAATGCCCTATGGCCTCTGCCTTTATTCAAATAAAGCCAAAAAGGACTCCTCAGTCTCCTTTTTGGACACAAACCTCTGATGTTTGTGGGTTAATTTTCCTAACAACCTCATCCTTGTTTCCCTTGGAAGGCGCTTTGACCCGGCCCTGCAGTTCCTGTACAGGAAGGTTCGGGACAGCCGGGCCCTGGGCAGCATCCACAGGGTATCAACCATCAGCAGCCTCTATCCTGCAGCCTCTCTGAGCCTGCTGAAAGCCTCAGGTACCCAGCAGCTCCCTTCACTCAGAGTCATGGAATGGCTTGGGTGGGAAAGGACATTTAAGCTCATCTGTTCCACCCCCTGCCATGGGCAGAGACACCATAACCAGATCAGGTTGATCCAAAAGCTGTCCTGGAAATGCCTCTGTGTTCTGTGGGAATTCCCCTGAATTTGTATAGCCTTAAGATTGATCCATGGGGAGGAGCGTTTTTTGAGGAGTGTTTTCTTTACTAAACTTAATTTCTGTGTATTTTTTTTGTCCCTTTATTAGTTTCTGCACTGTGAGGGCTTTTTATACCATCTCTGTGCAATTCAGAAATGGCTGTGGGTTTCAATATGGAGACATTAATGCCCAGTTTTGGTTCTTCCAGGTGGAATTTTTTACAATGCTGCCGTGCATGACATAGATATTATCAGTTTGCTGTTGGGAGAGAGTGTGCCAGATACAATATTTTCCCTGGGCCATGCCTTCTGTGCAGGTAAGAATGAGTCTTTTGATGGTTTATTGGGTACCTCTGGAGTTGAGGGTTAAAACTAGAAAGAAAGAAGGAACGAGAGCATTATAGCCATGGCAATTGTTCCATTATGGAGCAGCTGAATAAACAGGCTGGTGGAATGTAAGGGAGGTTCCTGGGGGTATTTGGTGAAGATCTCTGAATCTGGTGAATCTCCTGCTGAGGTGAAGCAGTTGCAGTGGAGTTACCATTGAACATGACTCTGCAGGACACCAGGTTTGGAAGCAGAGTGCAGAAAATAACTGAGCTAAGGTTTGAGCTCACAAAAATGTCAATGAAATGTTCATTCTCTGCTTTCTCTGTCCCTTCCCTGTGGATCCCAGCACAAAGCTGTGTGTTTGCTCTGGGTCATGTTGGGCTGATATGCTCGCTCTGGGTTACCACACTCATTTAAACCAACCATAAAAGGTGGAAGCTGCCATTTTTGAAATGGAAATGCAGAGTTTTAATTAAGGAAATTGCAGCAGCTGCCAAGCTTGGCTGGCTGGGGTGAGGAGGGGCAGGATACAATGCTCTTTTCCATGGCACACATTGAAATGCAGCAAACAAGAGCCCTCCAGGAGGGTTCTCTACCCTCTGCCTTGCCCCAGCAACGTGCTGGAAGTTGCCTGATCCTGGAAGCACAGGTGGGTGCCCTCATTAGAGAGCTGCAGGCTGGGAGGGTGGAGTTGGGCCTGGGGCTGTGTGTTCCTGCAGAACTGCCTGTGTTCCGTCAGGAATGCTGGTGAAGCAGCTGGGGTGCTGTGGGAAGCTGTCACAAAGCCAGTGTCACCTCCCCAAGGAAGAACAGCAGTTTGTAGCTATAGAACTTGCTGGTTTGCTGTTCCTGGGGTGAGCCAGGCCTGTTTTGTCCCCAGACATGGGCTGCCTGAGGGATGTGGACACGGTCACCATCAGCATGAAGTTCCCCAGCGGAGCCATTGTCACCCTGGACATCAGCCAGCACTGCACCAGGAGCTGTGACCAGCGGCTGGAGGTGGGGTCCTGCTGCTCAGTCAAGTCTGTTTTGACTCCTGAGTGTGCCTGCAGCACATTTCCCAAAACCCCTCTGTTACAGAATCACTGAGGTTGGGAAAGACCTCCAGGACCATCAAATCCAACACCTTGTCACCCAGAGCAGAGCTTTAAGCGCCACATGTTTGTTTGCCTGTTGCCTCAGCAGCAGTGGCTTCTTGTCCTTTTTCAATCTACAATCCACCTTCCTTTTTCTCACCCAAATTTTCTCTCTGTCCCATGCATTATGTGGTGTTAAGAGCTGCATGAATCATACCAGTGCAAGAACTGGTGTCATCTCTCCTGAGGCTGAAATTGGGCAGATTTCCTTTGTCCTTTCCTGTGTAGCAGGAGTCTTGCATGTGAAAGGGGAAGAAAAATGAAAATTCCTACAGTAATGAATAATTACAGCTATGGGGGGCTGGTCTTGGGGAGGAATTTCTGTTAGGCACTTGTAAAGGGGGCTTTGCTTTGATCACACAAGTGAAAGCCACTGTCCTACAGCAGATCCACGGTGTTCTTGTTGTGTCTGAGCCATACCAGGACTGGGGCAGGTGTGATTCCTCATTTCAGAACCTACTTTTGTCTTGGTTTTACAAACCAGGGCTTCTCTGGTGATAATCTGTGTGAGATTGAAAGTGTGATAACTTCAAAATGTTCTTTCTTCCCTGTTTTGCTCCTTTCCTCAGGTTCATGGGTCTCAGGGGACCTTAAGGGTGGACAACCAGAACCCCCTGGGCATCACAGAGCATGGGACTTCTGTGTCCATCTGTCCCCAGACCCAAGCTGAGCGCTACAGAGATGCCTACAGGGAGCTCTTCAGGCACTTCCTGAGAACCCTGAAAGGTGGGACAAGGCTTAAATGGATGGCTTTGGGTTGGCTTTGTTAGGGGATGCACCATGTCAGGTCGTGGAGGTGGGTGGGGAATGATGATCTGAAACGCTGTGCTGGGAAGAAATGAGAGTTGGGAGGGGAAACTGCCTTGGACCTTACTGCTGTTTGTGACAGCCAAGAGATCCTCAGCCAGATCCTGGCTGCCCAGAAGGGATAAAAATCACAGAATCGTGGAGTGGCTTGGGTACAAAGAGGCTTTGAAGACCATTTAGTCCAAGCTATTTTTATTCAGCAGCATTTCAGTTGTTGTGGCTGCATTGACAGGGCAGGAGGAGGGGCTGAAATGTTTTAAGTCCTGTGGCCCCAGTGCTGTGGTGGGATCTGTGCTCACAGGGGACCACAGGTTTCATCCAGTGCTTTGTTCCTGTCCCACAGGCCAGGAGCCCCCCGTGGTCACCAAGGAGCAGTTCCTCTGGACCATCCAGGTTGCTGCAGCAGCTGAGCAGTCCTGGAGGAGCAGATCTGCTGTGGACTTGCACAGCAGTGCCACTGATCCACCTGGGGTCAAGGCTGAGCTCGTGTGACAGCCACTCCCACCCAGTGGCCTCAGCAGAAGCCTGGATGGTGGTTTTGGTGTTCCCACTGGGAATGCCCAGCAGACAGAGGCACTTCTGGACCAGGAGCCCTTGGTGCTGGGGCAGGGCAGGGTTCCTGCCGTGTCAGCCAGAGCCTGCAAGAAATTCTCTGTGGTTTCATCCAGGTGGCCACAGAGCTCTGTTTTCCTGGGAGAAGAGGGATGCTCCTCGGGCCAGGCAGGGTGGTGTAGGACCACCAGTAGCTGGGAGGAGGGAGAAGTCTCCCCTTGGAGAGGGAACAGCCACTGTTCTCCTCTGCCTGGAGGAGTAGTCACAAGCAGGTGCCTTCCCAGCAGTGCCACAAGGGAGGTGATTTAATGCTCAAAAAACCACAGGAGCATCTGTGATTATGTTTAGAGTGGATATATGGAAGGAATTCTTCCCTTTGAGGGTGGTGAGGGGCTGGAATGGATTCCCCAGAGCAGCTGTGGCTGCCCCATCCCTGGAAGTGTTCAAGGCCAGGCTGGACAGGGCTTGGAGCAGCCTGGGATAGTGGAAGGTGTTGGGGTGGGATGGGATGAGCTTTAAGGTTCCTTCCAAACAAACCAGTTCTGGGTTCCATGATCCTGTTTGGGACACAAACAGCAGAAGGCAGAGCCACAGGCCAGGCACTGTCTCTGCCAGGAGCTTTGGACCTTTCTCATGTGTGTGGAGCTCTCTGCAGGTGTGTGGCTCTGCACATGCGAGTTTTCAAGACTTTTTGAAACCTTTTTTTTTTGTATTTTTATTGAATTACAACAACATTCTTGACTTCTTCCATTCCAAGGCATTAGTTTATAAATTTCTTGCAAGAACCTTTAGTTCAATCAATTTCCAATTCCTACCTGTGGAATATACACTCCTAAAACTAGAAATAACGGTGAAATTTCTGTTGTTTTTGGGAAATTGTTTTTAACAGTGTAATTTTTCAAGCTCAGAAAAACTGTGTCTTAATGCTTGTTCTCCATTCCATTCACTATTTTTTAGCCATTTATTAAAAAAAAAGTTTTATGTGTCCAGAAGCTGTTTTTTGCCTCTCTGTACTTGCTGTAGCAGATTAGTACACAATGGTGGGTTTCTTTTTTGTTTCAGTAGCTTTGAGGTCCTACAGCTGAAGGTTTACTCTGGGTTAAGAGGGCACTTTCTGTCCAGTTTTAATTTCCAAATCCAGTAATTCCCACATGTGCTTTTATTGTGTTACAAAAACAAACCAACAAAAAAAATAACCCAAAACAAAACAAAGAGTAACCACAGCTATAAAAATAACACATTTTCCAAAGATAACATTACAAAAAATACAATTCCTATCACAGAGTGATCCATTAATACTGCTGGGAACAGCCCCGGGAACACTGGAAGTGTGAGTGGTTGTTGCCAAAGCTTTAAAGCATTAAAGTGCTTTACTGAGCCATTTCCTGGGGACACAGATCACTGTCAGCCACACCAGGGGATTCCCAATCCCAAAGGTTCCCAATCCCTGTGGTGTGAGGCCTCAGGGATGGTGACTGCACCTGCAGCTCACCAGACTCTGAGGAAGAGGAGGGACAAGAGGCAGCTGAAGGCTCAGAGCTGCTGTGGGACACCCAGACAAAGCCTTGGGAGGAGGGTCCCAGCCTCCTCCATCCAGTGGTCACACTCCTGTCCCCCTGGAGAGGGAGCAGCCACTGCCTGCCTGGGGAGAAGTCACATCTCAGGTGAGCCCTGGTGGAATTTCAGCACTTCTGCTCTTGCTTAGAGGGTGCAGGGCTTTGGGAAGGGTATCCAGCCCCTTCCCCAGCCTGGGGGTGGTGGGAAGCAGGTGCAGGGCTGCCTTTGGAGGCCTCCAGAGGGAGAGTGCAGCAGTGGGAATGGGCTGGGCAGCATCATCTCTGTGCAGGTCCCCTCAAAATCTCCAGTGACCCAGGGCTGAGGGGGCAATGCAGCTCCCTGCCCTCCCTCCCACAGCAACAGCTCCTGAGACTTCAGTGCCTTTCCAAGACCTGTTGTGGGACATTGCCTTCCCAAAAGTGTAGGGAATAAACATTCAGGGAGGGAACACACCTATTTGTGTGCTTGCTTTCTGTGAAGGCTTTTTTTCCCAGTCTGAATCAACAGAGAAATTGCAGCTGGGGAAAATGACGAGGAAGAGAAGAGAATTGGTCGGCCAGTCCATGCTGTGCTCCAAAAAGATGGAATTTACACCATGACATTCCAGCTTGTCAGGTCTGACCTGTCAACAAAACTCCCCAAGGGAGCAGGGAGGGATTATCCAGACCTCTGACATCCCAGGACAATCACTGGCTTTCCCCCTCCTCCACAACTGCATGCAAGAGATTCAGAGGAGGGAAAAAACTGAGATTTGAACAGATAAGGCTGGAGACAGGATTGTCTGCATGTTTACATGCTACAACATGGAATTAATTTACATGACACTGCAGTGTCTCAGGAGTCAGTATCAATTTTTATAGCTTACATGAAAATAAATCTTTCTCCTTACAGCACAGCGAGTTTACTGTATGTACATTCTGTTTATATACACCAACTTTTAAGTACAAGAACACATTGGTAATGGACAAACAGGGTTTTTCTGACTCTGCTGAGGGAAGGGGTGCATTTGGCAGTCCATGGAAATGCAGGATGTGGCTTCACACCAGTCCCTGCACAGGTCAGGTCAGGGCTGAGTCTGTTGCAGTGGCAAAGCCCTCTCAGTCTGGGACACCACGAAGAGCACGGACGGCAAGCAGGGATGAGAAAAACGTGCTGTCCTTACACTGCTGGATGGAGGGATGCTCCAGGAAAACACAAACCACACAGTGCCTCCTGTGCCATGGGCACGCAGAAACCCCACTCTGGCTGCTGAGCTGGCTCGGCTGCCCTCCTCCTTTCCTTCCTCCTCCTCCTCACCTCCAGTTTCCTCCCCAGGCAGGCACCTCCTGCCTGGCTCAGGGCCCGCAGTTCCCCTGGCTGTAACAAACTTAAACTTCTCCAGGTGCCCAAGGCTGCAAACACATTTTTGAGGGGGTGGAGGGGGGTTTATCACCCCGCCAGCATCCGGAGCCCCTCAGTTGATCTCTCCCTCCGTGAACTCCTCCTTTATGGACTGTTTGCGGGATTTGCAGTCCGGCAGGTCGAAGCCGAAGTCGGCCCAGTCGTCGGCGGTGCCGCGGTTGGGGATGGTGATGGTGTGGCGCACGCGGAAGTGCACGGCCTCCATCACCCGCTGCCGCTGCAGCTCGCCCGAGCTGCCGATGGAGATGGTGGAGGCGTTGCTGCTGCTGGAGCGGATCAGCTGCTGGGCCCCGTAGTCGTGGCTCTGCTTGAGCTCCTGCAGGCCCCGCCAGATGATCATGCGGTACTGCTCCGGGATCTTCAGTGCTGCGAGATCCTGCAAGGACAACGCTGCTGAGGCACGGCTGGCAGAATGGGGCTGGACCAGCAGGAGAGAGGCCCAGGTTGTTTTTTGGGGGAAAACATGGGTGCAAAGCCCAGCACAGCAGAGCTGGACCTGCCGCCGTGGCCATGGGTCCATCATGGTGCACCCATGGCCTTGGATGCATCCCAATGCACCCATGGCCATGGATGCCTCCCCTGGGCATCACAGACATATTTTATGAAAAATCCTTTTGCCAGGAATTTTTTCTCCTGAGAAGCTCTTGAGAAGAGGCCTCAGAAATGAAATGTAAACAATAATTATCTGCTGCTGTGCAATGCAACAGGTGCATCTTTGATTGGTCTCATGTGGTTGTTTTTAATTAATGGCCAATCGCAGTCTGGCTGTCTTGGACTCTCTGGTCAGTCACAAGATTTTATTATCATTCCTTTCTATTCCTTGCTAGCCTTCTGATGGAATTTTTTCTTCTATTCTTTTAGTATAGTTTTAATATATCGTTTTCTTTTAATATCATATATAATAAAATAATAAATCAGCCTTCTGAAACATGGAGTCAAGATTCTCATCTCTTCCCTCATCCTGGGACCCCTGTGAGCACCACCACACCCTGGGTTATTTCCTGTTTGTAACCAAGTAACTGCAGGTTTGCAGGTTGGAGATTTTTGTTGTTGTTTTGGGAGGGATTCACATCAAACTGATGTGGAAATGGGAGGAAGGAAGGGATCATTCCCCTTGAACACAGGTTGCAGAGCAGCGTGTGGAGCATCCTTGTGGCCATGCACTTGGGATGCCCTCTGCTCTGGTCCTGGCCCAGCAGGCTGGAGCAGCACCAGCCTCCAGCACTGAGGTGGGTGACCTCAGACTGGGGACATGTGCCAGGACACACACCAGCACAGGGGGGAGCTGCCAGGGGTCCGTGTTAATGCCAGCACAGAGACTCACGGGAGTGTTAACTGGAGCAGACAGCGAGTATGCAATTAGTAGCTACAAACGACTCAGACACACGGCTCTGCCCTGACACAAGTTTTGGCCATTCCTAAACGTTCCCGTGGACAGCTGACAGGCAGTCATGGAGTTAGTTCAGCAAATGGTCCAGAACCAGGCTCAGGTTACACAACTGGCCCCAGCCACCAGTGACAAATCATCATCTCTCCTGCGGGATGCTGCAGCTGCCAGGTAGAGACACTGCTACACCTGCCTGGGGCAAAATGAGGTCGAAACAGGGTCGGGCAGGAGCTCTGTCTCAGTCAAAACACCAGCTCGGGGATTTACAGGGTTTTCCATGGCTCAAAGGGTTCAGGATTATTTTTTGTTTTCCTTTTTCTTGTTCCTCTGATGGGCTGGGGAGCAGCTCCGGTGCCACCCCTGGTACCAGCAGCAGAGGATGATGCTCTGGGCACACACAGGTATTTCCAGCATCCTCTCCATACTTTTTCCTGCTTTTACCTGCTCTGGGCTATTTCATTCCAGACTTCAGCCTCTTTCATTCTAAAGATTAGCAGGGGAAGAGGTGAGACCAGATTAAACCTCCCTGAGCTGCTGTGGGGTGTCCCTGCTGGCTCTGTGGGATATGGGGCACACTCAGCACCTCAGCTGTGTTCTCTGTGATAGGTGGAAAATCTCCCTGAGCTCTGGCCTGGGGATCTTTGATCTCTGTTGTTTCTGAGAGTCTGGAGGAAGCTGAGATTGGTTGTGGGTTTTTGGGACTGGTTGTGATTTTCACCAAGGCCTGAGCAATAGCTACCTCCAAAGGACCATCAAAGGGGCAGGAATGACAGGCATCAATCCTGGGAACACATTCTGTGTGAGGGGCTGGGGCACAGGTTTGCCTTCCTCCAAAACACTTTCAGGTTTGCTTTTCAGACCAACAGGTGTGGGAAACAAGTGGTATAAGAACAGATCTCCCCAAAGCATTTACCTCTATGGATAGGTTCTGCAGGTGGTAAATATTCTGTAACCCTTGTGAGGTGAAATAGTCGATGCAGTTTGGACACCCCAATCCTGTTAAAAAACTGCAGAGAAAGTTTGGAAAATAAAGTGGCATTAAGTTCTCATGAACAACAGCTGTGTCCCATCTCTGTGGGACAGACCATGGCAGGTGGGGGATGTGGAGAGTTCCATGGGTGCTCCACTGGCACTAAGGTCAAAGCACACTGTGGGGTTGTGTTCATTCCTAAAACTACACATGTTTTCCTCCTGATTATCTGAGATTTTGGCTCAGGAACTCATACAATATGAGGGAGCTCAAGCTACTGGGGAGGGGGATCAGGGCATGCCCTGGGCTCTGCCCTGTGTGGATGCTGGCCCAAGGTCTGTCAGAACATCCGTGGTCTTTTTAAAGGCCAAAACATGAAAAACCTGCAGAGCTGTAAATGCATTTCTGGTTGAAATAAGCCACATAGCCATTTCCAGGTGTTGCTGGAAGGGGAAGAGGGAAGCTCATAAAGCTACGTGCCATTGGACAGGTAGGACAGGACCCTCTTTAGGATGTACCTAATTTCTAATTGATCAGGGATCAGGAAGGTGTATGAGGGCAGTGGAGGTTCCTGACTGATTGGTAGCTGGGCTTTGGTTGCTCAGGTGCTGCTTCTCAGGTGAGAGGAGCAGCAGGGATTTCTCAGTTGGGGCCAGTGGCCAGCTGACCAGTTGCCAGACAGATGGGAAGGTTAGAGCGAGGGACACAGCGAGGAACAGAGGACAGACAGACAGGACACCAGGTGCCTTCCCTACCTGACGAGGCTGGGGTCAGCGTTGTAGGGTGGAGGGGGGGTGCAGTGGGACCCCGACACCATGGGCTGGGAGGAGTGGCCCCCGTTCATTTCTCCATTGCTCTGCATGGGGTGGCTGTTCAGCATTCCAGGTCCTGGGCAGTGGCAACAAATGCACCCATTAGAAACTACCCAAACCTGATAACCTGTGGGAACCCTGCACAGGGAATATTTCTCTTTCTGCTCTGACCCCCAGAGAAGCACTGGCTTTGACCCTCACCCATGGAGAAAACTTCCAGGACTTCAAGATAGATGAGAGTCTACGAAAGTGTGAAATATATTATAGAGAGTAGAATAGTATGTCACTTGGGTGAGAAAGTTAGGTTTTGGGATTTTTGGTATGTAGTAGATGGAGGCAAGACAGAGGGCATTGGGCCTTGTCCCAAGCTGCTTCTTCTTCTTCATTTACTCCATTTTCTGCAATGTTGGTGGCACAGGGTGATTGGTCAAGGAAAACTGCAGTTTTGGGTTACGTGGACAGACAAGGGATGAGTTATTGGTAGATAGGTTAAAAAATTAAGCATGTTTTAAAAATTAATTGGACGGGGCAACTTTAAAAGACCTTGAAACTGTACATCTGTACATCTGTACATCATTTTGGGGGTGTTTTTCCTGTGCTCAAAGTCTGGTGTAGACAACGTGCTGAGGTTTTGATAAGATAACCGAAAAAATTCAGTGCATCTCCTTTTCCTGACACAGAACTGCTCCATGAGGGTTTTCCCCAACAGGGGAACCCCCAGGGAGGGGCCCAGAAATCAAGACATCAGTAATAAACCCCATTTCTGAGCAGGGAGAGCCCAGCCTGCTGACAGAGGACGTACCCATGGGGCCCAGGCCGGGTGCAGAGCTGGAGCCGTGCTGGGCAGGCTGTCCCACCAGCTGGTTCACAGAGGGCAGCTTGTTGATCCCTCCTCCGTGCACTTTGTTCATGGGGGAAAGGACGGGGCCGTAGGAGGAAGGTGTCTGCAGCTGGCTCCTGTTTTGGGAGAGAGCACTCTGGTCAGACTGGGGTGAGTGGGATGGAGCTGCCCTGCTCTGGCCTGGAGCTCCCTCCCAGCCCATCCAGCCTCCCTAGTAAAGGTGCTCAAAGGCTGTGAGGGTCTTGAAGGGCTGCAGGGGTCTGAGGGGGCTTTAGGGGTCTCAGGGACTGTGGCAGTCTCAGGGACTGTGGGAGTCTCAGGAGCTGCAGGGGTTTGAGGAGCTTCAGGGCTCTGAGGGACTGTAGGGATTTTAGGGATGATGGAGGCCTCAGTGATGGTGGATGTCTCAGAGCTGTGTGGGTCTCAGGAGGCTGCAGGGGCCTGGAGGACTGGGGGGTTCTCAGGGACTGGGGGGATCTCAGGGGCTGGGGAGTCTCAGAGGCTGTGAGGGTCTCAGGGGCTGTGGGGGTTTCAGGGCCTATGGGGGTCTTGGGGCCTGTGAGGATCTTAGGGGCTGTGAGAGTCTTTGGGGCTGTGGAGGTCTCCAGGGCTGGGAGGGTCTCAGAAGCTGTGAGGGTCTCAGGGGCTGTGAAGGTCTCAGAAGCTGTGAGGGTCTCAGAAGCTGTGAGGGTCGCAGGGGCTGTGAGGTTCTCAGGACCTGTGAGAGTCTTGGGGCCTGTGAGGGTCTCAGGGCCTATGGGAGTCTCAGGGGCTATGGGGGTCTCATGGAGTTTTGGGGGGTCTCAGGGGCTGGGGCAGGACTCACTGCCTCTGATGGAGCTGCTGCTGCTGCTGCCGGTAGGAATCCACCAGCTGCTGTGGGACCAGCTCCACCAGCTCCAGGCTCTCCTTTATCTTCATCAGGATCTCAAAGTTCTCCCGGCCTCGCACCTGGAGGAGGGAACAACACCAGGACTTTGCTTTATTCCCGTCCCACCTGGCCAATTCCTCATGCTCCCTTTTTTTTTCCACCCAGACTACTGTCACTGTGGCCAGGGACTGTTTGGGATGCCCCAATCCCTTGGACATGTGCATCCATGGATGCTTTTGCTCCTATTCCCAAGGCCTCTACTGTCCTAAGGAGCCATATCCCCCCGCCCAAGGTGTTTCTGGCAGAGGGGACGATGTCCCACCACTGTCCCAAATGGATTTCTGACCCCATTGCAGCTCACCCACACTTACAGGCACATAGTACATCTCCTCCTCCCCGTGCCTCCGTTTCTTAATGCCAGTGCCCAGCGCTGGGATGCCCTGGGGGCTCTGCTTGAAGGCTGGAAAGGAGAGGAGAAGAGAATTGATAGAGTTGTGGGAGACAGGATTAAAATTAATATTTTTTAAAATCAGAGAACATTTCTTTTCTATGAAAAAATTCAGGTTATGCATCATACAAAACAGGGAATATTATGATGTTATGAACAAGTTTATGAAGCTAAATTTTTTGTGGTACATTGAACATTTTAAAAGTTATTTGCTTACTGGTAAGTTAAAAGTTGTTTGATTACCAGGTAATCATAGCTTTGGAAAATATATTCTGGTGGGGCTTTGTGGGGGTTTTTTGTGTGGTTTTTTTTTTTTTGTGTTTTCGAGCTCTGTTTTGAAAGTTACGAATACATGGCTAAGACTTCACATGGAAGGCCATGAAAGGTGATTTCATAGGAGAAATAGACTTTTGTTTATATTACTGTACATGTTGCTGATTCTCCTGAGGTATTTTTTTCTGATTATTTTAGGTTTATTAAATAGTTCTTATTTTGTTGATAATTTTGTAAAAAAAGGTAACCATTCCCTTGGGGCCTGCCATGGGTGTGTCCCTTTGTTATTGTCAATAATGAATTTATATATCCAGCCATGAGAGCCATGCCCAGGCTTTGTGAGGAGAGGGTCGGGGTCCAACTTATGAGATTTAGTGGAGAAAGGTCAAAGCATCATCTCAGAGTGTGGATTTGAGCCCAGGCTTGTGGAGGGCAGGGATTTTGGGTGTCCCGAGCCCCCCACCCCTGTCAGGGCACTCACTGCGCTTGTTGGCGTTGCCGTTCTTGGCCGTGCTCTCATTCAGGGCTTGCTGCTCTCGGAAATGATCTTCATCAGCTTTCCTGTCCCTGCCAGGACAGGCACAGATCCGCCCCTCGAAGGATCTCCTCCCCAGGACCTGCCCGCTGGGAGAACAGCACAGTCAGTGGCCCTGCTTCCCCATGGGAAGGGCAGAAACCACACCAGAGACCCTCAGCGAGCCCCTGAGCAGCGGGGAGCAGGGGAAGGCTCCATCTGACCAGGCCCTGGTCCCTCCGTGCCAGCCCCTCTCCAAGCTGGCAGAGGGAGCATTGCTGTGCAAAGAGCTGGGGCAGCCCCATCCCGTTCCCTGAGTCTCGGGTTTTGGTGGTTAATTGCTGCTCTGAGATGTGCAGGATGTCTCTGTTTCAGCCCGTGTGGTTGAAGAACGAGTCTGGACTCTTCACTTTTTGGTCTTGAGGTTGTTTATCAATTCTTATCTCTAAAATTTTCTTTCTGCCCAGCCGAGGTCTGCTCAGCAGGGCAGCCACAGGCACTCTGTGTTGTCCTTTTATACTACAAACTACGTATAACATATTTACGCTTAATTCCCAATACCTATCACCTGTGTTAGACAGTGCACTTCTACTCTAAACCAATCCCAAAGTGCCAACATCACTGCAGAAAATGGAGAACAAGAAGAAGAAGGAGAAAGGCTGGACATTCCCAAGTTCCTTCATCTTGTCCCCATAACCCCCATACCAAAAATCCTAAAACCTACATTTTCACCCAGTGATAATTTTATTATTATACTATTCACACTTGTGTGACTTTCAGGTCCTCATACAAAGCTGGTAACTTGCTCCAAGGGTCACAATCAAATCCCCAGGTGTTCTGGGCAGCGTGCCAGGGTCTCCGAGCCCCCTGATGGGTTCCTCAGCAACTCTGGACACCCAGAGGGATGCACTGAGTTCTGAAACCTGGGGATGCTCCCTGAAAGGGAGGGTTCCTTCCCCAGCCCTCCCTCGATGGGAGGGATGCCCAACCCTGCTCCCACAGCCACTCACTCTCTCGTCTCCAAGGTGATGATGATGAGGATGGGCCTCCTGTTCATCCCTCCCACGCAGCTGCTGTTGCACATGAAGTTGTACAGGATGGTGGTGAACTCGGTCCCCACCTGGCCGGGAGGAGAGAGCAGGCGCTGAGTGGGGAGTGATGGGGGGAGGCAGGCTGGGATCCCCAGGGAGTGAAGAAGAGGAGGGGAGGCAGGCTGGGATCCACAGGGAGTGAAGAAGAGGAGGGGAGGCAGGCTGGGATCCCCAGGGAGTGAAGAATCAGGGCTGGACCCTCTGGCACAGGGCTGGTGCTTTGGCAGGATGAGCAGGGGAACATTGGGGATGGTCCCAGCTGGAAAAAGGGGACTGCACAAGGACTGTGGGGGCACCACGGGAAGGAGTGGAGGGGATATCCCATCACATCCCACTTCACAAGACCAGGCTGCTCTTGGATGCTTCACAGGGCTGGGACCTGCAGGTTCTGGAGTGTGCCAGGGGACGAGCACAGAGTGGTCTCAGATGTGCCAGGGCAAGGGGGACATTGGGCCCAGCACCCCAAACCAGGGAGGTTCCTGGTCCTTGTCCCCACCACGAGCAGCCGGGTACCTGAGGGGGCTCGTAGGGCACCATCACGCTCTGCCGCCCCGTCACTGGGTCATCCACGTACTGGGACAGGTTGTTGCCTTCCACCCGGATGAGGTGGCTGGCAGGGGCTGACTGGCCTGCAAGGAGAACCTGCAGTTAGAGCCATGGCTGCCCAGGGTGCTCATCCTGAGCACAGGAGGGTGGTGACACCAGGGACATGCAGCCCTCACCGTCGTTGAAGTCACGGCCCAGCTCGTGGTTGGGACAGCGTTTCACCACCTCGGTGACGTGCTCTGCCTTCTTGTAGACGGGCATGGCCCGGATGATGGTGCCCGGGGGAGGTGAGGTGGACACCTTGATCTGGATGGGGCATGTCTTGGCGATCTGACAGTAGAGCTTCTTCAGCAGCGGGGAGTACTGGAAAACAGGAGACATCCCTCAGGTGAGCATCATCACTGGTGGGGTGGAGGGTGCTGCCCCATGCAACCTCAGCTTCCTCTGCTGCTCTGATGTAAAGGCAGAACTTCCTTCTCTTCCCTTTATCCTGGAAATGTTGGAATCTGACAATTTCACCCACATAAACCAGATACAGCCACCTCTTGGGGCATGGAAGGGTTTCCCTGATGGGCAAGGGCTCTGGCACCACTGCACTGAGACAGAGGGAATCTCACTGGAAATCACCATAACCCTCATTCATGCATCACTCAGCCCGTTTTGGAAACAATCCTGAGTCTGTTCTAACACACGGAGCGCTCAGAGCACTGACACACCACAGCCTGAGCAAATCATGCTTGATGCCATTAACACTGTCACAGTGATTAGGCAGGACCTGGGAGTTGAGTTCTGACACAGATGGGTTTGCCCTGATCCTGACTCAATCCTTTGCAGCAGCAGTGGCTCATGGAGGGGACAGGGTGGGGACAGGATGGGGACCACTGTCTGGGCTGGCTGTGGGAGGAGGATGCTCTGTGGCAGCTGCAGGCAGTGCCAGGAGTCACTGCTGAGCACAAAATGGTGTGTGGCCACCAAATTCCTCCCCGTGAGGACACAGTGAGTTTTGCTCAGTGGCAAACTTGGATGGGAGAAGCTCTGGGGGCTGCAGCCTGTGCCCCTCCAGAGAAGGAGGGGAAGGAGAGCCTGTCCTTCACCTTCCAGGAACTGCCCAGCTGTGGGGATGTGCAATTCCCTTCCACCCCAGCCGTGCCACGCTGTTTTCCACCTCGCAAGGAATGTGTTTGCTGTACACCAGCCCACCCCTGTGCTCGGAGCAGCCCATCCCTGCATGGCAGGGCATGTTCCTGCTCCAGGTATTTTATCTCATCCCCACAACACAGCGCCCGGTGCCAAAAAAATACCACCGTGCAGAGAGCGTTTGTGGGGATGTTAAAGCTTGTCCTGAGCCATCCAAATACAGGTGTGCCAAGGGCAGGCTCTACTCTCCTTGTGCCAGGCAGTTCCTGAGCTGGGGCTGCCCAAAACAGGGGCTCAGCACAGGGCTGGAGGGTGTTCAGGGGCTCAGTGATGGCTCAGTCCCCAGTTTTCCTGGCTGTGACATGTCCCAGTGCAGCTGTGGGTCAGGCAAGAAGGATTTGCATCTCCCAGTCCTGCTGCTCCCACCATGAGGACAGGAACAGGGCAAAAAACAGAAACCATATCTGGGTTTGTCTCATTAAGGTGGTCTCTGGGAAGACATAAAGGGCAGAGGATCTGCCAAGGCAAACAGCAGCAGCTCCTGCAGCTCCTCCAGCACTGCACTGGTGGTGGCCAGCCGCAGGTACCAGCTCAGCTGATGTGTCCTGGGTGTCCCAAGATCAGAATCTGATCAATGGGGTGTCCTGGGTGTGCCAAGATCAGAACCTGATCAGTGGTGTGTCCTGGGTGTGCCAAGATCAGAACCTGGTCAATGGGGTGTCCTGGGTGTCCCAAGATCAGAACCTGGTCAATGGGGTGTCCTGGGGGTCCCAAGATCAGATCCTGCTCAGTGCTGGGGGAGCAGAAGGATGCCGTGGTCACTGGAGGGTGGTGGCTGAAAGGTACAACATGCACTTGAACCTGACAACAAGATTAATCCTTATTTTTGCAGGCACTTGGACTCACCCAACAAGAGAGGATGCTCGGAAACCCCTACAGAAATCCCCAAATTTTGCACTCATACCGGATGATGCTGACTACACCTTGACTCCATGGCCAGCTTGGCTTCCTGGGTGTGATCCTGCATCCCCAGCAGGGATTCTCAGGGATTCTCAGGGCTGAGCTGGAAGTGTGGGCTCCACTCACAACGTGGTGACTCTGCTCTGCCTGGCTGGAAACTCCCATGTGGCTGCAGCCCATGGGACCCACTCACCCACCACAAAATGGGGTTCAACACCCTCATTTAGAGGAGCCACCATGGCAAAACAAGGGTTATTTGGAGGGGCTCTTCCTTGCCAGGTGTTAAAATACTGACAACTCCTGTCAAAGGATCTTTTCATGTAGACATTCCCGGGCAGCCCTCAACATGCCTGGGAACTATAACTGCTCTGGAAGAGCAGAGGTGCATAATGGCAAGTTCTTTGGTAACAAATTCTCTCATTATACCATGTTATGACATGGATAAATCTCTGTTAAATAGCAGAGTGATGCCCTGCAGGGGGAAGGCGGCCGCTCCGTGCAGACTTGCCTCTGCTGATAACCTTATCATGTCCCAACAGCTCCGGGATCGCCTTCAAAGATCCCTCCACAATAACAAACTATTCTTTTAAGGAACTCCCCGCTGATAATTCTGGGCAAGAAAAGTCCAGGCTGTGCTGCTGATTCCTCTCCCTGTGGAGCCGTCCTGTGCCAATCTCCAGCTGCAGCCAGGGCTGAGAGGTCTCACAGAGCCAGGCTGCTCCTGGCCACCAGGACAATCAGCATTGTGTTTTAGTGATGCCAGTAGGTTCTGCTCATGGCCACCAGCACAACCAGCAATGTGGTTTTGGGATGCCACAAGGAGGTTCTGCTTATGGCCACCAGGACAACCAGCATTGTGTTTTTGGGATGCCACAAGGAGGTTCTGCTCATGGCCACCATGACCAGCACTGTGTTTTTGGGGTGCCAGGAGGTTCTGGTCCTGGCCACCACGACCAGCACTGTGTTTTTGGGGTTCCAGAAGGTTCTGGTCCTGGCCACCAGCACAACCAGCATTGTGTTTTTGGGATGCCAGGAGGTTCTGCATGCCCAGCTTGGCAATGCACACTCTCTGTAGAGGACAGTAAAACCTGCACTGTGTAGAGTGTCCCTGAGCAGACATCTCTCTCCTCTGTTATCTGTATTTGATAGTTATCAGCCTCATGCACATCTCTGCTGCATCACCTGAGGTCCTGGTGCCTCCCAGCACAGCCATACCCTGCACAGCGCCCTGCAGGGACCACAGGCACCACGTGCTGCTCAAGCGTGACATGAGGCAGTGGCAGAGCAGAGTCCAGAGATCAAAATGATGGGATTTAATCTCAAACCAGCATGGTTGCCTTGCTGCTTGGCTCTCTGTGTGCCACGGCTGTGTTCCTGCCACCTGCACAGGGGAACCTCAGTCTGTTCACCCACATCCTTCCCGTTCTGCAGGGTTTAGACAAACTGACCTCTCAGGACATGGCAGCTGGTCACAGCCAAAGCTCAGGTCACTTGAGCTGTGGCCAGCTTGCTGCCAGGCATAGCAACAACATTTCGAGGCACCTGAACCCCTTCCCCCTGACATGTCCAGACCTCAGCTCCAGGATTCTTTCACACCTACAAAGAAGCCAGGGTATGTTCTGCTCTGGGCATCTCCTGTCTGTGTCTCCACACCCTTTTCTACCCTGGGGACCTCTGGTGTCTGTCTCCTTGGTTATGTTAGGACTCAGGTCACCTCTGTTCCTGGAAAACACCAGAGACTGTCTGTTATTGAGCATTAGCATGTGTTTGAGGAACACAAATGGTTTCTGTGGCTTGTGGGTGCTGGGTTGCTTGAACCAGCACAGAGCAGCAGCAGCACTGACAATCTCCCTGGGAGCCTATGGAAACACACAGAACCTCTGTTCCTTTGGGATTTCCTGCAGTGTTGTCCCCAATTTCTGGGCTGATACTGTGATGCCAGCTCTGTCTCTGTCCCTTCCCTGCTACTGCTGTCTGTCCAGAGTACCAGGAATAAGCAAAAAAAATGGAAAAACCAAATTATTTAACTCCTAGCAACCTATAATCTCTAAGCTCTGTTTCCCCAAGAGCTTGGTACCACAAAGGGCCTTTGGATGTGTTTGAAATGCAGCTGCTTTTCGGGTGGGATGAGACCATGCAGCACCACTGCCAGATGGAACAGGAGATAAATCAGTCACCCCATGGTGCCACCAGCCACTGTGAGGCTTCCCCATGGTTATCCTGGTGCTGCTGCCCCAAGGAAATGTGCTGGACACCACAAGATGCCACTGAGTGAATGCCCCACAACGGCTCCTGGATGTGGAGCCTCAGCATCCATCACTGCTCACCCTGAGAGAGCACCAGGAGATGGCTCCAGAGGCTGCTCAGCCCCAGGGCTGCCTCTCCATGCAGGAAATCAGCAGGGAGAGGTGATTTTCCCCATGGATGCTGACAGCCTCACACAAAAAATAACCTGAATCCTCTGCTGGAAAGCCTTCCTGGCCAAGTCCATCTCGCCTGGCCGTCCCTGGGCAGCAGAACCGCTAGGAGGATGTGTCCCAACAGATTTGGAGCCGATAAAATCTTATTTATCTTCAACTGTTGACACCTAAGCGTCTAGACTTGCCTGTTGGGGAAGGCGCAGCCAAGGCCTCCTTTCCCTCTAGAAGGAAATGATTTGCTCAACAATTGCTTTTTCCACAAATCCTCCCCTCCTCCTCTTCTCCTACATTCCAGCCTTCTCATTAGCTTTACTCAAGACGTGTCCGGGACTGCAGTCAATGGATCCCCAATAAAGCCACTGGCCTGGCAAGGGAGAGAGAGAAAGAAAAGCGCTGCCTCCGGCTGCTAATTTCCTTGCACTCCCCAGCAAGCAGCTGCAGAGCTGCATCCTGGGACAGGTTGGGGCAGATCTCAGGCGAGAGGTGATAATAACGTGTCTGTCATCTTCCCCAGACATGTAGCATCTTGCAAACCGCAAATACCGTTAACCGGCTCGGACGAATCTGTTACGGCAGATCCTGGAAGACGTGCCGGCGGCACAGCTAATTTTTTATTTTATTTTTTTTTTTTTTTCTAGCTCTCTGTCTAATTTTTTTTTAATAACTATTTTTTAATCACCGGCCTGTAAACTCCTCACTGAGCTGGAAATTCCTCCCCGAGCTACTTTGTTGCTCATTTACTACGAGGCAGGGTTGAGTGCGACTGGTGGTTGAGAGGAGAGGGGAGTGTCCAGCGGGGCCTGAGGTACCTGTCCAGCACACAGGTGGGCTGAACAGGGGGATGTTGCCCTGAGGATGGCTCTAAGAGGTACCTTGGTGCCCTGTGCCTCCAGTCCCTGCACCACAGTGCTGATGGGTTGGGGTGATGGCCATAAGGGATGTCCCAAAACCCATCTCCCCACGTCTCCATTCTCTGTGTCACAATAATGAAGTGATAGCCATAAGTGGTGCCCCAAAACCCATCTCCCTGTGTCTCCATTTCCTGTGCCACAATAATGATGAAGTGATGGCCATAAGAAATGCCCCAAAACCCATCTCCCCATTCTCTGTGCCATAATAATGATGATTGAAGTGATGGCCAAAAGGATGTCCCAACATTCACCTCCCTGTGCCTCCAGTCCCTGCACCACAGTGCTGATGGATTGGGGTGATGGCCATAAGGGATGTCCCAAAACCCATCTCCCCACATCTCCATTCCCTGTGCTACAATAATGATGAAGTGATGGCCGTAGAGATGCCCCAACACTCACCTCCCTGTGCCTCCAAGTCCCTGCATGGCAGCGGTGATGGGTTGGGGTGATAGCCATAAGGGATGTCCCAAAAATCATCTCCCCACATCTCCATTCCCTGTTCCACAATAATGATGAAGTGATGGCCATAGGGATGTCCCAAAACCCATCTCCCTATGTCTCCATTCCCCGTGCTACAATAAGGATGGATTGAAGTGATGGCCATAAGAAATGCCCCAAAACCCATGTGTCCATTCCCTGTGCCACAATAATGATGGATTGAAGTGATGGCCAAAAGGATGTCCCAACATTCACCTCCCTGTGCCTCCAGTCCCTGCACCACAGCAGTGATGGGTTGGGGTAATGGCCATAGGGATGTCCCAAAACTCATCTCCCCACATCTCCATTCCCTGTGCCACAATAATGATGAAGTGATGGCCATAAGGGATGTCCCAAAACCCATCTCCCCATTCCCTGTGCCACAATAATGATGGATTGAAGTGATGGCCACAGGGATGCCACCAAGCCACCACCAGCTGTGCCCAGCACAGAGGGTCTCCAGGCACTCAGCAGAGCCCCCTGATCACCCCAGGCACCATCAGCTCTGTCCCTACAGATCCCTCAGCCCTACAGACCGCTGAGATCTCAGGGCTCTGCAGCAGAGCAGCACAGGGAGGCTCCCTGTGCTCCAGCCTGTGTTCTTCTACCTTAATTAGCATGCCATTACTGCTAATTAAAATTCCTTGGTTCATCCCCAAAGGACTCCTCTCCCTGCCTTCCCCAGTGAGCACATCCTTAAAATAACTTCCAGTGGGGATCTCTCTCACTCACTGCTGATCCAGCGCTGGCACTCTGAGGGTTTAATCTCTCCTGCTAGGTCTGACTCCCTCTGTGTGGTGGATACTCAGATCCCCTGTCCAAGCCAAGCCCAGAGCTCCCTCCCACTCAAAAAAGGAAGCCACAAATCCAGCAAGGAGGCTGCTCACACTGCCAAGGGTGCAGGGAGCAGGCTGGGAGGAGAGGGGAGGGAAAAGGAGGCTGGGAATTGCTGCTGGGAAGGAAATGGGAAAACCAGCACAGCAAGAGCAGGATTTAGGGGGAAACCACGGGCTCTGGAGCATCCCAGGAGGGGCTGTGCCATGCAGGAGGGGCTGTGCCATGCAGGAGGGGCTGCCCCTCTGCCCTCTCTCAGCCACTGCTGAGGTGGGCACAGGCAGCATGTGGGTTTGCCAAGGGCACACCAGCATCCTTTCCCCCTCCCATGCAGCAGAGATCAGGGCTCCCAACCCTCTCCCACCTCTCCTTCCCCATGGAGCAGCACTGCCAGGAAGCCATTCCCTTGACCTGTGCATACCAGACACGTTGGAGATAGTGGAACTGATAGCGGGATCGTGTTGGAACATCACACACCGAATTCCTTTGCCTTTTTTTTCTTAATTCCATTGTGTCTGGAGCTCCTGGAGCCTCATCCACACCCTGAGAGAGCTGGTGGAAAGCCTCCAGTGGTTGGCTTCGATGGGCTCTGGAGCAGGCTTGGTGCTGAGGCTGCTTTCCTGCTTCTGGCACACCAAAATATCAAAATATGGGACTCAGGGTGTCCCCAGCTGTTTCTGCCCAAATCAAGTCCAGGCCATGTCTGTTGGACAGCAACCTTCCTGGGATATGGAAAGGTGCCAGAGAGAGTTTGCAGAGGGGGTCTGTGGTACAGAGATGCTCCTGAAGAATTTTCCCTCCTCTTCATATCTGCCTCTACCCCAAAAAGCCACAGACAGTGGCCAGCAAGGGGAGAACCTTCCTCCCATCCTCCTCATTCAGTCAGGACCACAGAAAGCATTTCAGCTCCTCTGTGCTCATGCTCCAGCTGCAAGATCTATCAAGTAAGTGGAGCCAGCTTCACTCTGCCATCTCCCCCTGGCTGAGCACTGGCATGCAGACTGGTTTGCTGTGGGTGACTGCTGGACAGCCATCCATGGAGCAGGAGCAGGAGCAGGAATTGAGGGCGGAATTCAAACAGAGCCGGTCTGTACTAGTACAGTCATGAGGATCATGTACACTGTGGTGAACAGTGTGGTTAGAAGGGTGAGAAGAAGGGCTCAGGTGTTTAGGTAGGATGTGTTTAGGCTTTCAATGATTTGAGTAGAACCCTGCCGGGATTGGTGTTCCTGCTAGGGCGAGGTTGCCGATGGTGAGGCATGCAGTGGTTGTGGGCAACATCTTTTGGAGCCCTCCTATTTTTTGGATGCCTTGTTCACCATTTAGGCTGTGAATGACGGAGCCTGAGCGCAGGACGAGCATGGCTTTGGAGAACGCGTGGATTGAGATGCATTCTCCTCCCGTCCAGCCTTCCCCTCGCAGGCTCTTTGCTCCCCAAAACAGCAACAAGACAACCCCGGGTGTAGTCCCATGGATGTATCAGAGACCCTCCCTGCCTGCCTGCCTGCTCGGAGGTTTGTCCATCTCCTCCCGCTTCCAGGAGCCCCCACGTCCCTTTGCAGCCCGGCCGCGGGAAGCCAAAGACCCCATTAACACCTCCGCATCTCCGGCACGGGCGAACAGCGCTCCGCCGCCAACCTGACTTGAGAAAAATCCTAATTATCCGTCAGTTACCAGCTGGCTGGCGTGGCGAGGGGCTGCGGCGAGAAACCCACGGCGCTGGGCTGCAGCGTGTCCGGGCAGCGGAGCCGCCGGGGCCGGGCAGGATGCCGGCGTGCCCCGGCTTGCCGTGCGCAGCTCCCCGGGCTCTGCCTGCCCGAGGGGGGCTTCCAACCGCAGGGAAAAGCTTATTTTCGGCATCTGGCCGCTGCTCCCTGCGATAAGAAGGCCATTAAAAATGAAAAGGGAGGTGGGAGCAGATTGGGGGGCTTCCCGCAGGATGGGCGAGAGCGGGTGCTGCTGTCCAGGGATGGGGACACAAATGTCACACCCATCACTGCTCAGAGTCCCTCTGCCAGGACAGAGCTGGGCAATGCCAGTCCCAAGGCTTCACCCTTCTCCATTCATCTCTTTTCTAAAATTAGAAAATCAGCATTTTGAAGCATTTTGAAGAGAGAGCAGCTGGTGATGTTCTGGTCCCACTGCCCTCACTGCTGCCCTCAGACCTCTGATGATTTTCTGCTCCCACCGCCCTCACTGTTACCCTCAAACTCCTGATAATGTTCTGCTCCTACTGCCCACATTGCTACCCTCAGACCCCTGATGATGTTCTGGTTGCATTGCCCTCACTTCTACCCTCAGACCCCTGATGATGTTCTGGTTGCATTGCCCACACTGCTGCCCTCAGACCCCTGATGATGTTCTGCTCCCACTGCTACCCTCAGACCCCTTCCTCCTCCTCCTCCTGCATTGAGTCAGGGGTGTCTGCTAAAGCACATCTTATCTCTGGAGAGATATGCAGACTCCTCATTTGAATCCTTCAGGAGTTGGGAGAATCCACCACATTCCTTGGTAAATTGTTCCTATGGTTAATTATCCTCACTGCTAAAAAAAAAATAAAAAATAAACCTCCTTGTTTCTAGTCTGAATTTGCCTGGCTTCAGCTTCCAAGTGCTGGATCTCATTCTGTCTTTTGCTATTAGATGAAAGAGCTGGCTGCTATCAGGAACCATCTCCTGGGTACACCACCATCGAGCCCCCTTGCTCTTCTTGGGGGGAACTTCCATGCAGAACATTTCTGTGGTATTGCTCTACAGAGCATCTGTTCCAAACTGTTCATTTTCTTCACATTTCCATCCCAGGCCAAGGCTGTTTTGTCAATAGAGGGTTTGAAGGGTGGGCAGGAGCACCATGTGTGGACACTGACACTGATTTGCCCAGCCCTGTACAGCAAGTATTTGTCCAGCATCCTACAGGGGCCAGCTCAGCTGGCCCTTAGGAGCTCTAGGAGAGGGAGAATGGGTAATGCCAGGTCTCCCAGAGGGATTCAAGTCAAAACCCTTCAAAACCAGGAGGCCATTGGGCTACACACCTCCATCAACCAAAACTCGTGACTATATCAAAAAACGATGCCAAATCTTTTGACAGGCTGATTCACACAAACCATTTGTCTTGGCATTGCCTGCTCACCAGCTGTCCTTTCCTTTTCTGTGGCCAGATCCTC
Organism: Melospiza georgiana; assembly: GCF_028018845.1. Classification (NCBI taxonomy): domain Eukaryota; kingdom Metazoa; phylum Chordata; class Aves; order Passeriformes; family Passerellidae; genus Melospiza; species Melospiza georgiana. The sequence continues at coordinate 8,218,914 of NC_080451.1, forward strand.
CATGATTCAACCCCAAATTGCAGGAGACCTTCAGCTAAGAGTCTTTCCAGTGCAGCAGAGCCCTCTCTGCTCCAAAATGCTGCCCAGAGTGATGGCTCTGCCCAGCTCGTGGTCAGTGTTGGTGGCAATTGATCAACCACCCTGGCATGGATTATTGGGTGCAGAAAAGCTCAGAGTATTCAAAAGCCACGAGGCTTCCCCAGGAGGAACAGCCTGGGTTGGTTGTTGGTTCTTCCCCAGTGCTGCCCCAAAGCAGAGCACCAGGATGGTTGGTGCTGCTGAGCTTGGTGTGGCCATCACTGCTCTGTCAAATGTCCCTTTCTGTGCCCAGCCCTGCTGACCATACATTCCCCTTCTCTTCCCTGCATTCCCCAATGGCTTTTCTTCACCTTAGGTGTGTGTGCCCAGCTCCTGTGGAAGCTCACACAGAGTTATTTGTGAGTTCACTGACAACACAAAACACATTTGTTTTGCTGAGCCCCTTTCCCCATTAAACCAGGATGAGCTCTCAAGTGTGGCAGTGGCACTGCAGAGCTCACAGTGAGTTGGAGGAAGGCATTGGCCTCATCTTCCAGCCCTGACCGTGCCTGTGACAGCCCCAGCCAGGAGGACACCAGGAGGACACCAGGAGGGACAGGCAGTCACACCAGCAGGACAATTTCTCATGTGGCACCTTGGCAAGCCCAACATGCTGCACCCATCCCTGGCAATCCTGCAGGAATCACTGCTGCAAATGAAACACCCCCTGTGCTCTCCAGGGTGCCCCATGCTGCCAACCCCACTGCTGCTCTCCACCAGGCTCAGCCCCAGTGCAGGTGGGCACCGGCCCTGCTGCCAACCTGCTCTGGGGCATGCAGCCACGCCAGCATTGTGGCTCAGAGAGCCACACACCTCCGAGTGTCCTCACAAGTGTTAAAGTCAACTCAGGCATTCAAATCCTCACTGCGGACCCTTCCCAGGACCCCTCCTTGCAGCTGTGGGTGGCTCCATGCTCCATGGATGCTCCCAGCCACCCCTGGAATGGAATGAGCGTGTTCTCCGGGCAGCTCCCGGGTCCAGCTGTCCCCCCGAGGCTCAGAGGGCACCGTGTGGCACTGCCGGCTCTGAATCCCACAGAGGCTGGGGAAAAACAGCCACATTCTGTCCTGGTGAGCCGAGCTCCCAGTGGGACACAGCCAGAGGAGAACAGTCAGCACAGGGTGATGCGAGACAGCCTGAGCTCCCTTTAGAGCTGTGGAAAGATCCCAGGATGGTTCCCAGGAGGGGAGCCCTGCTGCACTGCCTCTGCTCCACCCCAAAACCATCCCACTCCACCTGGGGACAGTGGCAGGAGAGCACCGGGCACGTTCTGGCCCCCGTCCCTGCGTGCCAGGACAGCACATGCTGCAGTCCTGGTTTCGGTTTCCATCGGGAGCTTTAGGACGGGAATGAAGAAAGGAAAGCTCCTGTGCAGATTTACCTGCGGCTGACAGGAGTTATCCATCCCCTAGCAGGGACAGGAGCGGGCTGGAATCACATCCTGCCCGAGGATTCCGCTTTACTCACTTCCTAATGAAATGCCGCAAGGGGAGAAAGTGGAAAGAATGGAATGGAGATTTAACCATTCCTGCGAGGGCAGGGCGCTCAGCCACGGCGCTGTCCCGAGTCCCCGGTCCCGTGAAGCAGCAGGGGAAGCTGCTGGACTGCACCAGCCGGGAATTCTGATTTCAAACACCCCATCGCTGCTGCTTTCCCGCTGTAGCACCCATTGGTTTCGGCAGGACACAGCCCCAGCTCTGCCGAGCTGCCGGAGCCCGTCCCGTCCCGCATCCTCCCAGCACAGCCGGGAGCATCCCATCCCATCGGCCGCTGCCCGGGGTGTCCCTGCACCGCAGCATCCAGGAGGGATGCTGCCAGGCAGGAGCGATTGTCTTGGCAATTTAACCCGCCACCTTCCGCAAACAAAGGTCATTATCACAGCCGGGCATTAAACACCGCTGGGCTGCTCTGCCCGTTCCATGGCAATGTCAAACCGCAGCCCCGGAGGGAATTCTGCTGCTCCTGAGGGGTGTCAGCCGTCCCATCCCAACCTTCCTGCTCTGTCAGTGCTGCTTGGAGGAGAAAACCCGCTTGGGCACGGTCAGCAGCTCCCTCAGAGGCGCTGCGGGATTGACACTGGTGCCACTGGCCACAAGTCCTTAAAAACACCACGCTGAGCCAGCAGCATGGCTGAGAATTTTTTTTTGCCACAAAAAGCAGAGCAGCTTTTTGTGCTCTGCCCGGCCCCTGGGTCCCTGCTCGCAGAGCTGTCCCGTGCCGGGCAGCAGGAGCAGCAGAGGAGCAAATCTGCATCCCAAGAGACAGCAGGGGCTGTGCAGCCACCCCTGCGGGCATCAAAACCATCAAAACCTGCTGCGCTTAAAATCCTTAAAATTCCCGTCCTGTGCAGCCACATCGCCGGGCATCAAAACCTGCTGTGCTTAAAATCCATAAAATTCCCGTCCTGTGCAGCCACATCGCCGGGCATCAAAACCTGCTGCACTTAAAATCCTGCTCGGTTATTTGCTATGACTTGGAGGGATTAAGTTACTCCTCTAATCCGGGATGGAGAAGGACTGTAAATGACATTTTACGGCACAGCTGTAAATGGCAGTCACAGCACAGCTGGGGACGGACAGGAGCAAAGGTCCCTCTCACCCACGGCCTCACTGCTGACAGCACCCGCTGGCAAATACCCTTGGAAACACCATGAGAACAAGGCAGGTATTTCCCCAGGACGGAGAATATTTACCCACAATTAGAGAATCACCAGGAGAGAAGTGACATCCCAGCTGTGCTTCACTCCCCTTTGGGAGAAATACCCTGGGAAGCGCCGTCAGAACAAGGCAGGTACTTTCCCAGGACATTCATTTTTGGAGGACTTTTACCCAAATTTAGGAAGTCGCCAGGAGAGAAGTGACATTCCAACAGTGCTTCACTCCCCTTTGGGAGAAACACCCTGGGAAGCGCTGTGAGAACAAGGCAGGTACTTCCCCAGGACGGAGGACATTTACCCAAATTTAGGAAATCGCCAGGAGAGAAGTGACATCCCAACTGTGCTTCACTCCCCTTTGGGAGAAACACCCTGGAAAGCAAGCAGGGATATTTCCAGCTTCTTCCCTTCCCAAGACCACCACCTGTGCCCATGAAGTCACCATCAGTGGTGGCTCCATCCCGTGTCACCTCCCCATGCCACCACCCTGAGCGCGGTGACGACGCGCTCGGCCGCGCTGAGCATCTCCCCAAAGCGAGTCAGAAACCCCAAAACTCACGGTCCAGGTGGCCGATTTGGCGGTGCTGGATTGCTGGAAGGTCACCTCGAAGTGGTGGGGACCGGGGTAGTCGGTGTTGGAGGGGATGACGGGCGCCGGGGACATGGCCTCGAAGGTAGAGCTGGGCTGCGAGTAGGGCGAGTGCGTTGGGACATTGGAGGTGTGCTCGGAGCTGTAGGGGCTGGTGGAGGCTGCTCTGCTGCCGATGCTCTGATCCATGCTGCTGTTGAGCAAATTGAACTGGGACTGGAGGAAGGGAAAAAGGGGAGGAGGGAAAAAAAAAAAAAAAAAAAAAAAAAAAAAAAAAAGAGAAAACACCAGCCAGTTTAGAGACGGGGAAACCTCAGGCACCTTTCTGCAGGGCTTGGGTGTCCTGTTACAGCCTCCTTAAAGGGCCAGCATTGCGGGAGGGGAGGCAAAGGAGCTGGTCTGGGTGGCTCGGCTTTTCTGACAGGTCGCCACTTGTGTGAGGGATGAAATCCGCGTGCTTAAATCACCCCCTTTGAGCTGCTCCATCCAGCGAGGTGCCCCAATCCCGGGTTTCTGGAGCACCTGCCTTGGGAAAGCCACGTTTATGGCGGTGGGGAGAGGGCAGGGGGATGTGGTAGGGTTTGCTCAGGTGTGGGAAATGTTCAGCTGCAGGTGAGGAGTGGCAGCCAGCCCTGTCCTGCACGCAGGGCTCTGTCCCTTCCAGCAGCCAGAGTGCCACAGCTCGGTGAAGCCACCCTCAAGGCGAGCAGCAACCCCTGGCCGCGACATCGCTCCATGGCCACGGCCATTCCCCATTTCCCACCCTCTTTTCCAGCCTGTCCCTGGTGTGTTCACCGGTCAGGACACACACACACACAGCCCCACATCACTCCCCAGCAGTGGTTTGTAGCTGTTTTCCAGCGGGATGGCTGCTCCCAGCCCTAATTTGGGCTAAACCTCAAACCTACAAAGCAGGAGGCTGCGATGCAAAGCGCTGCAGCAAGGTCACAGGGCAAATGGACACACTTAGGCAGGTCCTGGCTCCTATTCCAGACCTGTTGGGCCAAATCATGACTTTTTACAATTTTTTCCTTATTCCTCTTCTGATCAATTACTGTCAGATTCTTCCAATAAGAGCTGGCAGCTCCTTTACCCAAGCACAGCAACATTCCCAAGAGCTGTGTGGCTAAAGAAATCTTAGTATTTCCTTAGAAAATCAGACTCAAATACAACTGTTTCCCAGATGAAGTGGGATGGGTTTTTCCCCCAGAAATCTGCAATTCTCGGGGTTTTTTTCCACAGAAATCTGCAATTCTGGGTTTTTTTTTTCTCCCAGAAATCTGCAATTCCCGAATTGCTCAGGGGATGGGGTTTTCCCCCCAGAAATCTGCAATTCTCAGGTTTTTTCCCCCAAAAATCTCCAATTCCCGAATTGCTCAGGGGATGGGGTTTTTCCCCCAGAAATCTGCAATTCTCGGGGTTTTTTTCCCCCAGAAATCTGCAATTCCTGGATTGCTCTCACCCCGCAGCCCCAGAGGCAGTGCCGGTGACCACGCACAGCGTCGGGTGCATTGCCATGTGTCACCCCAGCACTTCAGCAGGGACACAGCACCCATGGACTGCCCTCACCCCTGTCCCCAGCACCCTCTGGAGCAGCTCTGCGAAGCCCAAGAGCTGTGGAAACAGCCGTGGGCACAGCCAGCAGGCTCAGCCTTCTCCAAAGGGCTGCGAGGCTCACGGCTCAGGAATCAGGAAAACGTGTTTTAACTTGGGATCCCAACCTCACCCAACCCTCTCCGGTGTGGAATGGTTTTAAAGGCAATCATCCTTCTCCAGGGAAGTTCTCCTGTTGCCTGCATCTCTCACAAGGTCGTTGGAGCCTGTGACTAAGTGGAGGAATGCCGAACAAGATCTGGCTTGCTTTTACGCATCCAGCCATTTTCTCCCCTAAAATATGCGCCTAAATCCCTCTATTCCTCCTCGCCGCTCTATAAATAGCCCAGCCAAAGACAAGCCAAGCTCTCCTTAATCCAGGCTTCACCTGGAGAGAAAAACTTATCAGAAACTCTGGCAAAAAAAGGCACATTAGGAAAGCTTTTGCCATCCAACTGGGAAATGGAGCTGCTGCAGAGACACTGAGGTGGCACAAGAAAAGCTGAGGAGAACAGCAGCAAGGGAAAAGGGATTGCTGCTGGATGGGGCAGCACCCAGGAGTATCAGGATGATACTCAGCTGATCCAGGAGTATCAGGGCTGAGCTGTTTTGCCCCCATGCTCAGGGACAGGAGCGTTCATGTGGCTGTGAATGGGCAGGTGAATGGGGACCCACCACAGAATGGAGCATCCCGAGCTCTGGGTGGGAGAAAACCCTCCCTCAGGAGGAATGGTGAGATGTGAGACCCAGGGTGTCACCTCTGACAGGCTGGGCTGCCTCAGCACAAAGCAAAATCAGCACTCTGAGTGCCCCCAGACTTTGGGAATCTGCTGGTGGAGAGACCCAGAGTCAGGTGTGCAGGCAAAACCCCAGACTTGCTGCTCAAAATTGATGAAATTGTGGAAACATTCCCCTAAAAGATGCATTGAAGGCAGGAGTGTTTGTGTGTGTGTGTAAATATGTACATACACACACAGGGATAATTATTCACACAACTGCAGCAACGACCTGCCATGGAACAGCCCCAACAATGGGACACACAGGCTTGGTAACAACAGACTTAAGGTAAAATCGGGAATTAAGAGATTTCCTTATATCTCCAGCTCCCTCTGTGCCTGTGCCGGACGGTTCTGAATCCCAGGGACAGACACAAATCCCTTTTCCCTAAGGAAACAACCTCAGTGCTTGAGCACAGGGCTGGAAATGCATTACCTGCAGCACAGGTACAGCTTCACCTGCCCTGCCCTCCCAGGGATTTCCACCAGGGGAAGGAAGCCTGCCTGGGGAGGCAGTGTGGGCTCAGCTGGGATGACAGAGTGGTGCTGGAGGTGTCCAGAACCTCCAGATCTCCTCAGACACTTCCAGCACCTCCAGATGCTCCTTGCATGGACACTCAGGCTGACCTGTGCACACAGAGCTAAGGGATCCTGCACCCTCAGCACCAGAGCTTTAAATCCCACCCTGGCTGTGATTTGTGGGTGGATGCTCTGGCTCACCTGTACACACAGAGCTAAGGGATCCTGCACCCTCAGCACCAGAGCTTTAAATCCCACCTTGGGTGTGATTTATGGATGGATGCTCTGGCGCACCTGTACATAGACAGCTAAGGGACCCTGCACACCCAGCACCTGAGCTTTAATTCACATCTTGGGTGTGATTTATGGATGGATGCTCTGCCTGAGCCCCTTCCCACCTGTACACACAACTAAGGGACCCTGCACCCTCAGCACCTGAGCTTTAAATCCCACCTCGGGCTCTGCAAGAGGCAGATGGGGCAAAGCAAGAGGAGCAGCGAGTGCCTGCTGAGGCTGCAGCATCCTGCACCAACACAGGGCTGGAGCAGCTCCAGCTCCTCCAGCAGCTGCAGGACAGGGACAGGAGTGCACTGGGGCATCCCCTGGAGCATCCAGCACCCAGGCAGAGCCGGGTCAGGTATCTCAGAAGTGGAGGATAACTCAAAGCAGAGCATCAAAGCAAAGCAAGCAGCACCTACCGTGGTGAAATGCTGCATCGGGTCGCTGATGTAGAGCATTTTAGTTGTCTCGGGGCTCACGGAGCGCGGGGCAGGCTCCTGCCACGGGACTCATGGGGTCGGGCCGGCCGCCGGGCAGGGAGGGGAGGCGGGAGGAGAGGGAGGAGAGCGGGAGCGGGGCAGCGCCAGGGATGCTGCTCTGGCTGCCCGTCCGTGTGCCGCCGTCTGTTGGCTTTTTTTTTGTGCTTTTTTCATCTCCCTTAGTTCTGTCAACTCGCTGCATCCAACAACAAAACGGGGCCCACCCCTTCTGTCCCTCATGACTATTCATTAAAGCACAGGGCAGGCCCCAGCTTGCCCAGTGATGGACTGGGCGATACCAACCATTCCCGCTGCAGGGAGAGCAGGGGTCCAGCTCCACCACCAAACCTGCCTGGATCCCGCTCCCCAAAGCTCCCCAAAGCTTCTTCCAGCCACAGGGAACTGGAGACCTGCTGGGCTGGCAGCTGGCACCAGCACAATGAGGTGCCCACCCTGGCTCTGGGCAGGCGGAGAGCTCTGTGTGTGTGGGAGATGTGGATTGTGGATGGTTGGATGGATGGATGGATGGATGGATGGTTGGATGGATGGATGATTGGATGGATGGATGGATGGATGGATGGATGGATGGATGGATGGATGGATGGATGGATGGATGGATTGCGCAGTTGTCCCCAGCACAATGAGCTGTCCACCCTGGCACTGAGCAGGCAGGGCTCTCTCTACGAGAGCTCTGTGTCTGGGAGATGTGGAGCTGTCTTTGGATGGATGGATGGATGGATGGATGGATGGATGGATGGATGGACGGATGGATATGGATGGACGGATGGATGGATGGATGGATGGATGGATGGATGGATGGATGATGGATGGATGGATGGATGGATGGATGGATGGATGGATGGATGATGGATGGATATCTAGAGGGACAGACAGCAATATATTTAGGGATAGATGCCTGACACAGCATTGGGGTGACCTGCTCAGTGCCACCAAGCACCAGCACCACTGATGTGGCACCGATGTGTGCCAAGAGCAGCAGGAATCAGCACGGACTGGGTGGTGCCTCCCCTCTCTTGCCTTCCCCTCCGGCTGTTGGCATCCTGTTACCAGAGCCCTTCTGGTCCAGAGCCCTTCTTGTCGCTCGCCCCAGGCTGCTCCGGGCTCAGCTTTGCTGACAGCATCAGCGAGGGGAAAGGCGATGCTCGCTCAGCGAGGGGCACAGGCACAATTAGCAGCACTCTGCCCTGCTCCTGCCCGCTGAGAAGGACCGGGGAAGGGAGGGAAAGCGAGCGCAAAGCGAGGGAAAAGGCTCTGGGGGAGGGGAGGCAAGCTGTCAGCGAGGGAAAGAGCGACTTTCCGGAGGGAAACATCGATTTTTCGGAGGGAAACAGCGACTTTCTGGAGGGAAACAGCGACTTTCTGGAGGGAAACAGCGACTTTCTGGAGGGAAACAGTGATTTTCCGCAGGGAAACAGAGATTTTCTGGAGGGAGATGCAGCCAGGAGCCGGGAGCATCCCTGAACACGCCCAACAGCCGGGATGCCTCGCACAGCCCTGATACTTTTCCGAGACTTTGTCTCAGATAGAAGCAAAGGTTTCTGTCAGGAAGGGCAGCAGCACGGACCTGGGACTGTGCTGAGAGCACAGAGTGTCCCTCCAGCAGCTCTGCCTCTGCAGCAGCTCACAAATGGCTTTTGTCCCGGAGCGAATGACACTTGGTACTCAGCTAGAGCTCCTGCCCCGCTGCTGCCTGCACTGATGTTATCTAACAATAAATACCCACGATTTTATTGACCCTTGTGCCATTGATTAACCCTGCCCCAGCAAGGTTGGTTTCTCCCCCAGAGCCCCCAGCTCATCCCTGCAGGGAAATCAAGGATGTGCCCGGCTTAGGTGCCCGTCCCTGCTCTCTGAGCACACTCACCATCACCGAGTCAGTCATGCCTCTCATCTGGAACACGTCCATGGTGACCTCTGTGCTGTTGGAGACCTCATTGCTGCTGCTGGGGTTGGCTGGAGGCAGGTCGAAGTAGGTGCTGTCTGGTTCCCTGGGCAGGAGGTGAGGGCACTGTCATCCCCCAGCTCTCCAGCACAGCCTGTGCCACCACCACCGACCCCCAGAAACTCACAGTCCCCTCAAACCTCATCCCTTTCCCCAACCTTGTCCCTTTCCCCAACCTCGTCCCTTTCCCAAACCTTGTTCCTTTCCCAAACCTCGTCTCTTTCCCAACTTCTTTCTCCATCCTCTGCTTTTATTTCCACCTGGCAGAGCTGTAGGTGCAGGAAATTCTGCACCCACCCAGCTACTCCAGCATATCTGTCACCTTGGGATGCCTTTACGTGAGAGGACCAAGGAAGGAAGATTAAATGAAGCACAATCCTTCTCCCTTGGATTAGAGCATGAGGCTCAAAGGCCAGAAGGCTTGCAAACGTCCTGGTGGGGCTGGGAGATGTTTAATTTTGGAATTGAGGGTTCCAGCTTGAGGGGAGCTCTGACACTGTCCCCATGCTGTCCTGGAGCATTGCTACCCATGGCACAGATGTGGCAAATGGAATGCCATGAGCAAAGTCTGAAACCAGGGAGCCAAATTTGCCAGGTGGAAAAGTGGTTTGTGGAAAGCAGAGGATGCAAAAGGAAATTTGTCTTTTTCACAGAGCCACTGCTGCCTCTGAACGCCCCCATGGGGAATGAGCACACCCCACTCACAGCGAGCTCCAGAGGTGCTCAAATGTGGGGCCTTCATCAGCTGGGGACGGCTGGGACATCTTCAGAGCAGGGGAGTCTGACAGAGGATAGATCACCCTGGGGGAAAGGAAACAGCAGGGTTAGTGCTGCCAGAGTGTCATTGTGTGCCGTGCTGTGTTGTGCCATGCTGTGCCATTCTGTGCTGTGCCATCTCACTCCAGCAAAGCAGCTCTCCAAGGAACCCCTCAATCCCAACTCCCTCCCAGCAGCACAGCAGGGACCAGAGAGCCCCAGAGCTCATGGCAGGGGACACACAGGTCAGGTCAGGGACCCCGGGGTCCCTTATGGGGGACACTCAGGACCAGAGACCCCCTGAGGTCATCGGGAAGGACACACAGGACCAGAACCCTCCAGAGCCCAACGTGGGGGACATTCAGGACCAGAGCCCCTCAGAACCATCTGGGGGGACACAGGACCAGATTCCTCCAGAACCATCATGGGGACACTCAGAACCAGAACCCTCCAGAGCCCAACGTGGGGGACACCCAGGATCAGAGACCCCCAGGGGCCATTTTGGGGACACACAGAACCAGAAACTCTCAGAACCATCGTGAAGGACACCCAGGACTAGATTCCCCCAGAACCATCATGGGGACACCCAGGGCCAGAGACTCCCAGGGGCCATTTTGGGGGACACTCAGAACCAGAGCCCATCCTGACTGCCCACACCACTGGCCATGGTGGGGGACAGTGCCCACAGCCCAGCAGTGCAGGCAGGGCAGCAGGCAGGGATGGGCCAAACCCAGCGAAATTAACCCATTTTTCACCCAAACCCTCCTGGCTGCTGCTGCACAGTCATAACCAGAACCAGCACCATAACATAACGCTCAGCCCAGGCCGTTCCCCTTGTCCCTGCAGGAGGAATTTTGGAGCAAAGCAGCCCAGCCCAGCTCTCCCCATGTGCCCAGGGCCTCCCAGAGCCAGCAGCTGCAGCCGGAAGTTTCTCGGAGCCATCTTGAGCCGCGTGCTGCCTTCCCCTGTGGGCAACCATCATCCTCCTCCCTCAGCCTCTCCCTGCCGGCAGCAGCACCACCTCTCCCTTGCCCTGTCTGACACCCCCAGGCACGGCTGGCTGTCCCTTTTCCCCTTTGTTGGTGTCAGCATCCCATCTCATAGTGAAAACCTGACACTTCCTGTGCTTTGGGCGGGAGCTGCTGAGGGCAGGGCTGAGAAAGGGATGCTCCAGTGCAGGGCAGCTTCCTCCTGAGCCAGGGATGTTCCTGAGCCAGGGATGTTCCTGGGGGAGCAGGGCAGCTGCTCCCTAATCCAGGGATGCTCCAGTGCAGGGCAGCAGCTCCAGGGATGTTCCTGAAGGTGCAGCCAGGGATGCTCCCTAATCCAGGGGGGATGGAGTGCAGGTCAGCTGCTTTCTGATCCAGGGATGCTCCCTGAGCCAAGCATACTCAGGTGGGGCCCCCTGGGACCCAGCTGGGGACTGTCTGGATGCAGGGGAGGGAGTTAAAATGAAAGCAGCAAAGTTTTCCCCGTCAGGTTGGACAAAGCGCAGCATCCACAGCTGCCCTGCCTGGAGGAATTCCCACGGCACACGAAGGCACAGGAGGGCACAGAAGGGCAGAGGAGGGTACAGGAGGGCACGAGAGGGCTCGTTCCCCACGGGTGCCACGTCGGGGACGGCCAAAAGCAGAGCCTGATGTCCTCCCATCCCTGCTCACCCCACGTGTGGCACGCACACACAGAGAAACGAAAGGAGCCACGAGCAGCTCAGAGAGAAGCCCAGAGCAGATGATAAAAGCGACAGAACAGCATTGCTGGCGCTCTTACCCCTCTTCCATTGTGCTTTCCCTGGCCCAGAGCAGCTGCAGGAAGCAGCCAGGCCTTTTCCTCCCGAGGAGAAAGCACCTCTGCACCGCCCCGGCTGTGTGGTCATCAGGGTGACACCAGCTCCAACCACGTGGCTGCTCTGGTTCTCAGAAGGGAACAAATCTGACTATTTTAAGGGCGTTTCAGAAGTTCCCTTTCACTCTTTGCGGCTGAGCAAAGCCAGGCCAGCTTCTTCTGGTGTCTGAGCTCTGAGCTGAGGTGTACAAGGGGAAGTTGGGGTGGTGGGTGCTGTTAAAGCACATCCCTGCTGCTCTGATTGTGATGGTGTTCACAGGACTCAGGATGAGGGAAGAGACGAGGATCTGACTTTGTTTCAGAAGGCTTGATTTATTATTTTATGATGTATATTACATTAAAACTATACTAAAAGAATAGAAAAAATGATTTCATCAGAAAGCCAGCTAAGAATAGAAAAAAAAAGAATGATAACAAAAGCTCTGTCTCAGACTCTTTGCCTTAGCCAGCTGGGCTATAATTAGCTATTAATTAGAAACATCTAACATAGACCAATCACAGATGCACCTGTTGCATTCCACAGCAGCAGATAATCAGTGTTTGCATTCTGGTCCTGAGGCCTCTCAGCTTCTCAGGAGGGAAAATCCTAAAGAAAAGATTTTTCATAAAAGATGTCTGTGACACTCTGATTCCTGCTCATCACCTCTGCAGCAAGAGTGACAGCCCAGCACCAAGCACCTGGCTTGGTAAGGAATTTGCCAACCAATTTACATACAAATAGGGTTCCCCAAAGTTTCTTTGGTTCCCCAATGTTTTTCAGGGATTGCTGGAGGCTTTCACATTTGGGAAGCTGGGAAAGCACAGTGATGTTTTATGAAAGACATCTTCTATGAAAAAGACTTTCCTTAGGATTTTTCCTTCTGAGAAGCTGAGAGGCCTTAGGCACAAAATGTAAACAATGGTTATCTGCTACTGTGGAATGCAACAGGTGCATCTGTGATTGGCCCATGTTAGTTGTTTCTAATTAATGGCCAATCACAGTCATCTGGCTTGGACAGAGAGTCCAAGACAGAGCCTTTGTTATCATTCTTTGCTATTCTATTTTTTGTTTTCTAAGGAAATCCTTTCTTCTATTCTTTTAGTAGAGTTTTAATATAATATACATCATAAAATAATAAATCAAGCCTTCTGAAACACGGAGTCAGATCCTCCTCTCTTCCCTCATCCTCAGACCCCTGTGAACACCATCACACCCTCCCACCTCGGTGAGGCAATGGAGGATGCTTGGCATGGCTGGCACAGCTCAGGAAGGACCTGCACTGCATTTATGGCAGGTTTCTAACAGGAAAAAAAAAAGACCAGAAAGTGCAAACCAAGGATCCAGGGTTGCCGTGGGGTTTGCCGGCGTTCAGCCACGCTCCAGCGTTCCCTGGGCTGCTGCTTCCCTCTGTTGCTTGTCAGGGCATTGCAGGGAGGCTGCACACGGGAAAAGAGCCCGGCAGCGGGGAGGGAAAACCTGCCAGGAGGTGATGTCCCACCTGTGAGCCCCGTGATGCTTCTATTTCATTTCTTACGTGACCTCTGTGGCCACCTCAGGGATGCGGGACTGGCTCCGCTTCCCTCTGCCCATGGAGCTTCCCAGTGAGCAGCCACTGAAATAATGCCCAAAGATTAGCATGGAAATGCTCCACATACTCAGTTTTTCACGGTGGTGTGGGAAAACCAGCCCCAAAGACAGAGGGAGAAGGAAAAGGAGGGATCAAGGTCCCTGCGGCCAACCCAATGTTGGAGAATAACTCCTTGGAGAAGCAGAGATGAAGCTCAGCCCATCCAACCGTGCCTCACTCACGTGTTGGGACCACAGGGGTCACATAAGAAATAAATTATAAATAATAATAAATATTAGAATGATTAATAAGGTCTAATAGACTTTTGGAATGATCCCTGGAGAAGCAGTGATGAACCTCAGCCCATCCAAGCGTGCCTCACTCACATGTTGTGATCACAGAGGCCACATAATAAATAAAATAGAAATTCTAATAAATATTACAATGATTAAAAAGGTCTAATGGATTATTGGAATGGTTATAAACTCATTTTTTTTTTCATCAGTATTGGAGAACAAGTCCCTGGAGAAGCAGAGCAGATGAACCTCAACCTATCTAACTGTGCCTCACTCATGTGTTGTGGCCACAGAGGTCACATGATAAATATAATATATAATATATATTATACATATACATATAATATAATATAATGTATAAAATATATATTATATAAAATATAATAAATATATAACAAATACATTAGAAATTCTAATAAATATTAGAATTATTAATAAGATCTAATAGATCTTTGGAATTATTGCAAACTCAATTTTTTTTCATCCCAAAGAGGTGAAGGGCACTGTGGGATCTCAGCCTTGCTGGGATCTAGCTGGGTTTCGCTATCACCTTCAGGGCTTGGGTTTAGCACCACAAATGCTCAGAATTTGTTATTCACTGTTATCCCACCACTCCAACAGCCCAGAAGGAAAAACGACAACCTGAAAGGGAGATAAATGCACAAACTCAATCGAACAGGGCTATAACTAATTCCTGAGGACCCTCTGAGAAAGCAGGAATTCTCAGAGCTGTTTCCACCTCTCACACAGAGAGATTTGGGATCTGACCCATCAGGCTCATCCAGCCCACAGCAAACAATTTAATATCTGAAAAAAATGCTGCCAGTCCCAGAGTGCCAACACTGCCCTGTGCTATCATTCATTCATCCATCCCAGACTGTTAAATTCAAAATGAGCTTTGTGAAAGCAACGGAGAGCCGGGGAGCTTTCCTGCAGCACACTTTGAATCTCAGCACCCTTATGTGGGCTCCAGCAGCTTATCAACAATTTTTTTCCCAAGGAAAAGAGAGAGAAATCCTGTCTCTTGAGATGGGGCAGGAGGCTGAGGCTGCTGCTCTCAATCCCTCCCTGGCAGCCCTGCATCCCACCAGCATCCAGCCCCTCCAAAAGTGCTCTCACTCCAGAGTTAAACCACTTGGAAGCAAACTTTCCAAGAAAGTTTTCCAGAAAAGCACCAGTCCAGTTGGTATCTAGAGGATTTTTCCCCCCTTAAAAGACACAAACATGGCTTGCTTTTCACTTTCCAAAACAGTTTTTTAAAATCACCAGTCCAGTTGGTATCTGGAGTTTTCCCCCTTAAAAGATACAAGCATGGCTTGCTTTTCACTTTCCAAAATCGTTTTTCCAGAAAAGTGCCAGTCCATTTGGTGTCTGGAGGTAATTTTTTCCCTTAAAAGATACAAGCATGGCTTGCTTTTCACTTTCCAAAATCGTTTTTTAAAAGCACCAGTCCAGTCAGTATCTGGAGTTTTTTCCTTAAAAGATACAAGCATGGCTTGCTTTTCACTTTCCAAAATAGTTTTTTAAAAGCACCAGTCCAGTCAGTATCTGGAATTTTTTTCCCTTTAAAAGATACAAGCATGGCTTGCTTTTCACTTTCTAAAAAATTTTTTACAGAAACTTTTTCCAGAAAAGAACCAGTCCAGTTGCTATCTGGAGTTTTTGCCCTTAAAAGATACAAGCGTGGCTTTTCATTTGTAAAAGCAAGAGGGGAAAATAGTATGAAATAGAAACATTAAAGAAGGTAAACTAATAGAAACTTCACAGACTAATAGAAATATCAAACTAATAGAATAGAAAATGTCAATATTGTGTCACAACCCCACCACAAATCACCCTCCAGCTGCAATATAGAGAAACTCACACACCCCCAGAGCAAGGGACTTCCTTTTGCAGGGTTTTTTAAAATCTCTTACCTGAATTTTGAGAGGTTTCCCGCAGGCCTGGGATTGAGGATCTGCGGTTATTCAGTGCCCTGCACACGGGAGTAGCGTCCCGGTCGCCAAGGCAATGACATTGGAGCCGCTGAAAAGCGAGGCAAAAAAATCCCTGCGCTCCCTCCTGCCATAGGAGGCAGCAAAAAAAGGGGTGGGGAGGCAGCAAAAAAAGCGTGCCAGGGAATTAAAGTGACGCCGGGACGAGCTGGGATGTGAGGGATGCGAGAATGGGGGCACCCTGTGTGGAAACTCTGAGCACACAGGGAATATTTCTGTGTTTGCTCTAGGGTGCCCTGGCTCTGACCCTCATCCGTGGAGAAAGTTTCCTGAGCTCCAGAATAGGCTGGATACCCACAAAAAGTATGAAATAGATTATAGGAAACAGTGTAAGTGTGTCACTCGGTGAGAAATTTGGGTTTTGGGGGTTTTTAGTGCGTTGTGGATAGGAGCAGTGTGAAAAATGCGTGTATTTTATGATTGGCTTTTTGCAAATATTAAAGTGCATGTTACATGTGTTGTGTTAGTAATGCTGTATTAATTCTCTTAAGTAGCGTGTTAAATGTAATTTCAGGTTATATAAAAAATGTTAAAATAGAAACTGTGCTATGTGGGATACTTTTTTTTTAAAGAAAGCACTCACAGTGACACAGCAGCCACAGGACACCTGAATCGTTCAGAGAAAGAGAATTTATTGCTCCATTATCAAAAAGAACGAACTTCTTCCCTCCTTGAAGGCACCGCTAGGATTCAGAGGAAGAAGCTGACACTGACCAGACAGAATCCTGTCTTTGAATGGAATTTATGCATCACTAATGAGGTGTATGAATATGCAACAGGCTGTTGTTTTTGAGGGTGAATCCTCTGTTAACGTGGGTCCTTTTTCAGGCTTATTTTGCCCAGAAAGAGGTACCCGGACTGTCCCTATTTCTTTGTATTTGTTGTCTCATATTGTCTCAATTCAATTTGTCCAAACTATCATTACTCTAATTGTATTACTATTTTTGTAACCATTTTATGACTATTAAACTTTTAAAATTTTAAAAACAAGTGATTGGCGTTTTTCACAAGCAAGATGGAGGGCACAGGGTGTTGTCCTGGGTTTCTTCATGCTTCTTCTCCGTGGGTTTGGGTGGCATTTTGTAATTGGGTAGAAAAGTCCCCATTGCAGCTCTGTGGGATCAGTTATTGGGTTAAAAGGGGAAATAATCCAGGTGTCAGCTCTTTATTGGATAGTCTAGTTTTAAAATACTTTGTACCAAGAGATTTTTGGCCATTTTGTGCCTTCTAATGAAAAGCTGCAGAACTCACAGCAGTGAGACTGTTTTACTGATAAGAAATAATAAACACCTGAGTGTGAACGTGAACTGCTGCCTCAGTGCCTTCATCCAGACCCAGAGAAATCCACACCTGGGGTTATCTGGGATCTGCCCCTCCCCTAGTGTGCCTATATTTATTTATTAATTGATTGATTGATTCCAGTCAGTTCACATCCTTTTGGCTGGGGTATCTCTATTCCAATTACTAGTTCCTCTGTCCCCTCCATATTTATTTATTTATTAATTGATTCCAGTCAGTTCACATGCTTTTTGCTGGGGTATCTCTATTCCAATTATTAGTTCCTCTGTCCTCCCCGGGGAATCTGGCGGGACATCCCACCTGTGCTCCTGTTGCTGTCGGTAATTAGCCGGCAGTAGTGATTAGCCCGAAGGGCTGATTAATTAGCCAGAAGGGCCGGTTAATTAGTCAGGGCTATTCCATGCGCGGGATGTTGCCCGCGGAAAGGCGGCAGCTAAGGGAGGGTTCCCTGAGGATACGGAGTGGAGGGGGAGCGCGCCCATCAGCTCATTAACCTCGTCGTTACGCGGCTCATTAGCGGCTCATTTGCATACCAATGCGGCTCGCGCGCGCCTTTCCCGCGCGCTTCCCGCCGCCGGGCGCCCCCTGCCGGGCCGGCGCGGGGACCACAACTCCCGGCGTGCCCCGCGGCGGCCCCTCCCGCGCGGCCCCGCCCCTTCCGGCGGGCCCCGGCGGAGCGGAGCGGGGCGGGCGGAGCGCGGCGGGTTCGAATCCCGGCGGCGCCGCGCCCGCCATGAACTTCTCGGAGCTCTTCAAGCTCTCGGGGCTCCTGGGCCGCTTCTCCCCCGACGGGAAATGCCTGGTGAGTGCCGGCCGTGCGGCCCGGCCCGGGCCGGGGCGGTTGGCGCGGCCCCCGAGCGGCCGCTGCGCGGGGCCCGCCGGGCTGAGGGCGGACGCTGCGGGGCAGCGATGGAGCCCCGGAGCCGGCGGGCCTGAGCTTTGAGGCTGCTGCCGGGAGGCTTTGAGGCACGAAGGGTCACCACCGGAGAGATGAGTTAGGTTTAATTAACCGTAATCAGTTAGATGAATGAGTACTTTAAATTATGTAGTACCTGAAGGGAGCCTACAGGGAAGATGGAGGGGACTTTTAACAACGGTTTGGAGAGGCTGGAGGAGGAAGAACAGCTTCAAACTGCCAAAGGGCAGGGTTAGATGGGATATTGGGAAGGAATTCTCTGTGAGGGTGGGGAGGCCCTGGCACTGGGGGCCCAGAGAAGCTGTGGGTGCCCCTGGGTCCCTGGCAGTGTCCAAGCCAGGTGGGACAGGGCTTGGAGCAGCCTGGGACAGTGGAAGGTGTCCCTGGATGGGTTTTAAGATCCCTCCCAACCCAAATCATTAAGGGATTCTATGAAATAAAATAAGTTGTCAGACGGAAAGTAATTTTTTAAAACTAGAGTTATTTACCCGGCAGTGATGGAGTTGAAGATTCTATCACTACTCTAAAACCCCCTTTCCCCCTGGGCTAGTTCTCACTGTAGTTTGCAGTGGAGCTCAGTGCAACAGAATAGAACAGAATACAGAATCCTAGACTGGTTTGGAGTGCAAGGAACTTTAAAGCTCATCCAGTCCCACTCAGGGACACCTTCCACTATCCCAGCTTGCTCCAAGCCCTTTCCAACCTCACCTTCGACACTTCCAGGGATGGGGTGCCACAGCTTCTCTGGGCACCCTGTGCCAGTGGCTCAAGACCCACAGGGAGGATTTTTATTTTTTTAAACACAACATTGATGCTCTCTGAGCTAAACCTGGCATCACAGCGAGCCTGGCAGGGACAGCCCTGGTGCTCCATGCAGGATCCTGCCCCAGCTCAGCCCTGTCCCCATTCCCCCCCAGGCCTCGTGTGTGCAGCACCGCTTGGTGGTTCGGGACGCCAGCACCCTGCAGATCCTGCACCTGTACACCTGCACGGACCAGATCCAGTACATCGAGTGGTCCTCGGACTCGCAGTTCATCCTGTGTGCCATGTACAAGCGGGGCCTTGTCCAGGTGAGCATGAAAGCAGCACAGGGCGTGTGTCCTGCTGGGGTTTGGGTGTGATGGGAGTGAGAGCTTAACGGCCAGCACTAGTGTGAGGCTTTGCTGAAGCACCTGATGTTATTGGTAACACAGTTTGAGGATAGCCAGGATTTTGAAAGCCACGGCAAAAAACTTGGTTTGAAAAAGAATATTTCAGATAAAAATATCTAGCAAAACAAATCAGAATTGGAGATTGTCTTATGAAAATAAATAACATGCAAGCTCGTTAAGTGAGCTAAACCTGCTTAAACATTGGATATTCAGTATATTTATCACAGAAAAAAAAATCCAACCCCTCATCATTTGCCATTTCCACGAGCACACAAAGCACGGGACTCACTTTTGCAGCGGGATCCAGCGCCAGTCCTTCATGGCTGGGTGCTGCTGGGATGCAGGAGCCTGTTGCCAGCTGCAGGGAATCCTGCTGAGCAGAGCTCTGGCTGAGCTGATGCTGCTCTGTGTGTGCTTGCTCCCTGCCCCAGGTCTGGTCCCTGGAGCAGCCGGACTGGCACTGTCGGATCGACGAGGGCTCCGCGGGATTGGTGGCCTCGTGCTGGAGTCCGGACGGGCGTCACATCCTCAACACCACCGAGTTCCATGTGAGTGTGCAGGCAGGCTTGCTGCCCTCGGTGTCAGGTGTTGCTGTCTGCCCTCTGCCTCCTAAAATAACCCAGAGCCCTTAAAGCTGCAGCGGTGGCGGAGAGCAGGGATGCAGCTCTGTACTCCTGTGTGCAACTCCGGGTTAGTTCCAGGTTAGGTGTTTGTTGTTCCACTAATATTTTGTCCTCTTCTGATGAGAAGGTAGAAAATGGACACTTATGTTCTAAACCACACAATGTTACCTTCGAATTTATCCTAATGTTTTTGATTTTCATGGCATTCATCACAACAGTCCTAGAAATCCAATATGTTGCTTGCACGGTGAGAGAAGCCCAGGATTTCTAGTTAAAAACCCAAACCATAAACATTTCAGACTGATTTTAAATTAAAACTTACAGCCCTATTGACCTATGAGATTTAGATCCAGATCCTGGAAATATTTTTCCAGTTGTTTTCCAGGATCTGGATCTAAATCCAGAGATTTAGATCCAGATCCTGGAAATATTTTTTCGAGGAGCCAAACGGCTGGTGGAACTTGTGAAATTAAAATTATAACACCTTTAATGCTTGTTAAGACCCATATTGGGGAATGCTACTAATGTAGAATCCAAATTGGTTTGTGGATGGTCAGTTTGTTGGAAACCTTGTGGATTCTGACTTTTCCACCTTTTGGATTGGAGCTGATGATTGCTGTTATTGAGTACAACAATGAAGGGTCAGAAAATAGCCAAGAACAGCATGTGAGACACTTAAATTTTGTATTTACTCTTTCCAAACGTGTGGAAGGGTTTTAGGTGACAGGATCTTGTGCCATAACACTGGTTTAGCACAGAATTCATGTGCTGTAATACAAAATTCCCCAAGAATTAGTTAGTAAGATATTAGGATATCCTAAAATTGTTGATAGGATATTGCTGTGGACTCTGCTGTGTTTGTGTACACTCACTCCCCCATCCCTCTAGACAGGAGTGATAAGTTTAGACCTTGGTATTCCCAGGCGAGAATTGCCCTGATAGCAGCAACAAAAATTAAAAGCAAGCTCAGAATTCCAGCCTGGAGGCAGAGCAGCCATCCCTGCTGGCCAGGCAGCAGCAGAGGAGGCAGAGCTGCAGGCTGGGGCTGTGTCAGGCTCCCAGAGAAGATCTCGTGGCACGTGCATGTGGGGGTGGACCAGGGAGGATTTATTGCCTCCCAACAGAACTCAGTTTGACCTTAGAGGATTTCATTAAGCCTCTGCCAAGTTGGCATCTGTGTTGGGATAAGTTTCCTTTCCAGCTGTAAACAGGCTGCTAAATTAGCTGTTGTCAGACAGCTGCCAGGGCCAGGCCGTGGTTGGAGCTGTGTTTACTCCCTCCCTGCTGAATCCACAGTCTGGGGGGATGGATGTGGGCAGGGCACAGGATATTTAATATCAATGTCTTATCAAATCCTGTGATACTCTGGAGGGTTTGGGGGTTCCCTGTCAGCTCAGCTGGGCTTTGGTCACTTCCAAACAGCACCAAGTAACCACTGGTTATTCCTCAGGTCAATGTGTGAACTCCACTGAGAGCTCACAAGGAACTTTCTTAATCCCTGAGGAATAAGAAAGGTTTTTTTTTTAAAGGTTATGGTTGGGCTAATTTCTTTCTAGCAATCTGTACTTACCAGTGCTTCAGAAAAATCATTACAGAATCCCAGAATAGTTGGAGTTGGGAGGGCCCTCTGGAGATCATCCAGTCCAACAGCCCTGCCAGGACAGGGTCACGTGGAGCAGGTGACACAGAAATGCATCCAGGTGGGTTTGGAATGTCTCCAGAGAGGGAGATTCCCTGCCCTCCCTGGGAAGATGTTCCAGTGCTCTGCCACCCTCCATGGAAAGAAATTCTTCCTCATGCTGAGGTGGAAAACTCGTGTTTTAGTTTATGGCCGTTACTCCTTGTCCTGTCACTGGCACCTAAAAAAGGAATCTGGCACCATCCTTGACACTTGGAATTCATCAGCTAATTTGCTAATTAAAACTAATTTCTTTGTGATCAGTGTTCCTCTTCTACTGAAATCCACTCTACATTCTCAGTGTGTCCTGTGGAAGATGTTGAACCCCATGTGACTCCTTCCAATGCCAGAATTTACAGGCACAGGTAGAGCTTAACCAACAGCTGCAGGTAAAGGATCTGAAGGAAGAGGATTCTCTTCACATTTCTGCAAGTGCTCAAAGCCAGGGTTTTGGATCAGCCTGGCCTAGTGGAAGTTATCCCTGCCCATGACAGGGGTGGGATAAGATGAGCTTTAAGGTCCTTTCCAACCCAAGCCATCCTGGGATTCTCTGCTTCCTCATGACCCTCACATTTTGGGATAAATAGCGTGAAGATGTTCTGGAGTGTTTCTCTGAAGAGCTGTGCTTACAAACAACATGCTTGGTACTTTGTCTCATTCCATGTCAAGTCCTCAAGCATTAAGGAGCTTCTCTGGGGCTGCAGCAGCAGGGAGAAGTGTGTGTGTTTCTGTGTGTACCCCAGCTAATCCTTGGTAACTGTGCGTGGCTGCGTTGGCTGAAAAATGCTTCCTGGCGAGGAATGTGCTCTGAATAATCTTCTGAAATCCAGTGCTGACAGACACTGCTATGTAAGGGGGCTGAGTGACCCAGTCAAGTCTGGGACAAGAGTTGACAGTCATTTGAGCTGTAGGTTGTTTAAAAGTGTGTTTTTGTCTGCTGAAAATCACCAGTCCTACACCTGCCTGGAGCTGTCAACATCGGGCCGTGGTCCTGGTCGCTGTTTATCACGTTACCATCTAAATACTTTTTATTTCTCAGCTGTTTTTAGGCTATTTTAAAAATGCTTCTGCTTTTGGTTTGGTTTTTCCACTGCAAAACAACAGCTGAAAACTTCTCAGACACCATTATTGTGAGGATTTGAGTTTGGCAACTCCACTCAATCTATGCTGAAGAGAAGGTATCCCCCAAAAGGAGCAGTGGAGAAGGGCTTGCTGCAGACTCAACTAACCATGGGCTGTTCTCCTTCTATAAAAACAATTGTCCCTTCTCCCTGAATTCCCTGAGAAAGGCAACGAGCAGCAATGGAAATTTCCTGTCATTTTTGAAGCGTTTGGTTTCTTTTCTCACCCTCTGTGTTTGGTGTTTCTGTTGCTCCTGATCCTGTCTGCAAGCTGTGACATAATCCTTCTAATCTTCTTCATCTCATTTATGTTGGCAACTTAAATGAGCTTGTGGAATGTTCCAGGTGGGAATATGAAGGTTTTCCCTTTCTGTCACAATTCAGTTGTAAACACAACGTTAAGGGAAGGGGGTGTGAAATCCATACATTAAACACACAATGTGAGTTTCTCTGTAGGAATGTCTGAGTGGGCACAAATGGAACAACAGAAAAGGATCCTGCTTTCAGGAAGCAAAATGATTTGGTTTTAAATGTTCCTACCACTAGACCAAACCATCCAGTTGTGTAAGTTGGATGAGAAGTTAAAATGGAATTATAGAATGTGTCTGTGTGCTTCCCTCTGAGCCTGCAGCCCTTGGAACAGACAGAGAACAGCAGGATGAGAGGACACAGCATCAAGCTCTGCCAGGGGAGGGTCAGGTTGGACATCAGGAGGAATTTCTTCATGGAAAAGGTGGCCAGGTGCTGCCCAGGGAGATGGGTGGTGGAGTCCCCATCCCTGGAGGTGGCACTCACTGCTCTGGGCTGGGTGACAGGGTGGGGATCAGGCACAGGTTGGATTGGACTTGGTGATCCTGGTGGTCTTTTCCAACCTCAATGAATCTGTGAACAGAGAAACAAGATGATTCACAGGTCCCTTCCTGGCTGTGATTCTGTAATCTTGTTAGATATTAAAGGTGTGTTGTGGCTGATAGATGGAGTGAAGATGAGAACTTTGCTTTTCAGACACTTAGAAGCATCTTTAGTTGTAGTCTGGGTTTTTGCAGGTGTATTTTTGTGCGTGTGACTGTGCTACGAAACCTGTGCTGGCCTCCTGAGGCTTGGAGCAGGCAGTGTGGTCCAGGATGGAAGTGTTTGATGCCCAGCAGGCCAGGGGAGCTGTTCCTGAGGCCGAGTAGCAGCACTCAGATGCCTTTGTCAGGAAAAATGATGATCCAGCCCTGAGCATTCGAAGCCTGCAGCTGCTAAGCCTGTATTAAGTGGCTGGAGAATGTGTGCTGAGTGTTTTGCTGAGGGGAGGCAGGGCAGCCAGTGCATTTAGGGATGCAATTAATAGTCCCCAGCAGCATTTCAGTGCTGCAGTTGCTGCAGAGGAATGTGTGGAGGCATTGTGTTGGTATTTTTAAAGTAAATCTTGCCTGAGGAGCAGACTGACAGCGCTGGCTCTGGGTGGCCGGAAGTGAGTGGCCCCAGGGTCATTAATCAATAAAAGTTGATGAATGTTCATCTCATGGGTTCCTCCAGGAGCTGCTGAACTTAGAGGGGGAGGTTCTGCCCCTCTGCCCTGCCCAGGTGAGACCTCACCTGCCTCCAGCCCTAGAGTCCCAGCATAGGAAGGACCTGGAGCTGCTGCAGAGAGGCCAGAGGAGCCCCAGGGTGACCAGAGGGATGGAGCAGCTCTGCTGGGAGACCTGGAATTGTCCAGCCTGGAGAGGAGAAGCTTTGGGGCAACCTCATTGTGGCCTTCCTTACAGGAAAGATGGACAGAGACAATTTCCAAGGCCTGGAGTGACAGGGCAAAGGGAAATGGCTTGCCACTGACAGAGGGCAGGATTAGGTGAGATGCTAAGAAGAAATCCTTCCCTGTGAGGTTGGGCAGAGCTTGGAGCACCTTGGTCTACTGGAAGGTGTCTGTGTCCATGGCAGGAGGTGGGACAAGATGAGCTTTAAGGTCCCTTCCAGCCCAAATCATGCTGTGATTCCATGGAGAAAAATTTCTGTGTTACTTCTTCAAATCTTAGAGGTTTCCTGATGTGTAAGGCAGAAGGGTCTGTTTGGGATTCCATGGATCTCTGATGGGGAGACGGTGTTTGTTGGGATTCTGAAGCTTGGTTTGAACCCTGTAAATCCCTTGAATTCTGCTGCCCACCAAAACTGATCATGTCAGCAAGGGAAAAATCTCCAATTTCTGTTGCAACACAGAGCCTGCAGTGTTACCAGAGAGGCACATCCTGCTGCTCCCTCAGCATCCTGTGTCACCATTGAGCAGTGCCAGGTCCTTCAGGGAAGGAAAAGCAGTGTTGAGGACAAACCTGCAGAAAGGTGCAGGAAAACCTTCCTCCTGAGACTGCTGGGGTGTGGGAGGAGGAGCAAATGGGCACAATGCTGCTGTTTTACATCAGATCAGAATGAATTTTGGTGTTCAATAATTCAGGGGAAGCTTTGTGATAGGAGTTGCTTCACTGGAAAAAGTCCTACCTGTAGCTGTTCCTTGGTGCAATAAAATGCAGGAAAGCACAAGTTCAGAACCTGAGTGTGGAAACATTCCTTGCTCCAGCTCCAAATGCAGAGGTTCACGTGCCATCCTGGTGAATGCCCGTGTGCCTGGGCTGCCGTTGCTAAGGGAGAGGGAGTATTTGTTTTTAATTGGGTAATGTGCAGATGGCAGGGCAGAGCCTGCAGTGCAGCTGTGACCTTGGGGAGCTGTGGGGAGGCTAGCTCTGCCTTGCTGCTTGTGGAGGCACAGTTCTCCAGAAATCCCCCAAACACCAGTGTAAAGCCTTTTGCTTTGCATAGCAGGTTTTGGGTGTCTGGATTTTTCAGTAATTCTGTAAGGGTGCCTGAGGAGGGAAGAGCAAAACATGAATCAGCCATCAAAGCTGAGGGTTTCTAAATGTTAAATTCAGTTCAATGTTCATACTTGATAGCCTTTTCCCAAGGATACAGTGTTCTGAAGGGGCTATAACTTATTCATTCATAAAGGCAGGAAACTCCCAATCTCTCCTCCAGATTCTGTGATGAATCTGTTTTTCCAGCTTCACAGTGACTCTAGCACAAACATCTTCCCAATTTACTGCCCAATGTCAGGAACTTCAGTGTTTGTGAAGAGCTTTTCTCCATATCAGTGCTGTGAATTTTGTATCCCCATCTAGAGTACTTGTGTAAGTTTGGGTAAATTCCCTTCTAACTGCCAGAAATTGGGACATAATTCCTCATAGCTGCTTCCCAGGTCATTGTGTTACACAAAATAGCTGCAGAATTAATTAATCACAGAAGTTTCATTGATCCACTTTGTGTTGCTGAATTAGGTTGATGTTTTCCTGTTAATTGTTATTTTTTTTTTTAATCTACACAATTTTTTTTAATCTGCTCCCTGTCTCTGTGCCAGCTGCGAATCACGGTGTGGTCCTTGTGCACCAAGTCTGTGTCTTACATCAAGTACCCCAAAGCATGCCAGCAAGGTAAGTGTCACACACCTGGCTGGGAATTGTCCTTTGATGTGGCAGAAAGGGGAAAAAATGCTTTTAATGTGATGACAAACCCCGTTTTTGGGAACAGGGTCTGGTCCTGTCCCTTCTGAGCAGCACCTGCAGCCAGGTTGTGGTGTCTGAGTGAAGGATTCCAGCTGATCCATGTGCCTGCTCTTCACATGTGCATCTGTGTTGTGTTTGCCTCTGAGGGATCCTTTAAGACATTAAATTATGCTGGATGTGCTCACCATAAAACACATTAATCCAAAGTGACTTTTGTCATCTTCTGCATATGGAAAGGCTGGAAAGGGAAGCTTGTGTCAGGGCTGTCAGACCACATGGATGTGGTGAGCAGTTCCCTGCCCAAGGCTTGTATCCCAGAGATGACAAAGACAATTATGTATTCCATGCAAAATCCAGGAGGATGGGGAGCAATGCCTGGGAGTTGGTGGAGACCTGATGGTTGCATAACTGATCCATTTAGCCAGGCTAAATGAAGTGGTTATTTGAAATCTGCTGGGTTTATATAACAACTGTCAGTGGTTAGATGTGTTTTGAAGCACGCTGGAGCTCTGCATCCTGAGAAATTGTACATTCTGAGCTTAAAAATTGCTGACACAACGAATCAGTAACACTGTGCTTTGCCTTGATTAATGTGACCTTCTGTGAAGAGATTCTGCCTCCTCTTTTTAGCTCTGCTTTGAATTGGGAGTAACTGTGCCTTGCTGGAGACTCATCAGCTCTTCTGCCTTGTTGTCTGATTTCTAATTAAGCCAGTTTTAATGAATCTGTGCCGTGGCAGGGGTGGCTTTCACCAAGGACGGGCGCTACATGGCTGTGGCGGAGCGCCGCGACTGCAAGGATTTCATCAGCATCTTCGTGTGCAGAAACTGGCAGCTCCTCAGGGTAAGCTCTGCCTCTGCTCTGGAGTTCCCTGCACATTTGTTCTCTATTCCATGAGAAACAGTGAGAGCTTGGTACTTGGGACATGTGGTATAAACTGTTCACACATGGGATCAGTCCATGGAGGGTGGCATTGGTCACGGGCTGGATCTGGGCAATTAAACCTCATTAAGAACTTGTCTGTTTGTGTCACCTCTAATTTGGGAATTCTGAGCCTCACCAGAATCTTACAGGAAAAAATTGGGGGAAAAAAAAATTTGGGAAATAGCCCTAAATGTTTGTCATGTTCATTAGAGCTTTTCCCTAATGAAGTGGAAGCTGTGGCTGTCCCATTCCTGGAAGTGTCCAAGGCCAGGTTGTATCCCCATCCCCAAGTTCCAAGATGGAACAACCTGGGATAGTGGAAGCTGTCCCTGTCCCTGTAAGGTCCCTTCCAGCTCACACTGTTCTGGGGTTATGTGATCCTGCACTTGCTTTAAGACAAGGAATTAGGCTTCCTGGATTTTTGACTGAATCAGTGTAACTCATTTAATTCTCTTATGAAATGCTGTTCATTTGAAGGTATAGAAACTTTCTGCTGTTCTGTAGAGGGGATCAAAGATCCACTGAATGCAGCATGTGTTATTATAAGAGGAAATATTTTGGTTGCTAGTCTGGCATACAAAAAGCTCTTTTGTGTTTGTGGTAGGCCTTGAAAGGTTAAAGCTGAACATTCTGTCAGCTTAGATGCACCAGGATTTGTTGACATGTTTCAAATGGTTTTGTGGTTTCTCTTTTGTGGGCAGCATTTTGACACTGAAACCCAGGATCTATTTGGGATTGAGTGGGCTCCCAATGGCTGTGTGCTGGCAGCCTGGGACACGTGCCTGGAGGTAAGAGGAAAAGCAGATTATTTTCTTGAAGAGCTCAAGTTGGTCTTTGGCCATCATGTATAAAGCAGTGACTGAAATAATTAGTGTTTAAAATGTTTCTTTTGAATACAAAAGAGTGTGAGTCCAGCTTTTGTTAAATATTACATTTGTGTTGGGGATGTGTGTCCTTGCAAATGGATGTGGCTGTTCTTTAAACTTTCAATGACAGCAAATTATTTCTAATTTATCTTGCAAACAAATTGTAAATATTGCAGAAGCTGCTATTGAAATAATGAAAGAATAATGGAAGAGTGTAAGAGTTTTGTACAGCTTTACTGACATTGCACTGCACAGTGATTTTACAGCTACTGAAAGTACTCATCCAAAAAGAGAGCAACGAAGCCTCTTAACTCCTAGATAAGAGACCATTTGTACCTTTGTGTTTAACTTGCATGTTAAGCAGGCAGAGTTTGGCAGGATGATTTCCCTGCCTGTGGTTTTCAGCAGCATTGCTGGATTTGGGGGTGGCTGTGCTGTGTTTCAGTACAAGGTGCTGCTCTACTCCCTCGACGGGCGCCTGCTCTCCTCCTACCGTGCCTACGAGTGGCCCCTGGGCATCAAATCAATTGCCTGGAGTCCCAGCAGCCAGTTCCTGGCCATTGGCAGCTTTGATGAAAAGGTGAGAAGTGTTTCCTGCCTCTTTTATGTAAATAATTTGGAGAACTTTGCCCTAACAGTCTCCCCTTGCCACGTTTCCTGAGCCAGGTGCGTATCCTGAACCATGTGACGTGGAAGAAGATCACAGAGCTTGAGCATCCAGCAGTCATTACCAACAAAAAGACTGTAAGTGTGGATCCTAAATCCATGGAGACCTTAGCAGAGCTTGGGTGATGCTGTTTGTATCTGAAAGATACTCATTAATCCATTTAATTCTGGAGACTTTTCTTTTTTGTTCCTGCCAGGGCTTGGGAAATTGCATGGCAACCTGGGCACGTAACAAAAAAGGGGAATCCTTTCAGATTTGATGGAATATGTGTCTATGATCATCTCTCTTGAGCTGTAATGATTCTGAGATGCTCCTGCCACATGCCAGTGTATTTGGGGTGTAGGTGGTGGCTGCATTACAGATACAAACTGGAAAACTGAACAGGAGAGATTTGTCTCAGCTTTATACAATTCCTAACTTTAAACAGTGCTGGAACTGGATTGTGTTTAGATTTTCCATCCTGTGTGGACAGGCTCATCCAGCTCACCTAAAGGGCATTTCCTGGAACATCTGTCAGCATTGATTTTTATCCTTTATACCTGTACCTGCAAGGCCTGACAGATTCTGGGCTGTTGGCAGCAGGTGCAGAGCTGCTGTTCCCAAAATCCCGAGCTGATCTCATCCCTGGAGGTAATGAGAACAGTGTGTGGTGCTGTTTGCCATTGCAGAGGGACTGAACAGACCTCCTGGAAGAGTTTGTGTGTGGATTGTAAGCCTGCAATATTCACATGACTCTGCCTCTTAACCAGAGGCCAGGCACGAGCCATTAAAGCACCTCAGCAAAGCTTCTCATGGCTGAAAAATGCCTTAACTTCCAGTTAGGTGTAAAATATGTCATGGAAAACAAATGGAAATAGCTCTGTTAATCTCCACTACACAGACAGGAATTGCAGTTGCTGTGTTTTATCCTGGTGCTTGTGTTCAGCAGGCACACTAAAATATTTTTGCTATTTTCCTTCTGCAGTGCTGCACTTTGTTTGTGGCAGAATCAGATGAAAGATTTTGGGTTGTAAAAATGAGATTCATGTTCCTGCTGTAATGGGGATGATTTAATTTGCTGTCAGAAGTAATAAATGAGGTGCACTCCTTGGGGCTTATTCTCTGGAGTGTTTTTCCTCATCGTGGCTCCAAATAGCCCATGATTCATTGGGAATACTGGATTTCAGATCTGCCTGCTGAAACCCTTTCCTCTGTGGATGAACCAGGGGATGCTGAGGTGTTCTAAATGTGCAAATGAGCCAGTGGGATGTGGGTATTTGGTAACAGCCCATGTTCAAACTCTCCAAGGCCCTTCTGTAGAGCTCTCACTTGTTTCTTTGTAGATTGTGTATAAAGAAGTGGAGAAATCCCCAACTCTTGGCACAGAGAGACTTTCTTTCCCTCCAACAAGAGCATTGGCTAGTTCTCTCTTCAGCACACAGAGTAAATGTAAGCCAAAGTTTACTCAAAACCAGACACTTGAGTTTGCCTTGGGAAGTCTTTAAATAAACATTGTAGGTGAACTCTGCCCTTTGGATGGTGGGACAGATCCTCTGGATGTTCTCTAGGGCAGTAAAAATCAGTCTCAGTGTTTGTGGCACTGTAAATCACCTTTGGTTAACAGTGTTTGAAATACTAGTTAGAAGGTAGGAGAAAAATTAAGCTCTCCTCATTTTCCTGATTTAATCTCAGTCTTGCCTGAATTTCCAGCCTTTCCTTTTCTGTAGGAGGGCAGGAATAGTAGTAGGGTGGCTGTGTGAAGATGTAGTATCTGAAAACAATTGAAATTTTGATTGGAACATCTTGGAGAAGAGTAAAATATGGTCCTATCACTTCAGAGCTGAGGGGTTTTAACAGTTGGATATAAATGCATTGTCCATCCAGGCTCACTTAGTGAAATACTTTTATTTCCTGTTCCAGATGACATTTGCCAAGTGCCAGTTTCTTTAAATTACATCAAACCAGTTGCTGACAAGGCAAATCCCAAAGTGGGAGTTGGGATGTTGGCCTTCAGTGCAGATAATTGTTTCCTGGCCACCAAAAATGGTGAGTTCCAACTGCCCTGCCTCAGAGGGGAAACCATGTGGGGCATGTGGGGCTTTCCTTAGCAGAAATGATCCCTTTGCACTATAAAAAGAGTCATGGCCCTGTAAAATCAGCTCTGTTGTGAGATGTGTAACTACAGAGGAATCCCAGCCTGTCTTGTAGTGTGTGTTAACTGTTGGGAGCTGCCAGAACTGCTGGTCAGGGCTTGAACTCAGCCTTGGCTCTGCATTTAATGAAAATTGTGGGGTTTTATATTTCTTCAAGTTTGTGTGAGCACACTGTATTGAAAAGGAAACAAATCTTCCCACTTACAGGCTGGGTCTCTTAAAAGACAGAACTCTGCACAACCTATAGCAGGAGGAATTCTGACTTCCTAAGCAGTGAAACTGTTGAGGAATATTGAAACTGTTTCGCTATAGTGAAACTGAGTTCCTGAATAGCGAAACTCATGGAATCAATGTTCCATTTTTCCCTTTGGTCCTGAGGGGCTGTTTGTGCCTGGATCAGGTGCAAAACCCATCAGACAAATGTGATAAAAGCCAGGGAAGGACTGGGAGATGGACTAGATCACTTTTACCTTTTTTTTTGCAATATTTCCTGAAGGTTCAAGTGGTGCTAACCCCGGGGCGTACCTAAAGATCTGTGTCGTACGAATTAGTCCCTGTGCATTTAGAAAAAAACCACATGTGATCCTTTTATCCTCCAGCTATCACACCATTGCTGTTTCCCCTGCAGACAACATTCCCAACGCTGTGTGGATCTGGGACATCAGGAAGCTGAAGCTGGCAGTGGTGTTGGAGCAGCTGTACACCATCCAGTGCTTCCAGTGGGACCCCTGCCAGCCCCGGCTGGCTGTGTGCACGGGCAGCAGCAGAGTGTACCTGTGGTCCCCAGCTGGCTGTGTGGTTGTGAAGGTGCCTGGGGAAGGTGAGCACACAACCTCCCAGCAGCTGCTCGCTTGTTGGAGCCTTGGCTGCTGAGAGTTTGAGGCTTTCTGTGCTGGAAAAAGTTTCTCCCCAAGAGAAAACCGCATTTGACCTGAGGCTGTGGAGAAGCGTCCAGGATGGAATGATGGATTAATTTCCTCCTTTTTTTATTTCCTCCTCTTTTTTATTTCCTCCTTTTTTTATTTCCTCCTCTTTTTAATTTCCTGCTCTTTTTAATTTCCTCCTTTTTTTGTTTCCTCCTTTTTTATTTCCTCCTCTTTTTAATTTCCTCTTTTTGTTTCCTCCTTTTTTTTGTTTCCTCCTTTTTTTTATTTCCTCCTTTTTAACTTCCTCCTTTTTATATTTCCTCCTTTATTTCCTCCTTTTTTATTTCCTTTTTTATTTCCTTTTTTTATTTCCTTTTTTTATTTCCTCCTTTTTTATTTCCTCCTCTTTTTAATTTCCTCCTTTTTATTTCCTCCTTTTTTATTTCCTCCTTTTTTTGTTTCCTCCGTTCTTTAATTTCCTCTTTTATTTCCTCCTCTTTTGTTTCCTCCTTTTTTTTGTTTCCTCCTTTTTTTTGTTTCCTCCTTTTTTTTGTTTCCTCCGTTTTTTAGTTTCCTCCTTTTTTTATTTCCTCCTTTTTTTATTTCCTCCTTTTTTTTATTTCCTCCTTTTTTTGTTTCCTCCTTTTTTTTGTTTCCTTCTTTTTTATTTCCTCCTTTTTTGTTTCCTCCTATTTTATTTCCTCCTTTTTTTATTTCCTCCTCTTTTTAATTTCCTTCTTTTTTGTTTCCTCCTTTTTTTATTTCCTCCTCTTTTTAATTTCCTCCTTTTTTTTATTTCCTCCTTTTTTTTATTTCCTCCTTTTTTTTTTGTTTCCTCCTTTTTCTTTTTTTTTTTTTTTTTTTTGTTTCCTCCTTTCCTTTTTCCTCCTTTCCTTTTTCCCCCTTTCCTTTTTCCCCGTTCTTTTTTTTCCTCCTTTTTTTCCATGGGTTTAGGTGGTTTTGTGGAATTGGATAAAAAAGTTCGCATTGCAGGGCATGGGTAGTTGATTATTGGGTTAAAAGTAAAAATAATTTAGATGTGATTTCTTAATTGGAGAGTTGATCCTTAAAAGGCCTTGTAGACAGAGAGAGACACAGCTCCATTTTTAGTTTGTTAGAGTGAAATGCTGTGGAACTCAGGGTTTGTAAGACTGTAACAGAGATAAGAACTAACAACCATCTGAATCCCAACAAGAAATACCATCTCACAATTTAATCCCAACCCTGACAGAAAAGAAGTAAAGAATCTGGAATTGGTGAAAAATAATATTCTGTTTATAAACTGATCTGAGTGTTATCCTGGAAATGGCTCAGGTGTGTTCTTGGAGCTGTTTAAAAATGGGTGTTTTCACTGTCAGGAAAAGAGGAGCTCATAGTGAGACACAGGAAATGTCTCAGGGACAGCAGGGATTTATTTGTGTGGCTGATTCCAGCTGCCTTTTCCTCCAGCAGGAGGATGAGCTGCCAACTTGCTGACACACTGATCTCTTCCTGCAGGTGACTTCCAGATTGTGTCTCTCTCCTGGCATTCCAGTGGGGACTCCATGCTGCTCCTGAGCAAGGACCACTTCTGTGTGTGTTACTTGGAAAGAGAAGAGGTAAAATAAAAGAACTAAAATGCATTAAAACTGCTCCCAAGTCTGAGGAAGAAAGAGGAAAGGAGTGCAAAACCTGTTGCCCAGTCTGAAGTGTTTGTATTTATAAGTTATTTATTGGAAGGAGCTCCAAGCTCAGTGTGTGAAATACTGTGACTGCATTTGAATGAAGTGATGTAGCAAGTGCAATGTAAGGAATGAGTGTTTATTGCAAGAAAACCTGAACATTGAGGGAGTTGATATTTTTCAACTCTGAACCCTTATTTTCTAAAACTGTAGCTCTGTGTATATATAATGTATAGCTATTATTTAAATTTTCTATTTCCAATAAATATTTTGATAGTTACAAACTATAAACCTGCACCTCTGCACTTGAAAGTCTGTTTCAGTGTGGTCAGTGATGTGATGATGTATGATTTATCCCAGCACAAGGAAACTGTTACTTGCACACAAATAATTTTGGGTGACAGTAACTGTGCTTGGGCCAGCGTGGATTTATTACATGGAATCTTTGCCAGAGGGATCACAATTTGACACTTCAAGATGCTGAATTAAAGGTAACTGAAATGGGAATTTTGTCCCAACTCTGGTGCCCAACAGGAGTGGATGGTTTGGCAGGGAAGGAGCAGCTGGAATCCTTCCTTGTTTTCCCCTGTATCCTTCCAAGGAGGGAACCTCTTGTTCAGGAATTTAGTGGATGTTTTTAATTTTGTTACCTAATTACACAGCCTCAATCTCCAGAAAATGAAGAAGAAATACCAAGTAAGAGTTGAAATTTTAACTTTACTGCAAGGTTAATGAAAATTGAACAGGTAACTTAAAAAACACATGGAGAAGCTTGGAAAGCTGGAGTCAGGACTGACTGCAACAGGAGTTTCACAAACACTCACCTACATTAAGATCAAAACCACTGTGGCACAGTGTTCATCCAGCTCTGAGGAAAGAGCATGGAGAGAAGGTCATGCACAAAGAAAAAGCTTGTTAAGAGTCACCTCCTGAGCAATTACAGCTGTAATCTCTCCTGAATGTCATCCCTGGATGAGAGGTTCAGTGCAGGAATGCATGAATCAAGGCTGACACACAGTGCTGAAAGTTTTCTCTGTCTCCATTAAAAAGTCCTGGTCCAAACTAGAGTAGATTTAAGAAAAATGGCTAAGAGTATCAATCTAACCAAAATAGAATTCCTTTTCAGTTCTACAAAGAACAGCTTTGAAGGCAAATGTGTTTGTGAGGCTTTTGGCAACGTTCTCTCACAACAGTCTTTATTCTGTGGCTGCAGCAAAGAAACAGAAGTAGAGAGGAAGTTCCAGTAAGTTCTTAAAGGGATTTTTACAAGAAGCTCAGAAATGCATATTGAGTTCACAAACTGCTGCTGAGCAGGTGGAACAGTGGCAGCTTTAGCAAAAGCTAGCAAATACTGCTAAAGACTGACTGACAGCTTTGGAAATTCCTAACAGGCATTAATCAGAGCTCTGAGATCATGGTGATTGGAACAGCAATTCCTCTTAAACAACACAAGGGAGTCCCAAGCACACGACAGGATTTGACACTGCACACAGGGATACAGCAGGGCTGTGGCACCAAGGTCCTGCTGTGCTCTGGGGGTTTCAGCAGGTTCAATGGCACCAACTGGGGGTTTCAGCAGGTTCCAGTGGCACTTGATGGACTGGGAAGAGCAGGCTCTGGGACACAGAACACACCATGGCTCATTCACCCTGCATAAGGACCAGTGAGGGCTGTAAATCAGGTACAAAATACAAGGCTGGCACCACCCTGTGCTTTAAATTCAGCCTGTGCCTTCCCCAAACAACCTGTGAACTGTCCTACAACGTGCCCCTTTCTTTTCCTTTCCTTTATCACGTGCTCTGCCCTCAGCACCCTCTCCCCAACTCACTTGCCCTTGAACAGGTGACACACAAGGGGGTTTAAAATCCAATTTTGCCTCTTGTCATGGAGTAGCCCAGCTTGGCCTCGTTGTTGATGAAGGACATGAGTCCCAGGTAGGTCTCGATGAGGATGGGCCTCTCCAGCACCAACACCCCGTTAGCACTTCCTGGCACTGGGCCCTCCTTGTGGGCTTTCTTCACAGCCTGGATCAGCTGGGTTTGAAAGTTTTCCAGCTGGAAGAAAAGAAATCACCTTGCTTTGGCATTGTTTTACAAGCTATTAAGCAGATAGGGAATGGTGAAGGATTACCATTAAAGCTGTCAGGGCTCTATGGGCTATGATAAGTCAAGGTCTGATATTTAACCTCAGTGATTCAGTTAATTTCACACAGGACACTTAAACAGGGTAAAGATTTATCAGTGACCAGCTGTTTATTTCTGACTGTGGTTCTGCCCTGCTCACTGATGTGTTATGCTTAATAGTGTTCTAATTTTAGGCAAACCTTCAGAGGGAAGCGCCAATTACAAAAAGAACAGAGAACCACCTCAGTGAAGGTTTTCATTGAGCAATTAAACTGTCTGTTAATTAGCTGGCAGTCCTAGATTAAATATCCATCAGCCTGTCAGCTAAGTAAGAGCACAGCCCAAGATCCATTTTCTTTTGGGCTTTACAGGACTCTGCACCTTTGGAAGTTTTGGCTTCCTCTGTGTTTCATCCAATTATGGCTGGCTGGAAAAAGTGGGTGACGGGGCCACCTTGCAAATCAAAATTTGGAGTCTGGGGAGATAGAACTCCCAGTTCCACCTGTGATGTAACTGATTTTGATTAATTCACGTGTTGTGTTGAAGTTGTGTCTACCCTGTGAGCTCAATGAGGTGCCTGGAGCAGCTCCTTACCCGGCACAGGGACGAGATCTTCTCGTCAGCATCAGCCATGGGGTGCTCGGTGAAGGTCACGTAGGGGATGTTGGTGGACCAGGGGTTCCACCTGTTGATGAAGGAGGCTCGGCTTTGCTTGTCCCACTGGATGCGGATGCCGACGCCTTCCCTCCTGCCAGTGCACGATGAACACGGTAAAACTTGGCTTTGAACAAGGTTAACTAAAAATGTTGTCTGAAAAAGACTTGCTCTTGAAATAGAAGTGACAATAAATTTTACTGAAGGAAAGAAATGTAGTAATTCGGGCCCTGGGATGTGCAAAGGGACATTCTTATGAGCTGAGAGGAAGAAGGAGAAGCACCTGGGACACCCTGGCCATCCTTCACAGCCTGTGACAGCCCCTGTGTCCTGCCACTCACAGCTTTCTACTCATGCTGAGGTTATTACTACTTACTGCATTATGTAATGGTGATGAGTTTCTGCTCCCAAATCTACTCCTCTTATCTTGAAAGTCCTTGAGCAATTTGCTGTTAGTACAATTACTCACCACCCCAGCAAACCAGCAGCTACCCTGAGGAGTTGTAGTAAAGCTTCAGGAGTTGTTTGCAAAGTTAAGCAAACAAAAGGAAGAATTCTCACACCATTCCTGCGGTCAGGCTGACAGCTCAATCCATTCCAAATAACCTGTGGCTGCTTACTTGTTGAGAGATTTGGGTGGGAACACAAACTCCCCCACGGAGATGGTGTCCACAGCACTGAGGGCAATCCTGGTGACATGCTGGCACTGCAGGCTGATGAAGTTGTACTTGCAGACCAGGAGGGACCAGTCTGTGATGAGGACAAGGCGCTCCTTCTCATTGTTCCAGTGATCGATTCTGGGGAGAGAGCACCGCTGAGTTTAAGTGGTTTTGACTCATGGCTAGGAACACTCCAGAGCTTGGCAGAAAGGAGAATTGCTGAGGAGAACAAATCTGAAGTCTTGGTGACGCTGTATTTTGTGTCACTTTGCTTGGCATCTGCAGGGCTGATGCTCTGTGCCCTGCTGCACACACGGGGCTTTGACTCGGTTTGTTGACGCTGTGCCTGTGCTTTACTGCAGGAGTGGGACTGGATTTTGTAAGGGGTTAACTCAGGAGCGTTGATCTGGAGCTGAAGGGCTGGATTATAAAGAAATGGCTGCAGCCAGCCTGGGCTGGAGTGGGTTCTCTGTGGGACTGGATTTCATAAGGGGTTAACTGGGGTGTGTTGGTCGCGATCTGGAGGGCTGGGTTATAAAGCAATAATGAAATAATGATGGCTGCGGCCAGCCTGGGCCATGGAATAATATTCAGCGGGTTTAATACCGAATAGCGCTGTGGGCTGTGCGGCTCCGGACCAACCCCGCGGGGCCAAGCTCTCACCTCCCCATCCCAATCCCATCCCACCCCGCCGCGGAACTCACTCGGTGAGCAGCCACACGCTCTGCACCTCCCCGTCCTCTGCGGGCAGCACGACCACGCGGATCTCGCTCACCGCCTGCTCGATGGTGCCGGGCTGCGGGGGGACAAGGCAGAGAGCACAGGGCAGCGGTCAGGGCAGGGCAGGGCAGTGCCCGCGGCCGCCCCCGCGCCGCTCCCGATGCGCACCCGGAACACGAAGTACTGGCGGAGGCGGCCGGCGCGGCCCGCGGTGCGCACACTGAGCGGCCGCAGCGTCTGCCGGGCCGGCGGTGCCGCGGGCTCGAAGGGCGGCCCGGCTCCCCCCGGCACCAGCGTGGCGGCCCCGGGGCTGCCGGGGCTGCCGGGGCCGCCGGCCGGGCCGGACTCGTCCGCGTCCCGCAGCTGCAGCATCGCGGCGGCGGCGCCGGGCGGGCGCTCCGAGCCTTCCGGGGCGGAGTGGGGCGGGCGGAGCGCTCGGAGCCGCCTCTCGCTCCGCGCCGCGCCGGGAGGCGGCACTGCAGCCTCGGCCGGGATGCTCGGCCTGGACCCGGCACTGCAGCCTCGGCCGGGATGCTCGGCCTGGACCCGGCACTGCAGCCTCGGCCGGGATGCTCGGCCTGGACCCGGCACTGCAGCCCTGCCCGGGATGCTCGGCCTGGACCCGGCACTGCAGCCCTGCCCGGGATGCTCGGCCAGGATCCAGCACTGCAGCCCTGCCCGGGACCCGGCACTGCAGCCCTGCCCGGGATGCTCGGCCTGGACCCAGTGGGATGCGGGATGAGGCCCTGGTATCGGGTGTTGTCGTGGTCACACAGCGATGGCTGCTGGGGCTGTCGCCATCACACACCCGGGGCTGTACAAAGCAGTGGGTGCTGTCATTGTCGCTCGCTCAGAGCTGATTAGGTACCAGATATCGTCACTGTCACATGGCCAGGGCTGTGTCAGGTGCTGTGACCATCGGACGCTGGGTGTACAAGGTGTCAGGTGGTGTCACCACCACACTGGGTGTGGGTGGTGGGTGCTGCCACATCCCCTGCCCAGAGCTGTATGAGATACCCATGTCATTGCTGTCTCACACCCGGGGCTGTACAAAGCAGTTGTTGTGAGATCTTCTTTGATGAGGAGGCCTTATTGGCATCTTGGGCTTGTGGCAGCTCAGTTGCTTTTTAATCTTGGCTACTTGGATAACATGTCACCACTCTTTACGCCGTTATAAAGTTAATTTGGGTCTCCTGTATGACCGCGGTGTCTGGCACAGGATTTACCAACCCTAGATTTGCTATGGCTAAGTCATTATCTTATCATTAGTCATTATCTTATGGCTAAGTCATTTGCTATGGTGCTGTCATTATCGCTTGCTCAGAGCTGATTAGGTAACAGATGCCATCACTGTCACACTCTGGGGCTGCACCAGCACTGGCTCCTGTCAACATCACAAACCTGGGGCTGTACCAGGTGGTGGGTGCTGTCACATCCCCTGCCTAGAGCTCTACCAGGTACCAGGTGTCATTGCTGTCACACACCTGGTGCTGTAAGAAGTCCCAGGTGCCACCATGGTTGCACACCCAGAGGTGTTTGTGGCCTGTCTCAGCCCTGCTGTGGGTTTTTAGGGCTAAAACAAGAACCCACACACATCACACAGTGTTCAGTGGGAGGCCCTGAGCTCAGCCAAAATTATGCTCTGCTCTGCCCAGGTGGTCTGGGCAAGACTCTCACATACCCATAAAGGAACAAGATGTGTGGGTCTACAGAGGCCAGGCAGAGCTGATCTGGGTCAGATGTGCAAAATCCTTAAATACCATCAGGACAGAGCTCAGGAAGGTACCAGAGGAGGGTGGGATAGGCACAGGATTGTGCATGGAGAGCCCTGGCGCCCATATCACATCCAGCACACTGATAGCAAAGATTAAATAATGCTGGGGAATGAATGGCACGTTAATGTTTCAGTTTCTGTGGTCTCTGGCATGGCTGCAGATATTATCATCAGTGTTTATGGAGCTGTATCATATCTTGGACCCCTTTCAGGGCTGTTTTTCACGGAGCCAGAGGATGACATCCTCAGCAGGCAGCTGGGAAATGATAGAAAATTGAAAACACACTAAATTGACTTCACAGACAGGCTAGGGTTTCAGATATCTGCCTTTCACACGTGTCACATGAATCCCCTGCTCTCCACAGCCCTTGCTCACATGGGGCTCTTTAGGTGGGAAACCTCACTAGTGGCTTTAAAGGGACTTTAGAAGGACGGCAGAGCTGAGTTTTTGCAGGGTCACTAGTGGCTTTAAAGGGATTTTAGAAGGACTGCAGGGCTGAATTTGCGCTGGGTCACTCCTGGCTTTAAAGGGACTTTAGAAGGACTGCAGGGCTGAATTTGCGCTGGGTCACTCCTCAAATTTCAGCTTTTCCCATTGGAGCCTCCCCTTTTCCCTGCCGGCAGCCTGGCTGGGGTGGCTGTGGCTGGGACAGTGGCCGTGCCAGGACCCTGCAGCGCGTTGTGACAGCCAGGATTGTCACCTGGGGCGGTGTGGCAGCTGTGGCTGCACCGATCCATCCCCATCCTTGGCCTCCAGCCGTGTCCTGGAGAGGGAGCCCGACTCCCAGCTCTGCCCGCTGGGAGCAATCCCTGGAAATCCAACTGAGAGCAGCCTGTTTCCTACTGTAAGGAAGTTCTAACTTTCTAATCCCAGACAGAAAAAGCGAGGCCTGGATTTATGGTATCCTGGAGCTCTCTCCGTTGTTATAAAACATCTTTATGTATGCCTTTCTTATCAAGGAAGAATGAATGATGTTTTCTTCCCATCCGTTAGGCTTGGCTGATATTTTACTGCTAAGTGGAAGCATTAACCCCCCTCACCTGCTCTTTTCTCTTACTTGAGGATTTATGGCACTGCTGTGACCTTGGGAGGGTTCTGGTGTAAGGAGCAGCTGCTTCAGTTTTTTCCAAGACCCAGCAGCTTTTGGGCATGGTCCTTGGGGACTTTAGCCTTGATTAATGGTTGTCCTTTAGCCACAAAATATATCCATGAAACTATCCCAGCCTTCCTCCTTCTCACCCTGCTTCTCTGATGGAAATCAGCACCTGCCCCAGGCCGAGCGAGCTCGGAGGGCCCTGGGGCAGCCCAGAGGTGCCCAGTTGCTGCTCTGGTCCCTCCTGGCCCTTGGGGATGGTTTATTTGAGATGTTTAGTGCAGCATCCCTGCTCTCCTCCTCCCCATCCCGCTGTGCCAGCTGCTGCGTGCAGTTGGAGGTGTCCCCGCCAGCAGAATTTCCTTGGGAAGCAATCAGTTTTATCTTTTGGAGTGCACGGGGAAGGTTGAATCTCTGTGGGATGTTTTTTGAGCCTCTGGGAGCGGGATTTGTGCTGGTGTGCCCGCACACAGCCTTGGGTGGTGCAGGAGAAGCAGCCCCGAGGCACCGCTGCTCCATCCCTGCATCCTCCCCCTCCTCTGCTCGGGGCCGGGCACCGCTCGTGGGAGGGATTTCTGACCGACAGCGGGGAAAGAGGCATGTGAGGGAAAGGAGCTGGGCCTGGGCAAGGCAGGGGGAAGTTTCCTTACTGCCCTGACCCGCAGGGAAGCTGCTCTGGTGCGTGTGTGTGCGTGTGTGTGCCGAGCTCCTCTCTCCCATCTCCGGAGGATGCGCTGAAGGATCACCCTGCCTGCTTCGGGAAAAACCCCTGCGAGGTGAGATTCTCCTGCCAGAGGAGCACCCCTCCTTCCTCCTTTCTCCTTGCTGGATTTCAAAGTGCCTCGGGAAGGGGATGGCAGCTCCGGAGCAGCTCAGCCCGCTTGGGGCTGCTCTGCTGGGCGCAACCCAGCTCCTGTGAGCCCCCAGCTCAGGAAGCAAATCCCAGGAGGAAAAGTCACTCCAGCGCCTTCCACCGCGAGCAAACGAGCATGAGGAGCCGGGTTTGGCCCGGGGAAAAATCCAGCTGCAACCTGCGCCGTGATTTCCAGCGGAGTGAAGAAAGTGGCTGAGCGGAGAGGGAGGAAGCATCCAGGAGGGATAAATCCGCTCTCCCCCCTGTGCTCCCATAGCTTTGTGCTCTGCAAGGACAGACGGACACGGGAGCAGGAGACTGCCAGGATTCCCGGGATAACCGCTGGAAACACCTGGAGGGAGGGAGGGAGAGGAGCTGCCATGGAGTTTCCTGCCGTGGCACTGTCGCTCATCGTGGCGCTGCGAATGTCCCCGCTGGCTGCTGGCATCAAACTGCAGCCCCACATGTGAGTAGGAAGGAAGGAGTTCCAGAGGGGTTTTGTCGGGCAGGGGATGGAAAAGCAGGAGCCAAATGCAGAGTTTTCAAATCAGAGAGTGAAGGAGCAGTCGTGGTTTTTTTTTTTGTTTTTTTTTTTTTTTTTTTTGTTTTTTTTTTTTTTTTTTTTTTTATTTACTATTAGATGTGCAGAAAGGGGAATAGAAAATTGAAAATGTGGATAGTGTTTTCTTGTAGGAGGGAACTCCTTGGTTTAGCCGAGGAAGCTGTTGTGGGTTTTCTTATTTACTATTAGATGTGCAGAAAGGGGAATATAAAATTGAAAATGTGGATAGTCTCTTCTTGTAGGAGAAAACTCCTTGGTTCAGCTGAAACTTGTCTGAGTGCAAGAGGTGATTCCTGAGTGAATGCTTCACCCTTTCTTCCAAGACCTGCTGCTTTTATTTCACTTCACTTTCTCATCCCGCGTTCCTCCCCGCCCGCTGCTGTTAACTCCAGCAGCACGTAGGCTGCTCTCTTT
Source organism: Melospiza georgiana (assembly GCF_028018845.1). Taxonomy (NCBI): domain Eukaryota; kingdom Metazoa; phylum Chordata; class Aves; order Passeriformes; family Passerellidae; genus Melospiza; species Melospiza georgiana. Next base: position 8,260,571 of record NC_080451.1, read on the forward strand.
AATTACATTTTACAGTTACAGTTTGGTGTTAATCATTTGGCTGCTCTGGAAGACTTCCTTGCAAATTTGGCCTCCTGCCAGAAGATGGTCTCTGAGAGCCAGGGGATCACTGGAATTCCCTTTGTCCATGGACAGGGGTGCAGACTCCAAGCAGCCCTCCCCGAGGGGTTGAATTCTTTACAAAAAAAGCGTGTCCTTTAGCAGATAAAGGTTTTGGAAGAAGCAGATTTTTCTCCCCACGTCAGGGTTTTGTGCTCCTGCCCTGGCTGTTGCTTTCAGGACTTCTTGGATGGGGCACTGGAGCAGAGCCCTGTGCCAGCACGCCGGGGTTGGAATTGAGCAGCCTGGTGAATTCAGATGCCAGCTGTGACCTCTAAGCTTCAACACGTCCAAATGAGTTATTTTCACTTTTTTTTTTTTAATAGAAAGCATCTCTAAGAAAACTCTGGCTCCTGTGGGAAGCAGCAGAAGCAGCCCCAAATACCAAGTGGCTCACGGAGTCAGGGACAAATGTCTTCACTCTTCATCCTTAGTTAAACCCACTGACTTGTGCTTGGAGAAAGAGTTGGGATTAGAGAAGAAACAAAGTACATTTCTTTGATTTATTGGAATTAGCCTCACAGCCCTTAGCTCTGAATGAGCATGAAACCACCCCTGTGGCTGGTGGGCCTGGCACTGTTTCTTTTCCCTGCAGAGATTAACTCATTGAGGGGTGAATGGAGGAGGTTGCCCAAGCCTTTCCTGGGGGAAATCCAGGCAGTGGGAATGCTGCACCCCTCACAGCTGTGACCCCTGTATTGGTTTGAACAGACAGGTGTCTGCTAAGGAAGGAAGGAGCCTTCCTTGAAATGGAAAATGCAAACCCTCTCCCTCTGAATTATTATGATTTTGAAATTAAGGGGCTCTTAGGCAAAGATATGGGTTGAGGAATAACAGTTCTTTACTACAAAAAATCAGAAAAATACAAGTGCAATAGTACAAAAAGAAAAAAACACTGACAGAGTCAGAATAGACCTCACCCCCTGTGTGTCAGGGAGGTGTCCCAGCCCCATCCCATGGGGGCTCAGCCCTCCTGCAGCCCCAGCTGTGGCTCTGCTGCAGCAGGGATCCTGCACAAGGGGGGAGTTTTCCTCTGCAGCTCCAGGGCTGCTGCAGATGGGCCTGGGCTCCCTCTGGGAATGCAGTGGGAAAGGCTGTCCATGGTGTCCCAACCCTCAGATTGTATCCAGGTAGGAATGCTTGGCTCCTCCCCTGGGCGGAGCATCTCCCCATGGGATGCTGGGATTGGATCAGCCATGCAGGGACACTCAGTGGCCATGAACAGAAGAGATCTCCTAGCTAAACCTGAGACATCCCCTGCATCCCTCTGCATCCTCTACATCCCTCTGGTTCCCCAGCATCCCTGACAGCCCTTTATTTCTCTGTTGCAGGCCAAACCTGTGCGGGGAGCAGCAGCTGGGGGGTCATGGGGCTGTGGTAGCCCCTTACACCTGTGACCCCCCAGACCCCTCTGGTTCCCCAGCATCCCTGACAGCCCTTTATTTCTCTGTTGCAGGCCGAACGTGTGCGCGGAGCAGCAGCTGGCGGTCGTGGGGCTGCGGCAGCCGTGCGTGCAGGCTGCCCGCCTGTGGCAGCAGGACTGCGGGGGCCGCCGCTGGTGCGCGAGCCATGAGCGCAGGTGGGTGCTCCTCCCTCCGCCTGGGCTGCTCCTGCTGGGAAACGGGGCGTGGAAACTTCCACGGGCACTTCCAAAACAATAGGGTTTTTTCTTTTAGAAGAGTCTTACTTCAGTAAGAGATGATAAAGTTGTATTTTTTTTCTTGACACTGATGTGACCGTGTTCACAGGGGTCTTAGGATGAGGGAAGAGATGAGGATCTGACTGCATGTTTCAGAAGGCTTGATTTATTATTTTATGATATATATTACATTAAAACTATACTAAAAGAATAGAAGAAAGGATTTAATCAGAGGGCTAGCTAAGAATAGAATAGCAAAGAATGATAACAAAGGTTTGTGGCTCAGCTCTCTGTCCAAGCCAGCTGACTGTGATTGTCCATATATTAGAAACAACTAACATGGACCAATCACAGATCCACCTGTTGCATTCTACAGCAGCAGATAATCAATGTTTACATTTTGTTCTTGAGGCCTCTCAGCTTCTCAGGAGGAAAAATCCTAAAGGAAAGATTTTTCATAAAATATGTCTGCGACACACTGAGGAAAAAGGGAATGATTCTAAAATATTAACCTCTTATGATAATAAGATGTAGTAAATAACAGCAATAAATAATAAATAATAAATAATAAATATAAATAATAAATAATAAATAATAAATAATTAATAATAAATAATAAATCTGTAGTAGCAGAAAGCCCCTGAACGGGGAATAATGAGCATTGACTCCTTGGTTGCAGAAGGCTGATCAATCTACTGTATTATATTATATTATATTATATTATATTATATTATATTATATTATATTATATTATATTATATTATATTATATTATATTATATTATATTATATTATATTATATTATATTTTACACATTACATTACATATATTATATTATTATATTTATTATATTTATTCTTTCATATAATATAGAATCATAAAATAATAAATTAGCCTTCTGAGAGCATGGAATCAGATTCATCGTTCCTCCCTGCCACAGGCACCCTGCAAATACAATAGAAATGAACTTTTCTTACCTGTGCAGCAGCCAAACTACAACGTGCCCAAGCTGCTTCCAGCCTCCATCTGCTCTTCCGGCCTCGTTAGGGAGTTACAAGGGTTTGCAGAATAAAAATGGTAGTTGTCGTTTCAAAGAAACATCTTGGACTCAAGACAGCTTTTAAGTCCTGTCTTTAGGAATTCCTCCTAACCTGTAATTGCCGGTAATTACCCTGGTGATGAGATCTGTGTCCTGGTAACAAAGGAGCAAAGAGAGTCTGACTCTTGGCTGTGTTTGCAGGGAAGGCTTTGAAAGGATGGGTGCCCTGTCTGCTTCCACTTCAAAGGCTGGGAGCTCCTCAGCCCCAGCAGTCCCTTCAGCTCCTTAAAGGACGGGCTTGACATCACAAATCAAGGGACTGAAATGAAATAACTTTCTGTTCTGCTGCATTACAAATATCAGAACAACCCAGTGCTAACACTGTTCCTGATAGAAGCATAGAGGGGAACCCACTGAGGGTGGAGTTGTGAAATCCAGACAGGGAAAGGACTATCAGCAGACCATTCCCTGGGCAAGGTTTTGTCCCAGATCTCCTCTCTCTAACCTTCTGGGAGTTCCCATTGCAGGATGCTTTTCCAGGAGCTGGGAGCTGTCCTGCCAAATTCCCTTGTGCTGTGGCATTGGAGCGCGTTGTTGGTGCTCACAGGGATGCTGGAGCTGCTCCAGTTGGACCCAGCAGCTCTGGCAGCTCAGGAAGAGCATTCACAGCTCCAGGATCTGGCCTGAAATCGGCCTTTGAGTTCCTGGAGGTGACTGGGAAAAGCAGCCTTTAAAATCAAGGCCAAATTGATGTTTCTAATGGTGCCACTGGGAAAAGCAGCATCTGCTCAGCTGTAGCATCCTCGGGCTGTGCTGCTCTGTGTTCCTGGGGAAGGGATGTTTGTGCATCCCTTCATGCAGCTTCCCAGTGAGTAATGACAGCAAGGTAGCTTTGCCCAGCCCTCCCTTGCCAAGCCTGAAGAAATGCCAGTGCTATCCCAGAGGGGCTGGAAGGGGATTTTCCAGCAGCAGGACACAGCAGGAGTCCCTGGGTTCCATTAGTTCTGGCTCATTCCCCATTTTCTATGCTAGGGACTCCTTAAAACACAAAAGAAAAGAGAAACACTGGAGATAAAGCATCTCCTGTGTGCCTGTTTCCCATCTGCAGCACCCAGATACCCAGAGACACCAAGGCTGTCACAATATTTCCCTGTCCTGAAGGGTCTGGAGTGTCCAACAGAATCCCTCAGGAGGGTGGATGAGGCTGCTCAGGGCACTGCTGGGCCACAGGGAGCCCTGAGCTGTCCCACATCACTATTTTGAGATTTTCCTCCCCATCCCTGAGCCATGTTCACTATTTTGAGCTTTTCCTCCCCATCTTTGTCATGTTCACACCACCCTGCATCCACCATCTCCCCTTCTCCTTCCTGCTGGGCTGGAGAGAGCTCCTGGTACCAGGAGCATCCTGGTGGGTTGGAGCCTGGTGCCCGTGAATTGCTTTCTCAGCTGCTTCTGGAACACAACAATTACCTTCATAATTTGTTAACAGTTCATAGAAAACAAACAAAAAAAAATACATATTGGTGTCTGCTTTTATTTTTCTCAGCTGTGCTTCCACGTGCTGCTTGGCACGCAGGAGTTGCTGAAGGTTTCCTTCCCAGGGATTAAAGGTTCACCGTTATTTGGTTTTTGTTTTTTTTGTAGGAACATCCAGACAAAATCAAACAAATCGACTGAGTTAGGATAAATATTTTCAGTGGACACGCACAACACATCTGCCCTGCCAAATATTTGTTGTTGTTTGCCTGATTGGCTTTGGTGGAGCAGTTTCATGTTCTGCCAAGGGAGCTTTTCAAAAAACCAGCTTCAGAAGTATTATCTGTGTTTCAATCCTCACAAACACACAACACCAAATTTCCGGGGCAAAAAATTTTGTGTCGCTTTTGTTTATTTACGCTTCAAATCAGTCCCTGCTTTGCTCCCCCAGCTCCCACCCTGGATGGAGCTCCTGGGAGTGTTAAAGGGACCCTCAGTGTCAAAGCTGTGGAGCTTTGCTGTGTCCAGCACAACTCTTAGAGTATCTTGGTGTTACCATCAGGATTATGTTGATTTTTTAGCTCATCAGCCCCTTAGAATCACCTGCTCCCGCTCACTAAGGGAGAAATACCTGTTCTTAAAATTCACATTTCTTTTGTGTAAGGGAGGAGCTCAGAGCTGTAAATAGTCTAGAAAAGGAGAAAAAAAAATAATCTGTGAAACCTGGGTGTTGTCTCTTGTGTTCCTAATTAGAGTAAATTAGGAGTATTTTCTTAGCATCGGTGTTCCCTGCCAAGCTCTGGAGCCTTGTTGTGTCCAGCACAACTCTTGGAGTAACTTGGTGTTGTCATCAGGATTATGTTGATTTTTTAGCTCATCATCCCCTTAGAATCACCTGCTCCCGCTCACTAAGGCAGAAATACCTGTTCTTAAAATTCACATTTCCTTTGTGTAAGGGAGGAGCTCAGAGCTGTAAATAGTCTAGAAAAGGAGGAAAAAAAAAATAATCTGGGGTGTTGTGAAACCTGGGTGTTGTCTCTTGTGTTCCTAATTAGAGTAAATTAGGAGTATTTTCTTAGCATCGGTGATCGCTGCCAGGCCGTGTGGAAAACAATGGCAGCACTTTTGCAAACCCCATTTTATTTGCACCCATGGCTACAAATTCTGTCCTTCCCCTTTCCCTGCCCTGCAGGAGCTGACTCTGGCTGGGATTTTGTGTTTCAGGGTGGTGTATTACACAGGCTACAGGCAGGTGTACCAGCTGAGGTCCCAAACCACCTACAGGTGCTGCCCAGGATGGTCCCAGCTCGCAGGGGATGCTGGCTGCCTGCACAGTAAGTGTCATTTTATTCTACTCAACTTCCTTTGTTTCGGCTCGTTCCAAGTCCTGTGCCTGCAGGAAATGCTCTAAAAATGTCTTTAAAATGTGCTTAAAATAATTATCATGGGTTTTTATTAGTTTTTTTTTCTGGGTGTAATAACAAAAACAGCAACGACAATTTAAAAAAAAACAACAACTTTTATCGATATTTTAATAATAGTAATAATACTAATAAGTAGTAGTATTAGTATTATCAATAACTCATTATAAAATTATAATTGGTGTTATTGTTGTAATAATTATTGTTATTGTTACTGTTATTAATATAATATAATATAATATAATATATATTATTATAATGATGGATAATATATTATTATATAATAATATAACAATTATTATTATATGATAATAGTATATAATAATATCATTATAATATAAAAATAACTATATAATATAGAATTATACAATAATAAGATAATAATTATTATATAATAAATATATTATCTATATGATAAAAATATATATAATATATAATAATATATAATAGTTTATAATCATAAGAATAACAGTGTTAATTTTATTAATGATTTTATAACAGTAATAATATGAATAAGTAATAGTATTTGTATTATCAATAATTAATTATAAAATTATTATTATATTGTTATAACAGAAGTTATAACTTCTAAACTTTTAGCTTATTCCATACAACCTCAGTGCCTGATTGATTTACACCTTGGAGGTGCTTTCCATCTTTCTACAGAAAAGCAGCTTTGGATTTTAGTGATTTTAGTGATTTTAGTGATTTTAGTGATTTTAGTGATTTTAGTGATTTTAGTGATGGGCAGGAGAAGCAGAAGAGCATTTTGGGGTCTGCCCTGCCCTGCCATCAGAGCCAGCTCCTTGGAAGATGTTTCCTACAGCTGCTTGCCTTTTGTTCTGTGGAGAGTCTTTTTGTGCCTTCCCTGGGCTTTGATGCTTGTAACAAAGCTTTTTTTATTAAAAAAAAAAAAAAAAAAAAAAAAAAAAAAAAAAAAAAAAAAAGATAAAAAAGGTGTGTCAAACAACCAGGCTTTATTCTTCCCATCCCAAGCTGTGGCACAGGAGAACAACCCACAGGGGAGAGGAAGCTCCATGGGTGCCTTGTGGCCCCTGTCAGTGAGCAGATAATAACCTCAGCTGAACTCAGAAAAGCACCTTCTGGAATGAGTTTTCCTGCCAAGGAAGTGAGTAATTCCATGCAGGAAGGAAGCAGCGAAAAGGAAATCGAGCTGCTCAGGGCACGCTCTGAACTCATCCTTCTCATCACCAGGGGCTGCTCACTGCAGGGCTGGGCTGGAGGGGAGAAGAGAGGGACAAAAGCAGAGTGACCCCAACCCAAAAACTGCTGCAGGAATTGCTGCTGAGCTGCTGGGGAGCTTGAGGTGGATCATGGCCTGGAGGTGGTGAGCTCTGTCCTCATTCAGCCCTTCAAGCCCAACTGGATATCACCCAGAACGTGCTGTAACATTATTCCTGGGACAGAAAAATAGGGATTTATGTGCCTTGAGTGCAACAGGCACAACGGGGAGCTGATCTCTGCTGGCCCTCAGCACAGGCAGGGGGCAGGAAATAAAATTGCATTTTATTTTGAATCATCTTCTGAGCAGCAGCAGAGCAGCCAGGTCAGCTGGTGGGAATTCCCACCTCACCAGGTTGGGGCTGAGGTGGGAATTGTGCTCTCTGCTTCCAGACTCTCACAGGTAGAAGCTGGAGGAGCATCCCAGGGACAAATGGGACAGCTCTGCCTCTGTGGTATTCACATTTTCTGGAAAAATGTGAAAAATCCCTTCACCCAGGATTATTCTCCTGGGAAGCTGGGAAGCCTCAGAGGAAAGGAAAACAATTCTTATCTCATTTGCTTCTCCTGTGTTGTGCTCACATGTGGAATGTGTTTGGAGATTGTTTACCCACAGGTGATTGTTTCATTGGATTCTGGTGTGAATTGTTTTTGATTCTTTGGCCAATTGGTGCCAAGCTGTGCTGGGACCCTGGAAAGAGTCAGGAGTTTTCATTAGTATCTTTTTAGCATTCTTTAAGTATCCTTTCTGTATTCTTTACTAGAATAGAATAGAATAGAATAGAATAGAATAGAATAGAATAGAATAGAATAGAATAGAATAGAATAGAATAATAAATTAGCCTTCTGAGAACATGGAGTCAGATTCATCATTCCTTCCTGCCCAGAAATACAATATGCCTGGTCCCTGCAGGTGCCCCAAGGTGCAGAGATTGTTCCCAGCTTTACAGAGATAAGATAACTCAGAGCGTTTTAAAAGATATTATTTCTATTTCCCACATCAGGGAGCGTGGCTGTGCTCTGTGTAACTAAACTCTCATCCCAGGCTGTGGGTTTGCAGGGGTGTGATGGCTTTTCCTGCTGGTGGCTTTGTCCTTGTGGAGCAGAGGAGGTGCAGGAAGGTCTGGGAGGGAATTGTGAGCATCGGGGAGGTGCTGGGGCAGGGGCACACAGCCAGGCTGTTATTTATGAATTCCTGCATTTATTCCTGCATTTATGGGTGCTGGAAGCTCCTCTGGTTGGTGTGTGGAGCCCAGGGTCAGGCTGTGCTTGCTGCTGTGGCTCTGCTGAATGGCACAGAGCCGTGCCAGGACACGTCAGCAGGATCTGTGGCCCTTCCTCTGTGCCTGCAGAGATCATTGATGGTGTTCCAGGAGCACAGAGCAGGGCAAGGGCGTCTCTGCTGACAGTTTAATTAGGGCTGCTGTGCAGTGGAATCTCTCCACCGAGGGCATCTTGCTCTCCCCTGGGGGCTGGCATCTCCTCACTGCAGGGCTCTGTTTGCTCTTTGTGCTGATCATCATTTCTCCTTCAAAATAAAAATACCCCAGTGTGGGAATGGGAAAAACAGAGACGTCCACAGACACGGAGGGGTTTGATCTGCCTTGGAAGAAGCTTGGGTTGATGTGAAAATACAATATACAGACATTAGGCAGAAAAATCATAAATTAATGTATTATTGGTGCAGTTTGTGTCTCTGAGCTCTTACAGGTGAAGAAATGTCCCCAGAGCAGAGCTGTGGGCACAGTACTGGCAGCTGTGGGCTCTGCTAGCAGCAAAGAGCTCAGAAAGAGATGGAAAATGACACAGAAACAGAGACCTCACTGAATATCTGGATTTGTTCCTCTCCTTGTGTGCCCTCTGAAATGGTGACACCCAGCCTTGCTCCTGCCACCCCCAGGGCTGCCAGAGGGGAATGCAGGGAGCCCTGACCCTGGCAGGTTCTGTCTTTTGTCCCCTTCTCTTGTGAGGATGAGGATTTGCTGCCTTGCGTTGCCCTCTGTCCTGCTCCATCTCTGTTCATCTCCATGGGAAGGAGAAGGGTCAGAAATCAAGGCACCCTTTGCATTTTTGGGATGGCATCAGGTCCTTTCCCTGCCTGGTCACTGATAGTTTGACTCTCAGACTGAGCTGCCTGCTTTCAAGTGGCCTCTGAGATGCTGCTTGAATTCCACCTGGGTTCAATAACTCAGGTAAAGCCCTCAGTGATTAGGAGAGGGGCCTACATGTCTGCCAAGCTCTGTGAGCTCCACTTGCAGCTGGAGATGTTGAAAAGCTGAGTCTGGAACTCTTGGTGAGCGTGGAGGAGCTGGAACTCAGCCACCCCCAGCCTGTTTGTGCTCTTGGGCCGGCCTGACAGGGTCCTCAGAGCTGGTGCAGCCCTGGAGCCTGGCATGGCCTTGGAGCCTGGCGTGGTCCTGGAACTTGGCACAGCTCTGGAGCCCAACATAATCCTGGAGCTCAGCACAGTTCTGGAGCCTGGTATGGCCCTGGAGCCTGGCATGGCCCTGGACCCCAGCACAACTCTGGAGCCTGGCATGTCCTTGGAACCTGGCGTGGTCCTGGAGCCTGGCATGGCCTTGGAACCTGGCATGGCCCTGGAACTTGGCATAGCTCTGGAGCCCAACATAATCCTGGAGCTCAGCACAGTTCTGGAGCCTGGCATGGCCCTGGAGCCTGGCACAGCTCTGGAGCCCAACACAATCCTGGAGCCTGGCACAACTCTGGAGCCTGGCATGGCCCTGGAGCCTGGCACAGCTCTGGAGCCCAACACAATCCTGGAGGTCAGCACAGCTCTGGAGCCTGGCACAGCCCTGATGACTGGCGCAATCCTGGTGCCCAGCGCAACCCCAGAGCCTGGCACAGCCCTAGAGCCTGGCACAGCCCAGAAGCCCCACTCTGTCCTGGAGCCTGGCACAACTCTGGAGCCCAACACAATCATGGATCTCGGAATGACCCTGGATCCCAGCACAACTCTGGAGCCTGGCATGGCCCTAATGACTGGCACAGTCCTGGAGCCCAACACAACCCTGGAGCCTGGCACAACCCTGGAGGCTGACACAATTCTGGAGCCCAGCACAGCCCCAGAGCCCAGCCATGGGCACCGTCACGGGGTGGCAGCTCAGGCTGGTGATGCAGGCTGGAAGCTCAGCAGGAAATGTGTCCAGCTGACAGTTTAATTTCCCTGAGAGGCAGCTTTGCTTCGTCCATCACCTCCTGGCTGCTGCAGGCTCTTTGTTTAGTCAGCTGAAAGGCTGTGACTGAACTCCCGAACCTCTCACCCCAGATGGAGCTCAGTGCTGGGTAAAATCCATCCTGGGCTCCATCTCTGGACCTCAGGGAGCCCAAACATTGCTTTTCTTCATGGCTCTCCCTCCTACATCAGTCTCATGTCTCCGACTTCGCCAGGATCCCGCCTGGCTGAGCTCTCACAAAGGACACAGCCTGGCCTCTGAGCAGAAGGCGGTGATGCTTCCCATAATTTATTCTTTCTCTGCACAGTGTCATTACCCTTTCCCCAAATTTCATCACATTGAACTCTGTCGCTCTGAATTAGGAGCTCGTTTGCAGGAGGCCTGGAGGGCACGGAGGGGGAGACCCGGGCTGGGAAGTAGGTTATCATGATTTCCACTCCATATGTGCCAGCCTGCAGCACAGAGCAGGGAATTGTCCGGCTCATTCAGGAAATCTGGGGCACTGCCAAGAATAACACCCCTGTCTTCTAACCCCTGATTTGTGTCGCTGAAATTGCTTCTAATATTTTCCATTGTTGTGCTTTGGGTCTCGCTGAGCTGCTCTGAGAGCTGAGTGCTGCTGGTGAGTTGGGCTGGCTCTGCTGGGACCCTGATGAAAATGTGGTTTTTTTTAGGTGTTTAAGGTGAAAGATTCAGGAATAACCAAACCACTGTGTAATTTGGCCAGGCAAGCCATTTCCTCTCACGGTGCCTGAAGGAAAGGACTAAAAGAAATACCAGGTCCTCTTGCATGATCTGAGCTGGAAAAAGCTGGAGGCTGGAACACCTTGGCACACACCTGGAGATGGGAAGTTGTTCCTGCCTCGCTGTGCAGGGAAGGATTTGCAGCCCACAGGCCTGAGGATGAGCAGGATGCTTGGCAAAGAGCTTCCCAAATTCCAGTGCTCAAAATGGGACCCCTCTTGCATCAGTGGCACCAGAATCAAAGCAGCAGCTCAGGGAATTTGCTCCTCTGCAGCTTCTTTATCATGGAATTACAGAATTATAGAATTATTACAGAATTTCAGAGCATCCTAGGTTGTAAGGGACCAACAAGAACCATCAAAGCCGTGCTGGGGCTGGAGCCGTGGCCCTGGGACTGGTTCTCCCTGCACATTCCTCATCAGAGGAATCTCTGGAGTGAAAGGAGAGTCCAGGGGACCCTCACCATTCTGGGCTGAGATTGCCCAGCCCCAGCATGGCTGGTTTCCCCCCAGACACACTTAATTTTACGGGGCTCAGCTTGCAGGCAGTGACACATGTGCTGCGTGGATTGATATGGATTGATCCGGGATTGATCCGGGATCACTGCAGTCCCCAGGGATCTCTGGCCATGGAAAGCTACTAAAGACTAAAGTGTTAGATGAGAAGATAACTGGCTTTGTGAAGCAGCATTTCATCACGGGCTCATTAGTTCCAGGAGAGAGTGTTTGGGCTTCAATGCTACCTTTGTGTTGTAAATAATCTTCTCTTCTGGCGGGAGGGGTTTTGAAAAGTCATCAGGTCCATAAGAGAGCCAATGCTGAGGCTCTGGATTTCAGCTCTAATGCATCGAAGGTGCAAAGTTTGTGGGGTTTGGCCTAACCCATGGTGGTCCCTGTATGGTAAAAGAATCGATAGAAGAAAGACCCTTTAAGCAGGTACACAGCTCTGTCTGGCAAGATGGTGCATTTTGATGGCAAATGTGAATATTTGGAGAACGGCACATTCACCTAAACCTTCACCAAACCTCCCCAATCACAAAACCTCCCTAATCACAAAACCTCCCTAATCACAACTTCCCCAGCCAGTGCAGCCTTGGCAGAGGGTGTTGTGTGAGCCAGGAGCAGGATTTAGCACGGAGGAGAAATCAGGAAGTCGATTGTGTTCCTGTAGGAAAAAACAGAGCCAATATTGGATGTATGGGAGATTCAATAGTGGGAACACAGTTAAGTGGTCATTATATTTCCATGTACAGTGGGTTAGAACTGATTTTTCAGGCGTGACAAGCTGACACCCACCAGCTCTGCGTTCCTTTTGGGAAGGTAATCCCTGCCTGTTCCCAGCCTGGATTTCGTGCGGCTGCCTCACACTTTTGAGTTCCCTTTGACAATTGATAACTTTGCAGCTTTATCTCCTGGTGTGCACAAGCTGTCCTGCCCCAAAACTGCAAGCCCTGCCTTGCACTGTTTCCATCTGTGATCCCTTTTTTCCTCTGAGTGCGCAATTAGTGTTTTGGAGCTGGCGTGGGCGGTTTTGTGCCAAGAATTTCGGAGCCATTTTGGAAGCCCGCGCGGGGTGCCAGTTATAATGACACGAAATGAAATGTGTAATCACAGACCTGCTTTTTCTGTCACTAATTAGTTACAGCTTTAGCTGGAATGGGAAGAGAAGCCAGGGGGGGCTCCCAACTTGCGAGCAGGAGGGAGAAGCTGCAGCCAGCACAGCCCACGTGCGTGGGGGACCCTGGGTTCAGCCAGTGCTGCTCTAATTGTTGCCAGGTGGTCCCAGATTGTACAAGGGGCTGTAATTTAATCACAGCTCTGTGTGTTCAGTTGGTAACTGACCTGAAGGCCCTGTGACACCATTGGTGGCTGCAGTGTTCTTCCTGGGATGTTGGAATAGATTGGTCTCCATGGTTTGTCTTAGCCCAGGGCTCTCCACACAGGTTTGGGATGGGTGAGAGGGAGTTGCTGGACCAGGGGCCACCACTGTGTGTCATGCTCTGTGTCATCACCTGATGCTCTTTGCTCCAGGTTTGCCAGGTTTTTGTGAGATGTATTCCTACCAGTCCCATTGCTCTTGGAGCTTGGAGTAATTTCTTCAGTGAAAAGTGGGAGGAAAAGACGAGGTGAGGGAAAAAGAATGAAGAGAGGAGCTGGCCGTCAGCACAGCTCTGTCCAGATCAGCGAACAGAGAGAGGATTTCATTGTGCAAACCTTTTAAACAGATTTAGAGAGGAAGATGGATGCTTGTTCTGCGTCCTTACCCCCCAACAAAGCACCACACACATGACAGTGCCCCTGCTCACAACGTTTCTGCTTTTGACATCAGCATTCCCCAGTGGGAAATATAAACCATGGGCAGCATTTCATGAGTTATGAGGAGCCCACACTCCCCTGGAGGAACCACAACCTTGTTAGTGGGTTTATGGGGACGGTTTGGAAAGGTGGATTTCAGAAGCCTAATTGAGCATTCTGTGTCTCCGTGTCCATTTTACACTCGGCTGGGTGAGAACAGAGAAACGTGGCTGCTCAGCCTTACTTGCAGTTTAGCTCCATTTCAGCCTCTGGGCTGCCCGAAGGTGACGCCACCATGGGGCACCAGAGCCCAGGGAAGCTCAGTGCAGAGGTGGGAGCAGCTCCCACTGGGCTGTTCTACAAAGATCCCTCCAATTTCAGCACAAGTAACTTGTGTTTGTTTGCTCGAGATCTTGCATGAGTTGTTTTCTGACTGTTTCACCCACTTGTTGGCTGGAAAAGCATCATTTCATCACAGCCCTGATGTTTTCCTATGATTCTCAAGGAAAGCTCTTGGACATTCCCTGAGGTAATTTCCTTCCTATCCTAAATTTTGAGGCTTTGTGCATTGAGCACCACACTGCAAAGCAAAAGAAAAAATCAACTTTCCAAGCTGGTTAAAGGTCGAGTCTTAACTTCTTTTTGCCAGGGTCAGGATTAAATGTGTGAGATGGTATTTCTTTTTGGGACTCAGATATTTATTAGTTCTTATCTATGTTACAGTCCCACTATGTTACAAACCCTGAGTTTTACAGCACTTCACTCTAACAAACTAAAAATGGAGCCCTATCTCTCTCTGTCCAAGGCCTTTTAAGGCTAAACTGTCCACTTAAGAAATGACACCTAAATTATTTTTATTTTTAACCCACGAACCAACCACCCGTGCCCTGCAATGAGGACTTTTTTATCCAATTACACAAAACCACCCAAACCCATGGAGAATAGGGTAAAGAAGAAGGAGAAGAAGAAGGAGAATAAGAAGGTGAAAAAGAAGGTGCAAAAGAAGGTGAAGAAGAAGGTGAAGAGGGTGAAGAAGAAGGTGAAAAAGAAGGAGAGAAGAAGAAGGTGGAGAAGAAGAAGGAGAGGTGGAGAAGAAGGACCAGCCTAAAACCTCAATTTTGCTTTATATGTATTACTATATTTAAACCCTTAAACTCTAAGTTTTCTACCCTGTAATATCACACACTTCTATTCAAACTCCACACCCACAATCCCAGTTCTGTCATTCCGTTTTGGAAGCTTCTCCATGGCCTCAGGTGAATGCAGTGTTCCCTTGGCGGTCAGTGCAGAAAGTCTAAAATTCTCAGTAACCAGGGTTCCAAAAGCTAAACAGTGTTTTTTATGACTCTTCAAGTGTTCTCTGGGGTTTTGGGCATATCACCAGGGATGGGGTGTTTGCCCTTCTGATGGTGAGTGTGGGATCATCCTCATCCTCCTCCTTGCAGCCACCTGTGGTTATGATGTGGTTATCAAGGGTGGGAATTGCTGAGAGGGATCCTTGCAGCTCTGTCACTGCTCCTCTGGCTTCCAGGGCCCTCCCTGCCAGCACAGCAAGCAACCCTGCCAAATTCCTCCTTTAATTCCAAGAGCTTTGGAGCGAGGGATGCCCTGATTTATTCACGTTCTGCCGCCGCCCGTTGTTTTATCTGCAAAACTCCAACAATCTCCTCTTGGCTTTTGTGGTGCTCGGGGAGCTCGGGTGTTTGGAAAGGAAATACTTATCGTGGCTTGCTGTGAAACACAGCTCTGTGCTGTACAATAGCCTTTATTCCTGGCTGCCATCCGTGGCGGGGATTTGCTGGAATCAGAGAAGGAAGCTGATTAAAGTTGGGTCAAACAAAGGAACCTTGGGGTCACAGCCTGTGGGGTGAGCCAGCCCTGGGGCTTTTTCTTTTTCTTTTCTTTCCAAGGTAGTGTGGCCACCTTGGAAAGGAGCCTTGTTGTGACCGTGTTCACAGGGCTCTGAGGATGAGGGAAGAGACGAGGATCTGACTCCATGTTTCAGAAGGCTTGATTTATTATTTTATGATATATATTACATAAAAACTATACTAAAAGAATAGAAGAAAGGAGTTCATCAGAAGGCTGGCTAAGAATAGAAAAAGAAAGAATGATTACAAAGGTTTGTGTCTTGGACTGAGAGTCCGAGCCACCTGACTGTGATTGGCCATTAATTAGAAACAACCAACATGAGACCAATCACAGATCCACCTGTTGCATTCCACAGCAGCAGATAACCATTGTTTACATTTTGTTCCTGAGGCCTCTCAGCTTCTCAGGAGAAAAAAAATCCTAAGGAAAGGATTTTTCATAAAACATGTCTGTGACACCTTGTATCTTTGGCCAGGCTGCGTTTTGGGGCTGCTAAGCTTTATTTAATTAACCTTTGTGAGATGTACAAGGATCTCTCTTGAAGGTTATTGAGTTTCCTGTGTTTGGTGGCTCACAGATGTTCTGGGTTGGGAATATGATAGTTCATAGCAAACAACCCCTGAAAGCTGGAATGTTCCTTGGTCTGAGAACTTGTTCCTTGGGCTGCAGGGACACATGGTTGTCTCTCTCATCCCTCTCATTGCTGAGTCTGCAGGGTCCAATGTGATGTTTTATCTTTTTTTTTAAATTTGGGTTGGGATTAAATGTGGGAGATTGTATTTCTTGTTTGGACTCAGATGTTTATTAGTCTTTTATTAGATTAGATTTATTTTATTCTTTATTATTATTAGATTTTATCTATATTGATTAAATATAGATATAAAAATATAGATTAAATCTATATTTATCTAGAATTATTATTGTTGTTGTTATTATTATTATTATTATTATTATTATTATTATTATTATTATTATTATTATTATTATTATTATTATTTTAGATTTTTATCTATATTGCAGTCTTACAAACTGTGAGTTCTACACTACTTCACTCTAGCAAACTAAAAATGGAGCTGTATCTCTTTTTCTACAATGTTTTTTTAAGGATAAACTGTCTAATTAAGAAATTACATCTAAATTATTTTTATTTTTAACCCAATAACTAACTACTTGTGCCCCACAATGTGGACTTTTGGCAGAGTGGTGGGAATATTTTAAATAAAAGTCTATCATATTTTAAATAAAGGTCTGAGATCCTGAATATCTGTTGTCAGATCCCACTGTCACCACTTTGGGAATGGGCTGTGAAAAAGGGATGGCCAAGGAGACACAAGGACACAAATTATGGCTCAGCTACCTGAAATTAAAGGCAGAAAACAGTCCAAACTCTGGCGTTTTGGAGCGAACTAATTACAAGGAACAGGCAAGAATGTGAAGCAGGGGGGATAAATCATTCTTTGTGCAGCTTGTCCTGAGTTTGTAAAGCATTAATTGCCCTGTTGCCTCCTGGCAGAGGAAAGCTCAGCTGAACCAGGAGCATTCCTCTGCATTTGCAACCTCAAATTATTCTCATTCCAGGGTGATTTATATTTCACACCCAGGGCAGAGATGACCCCCTGCCATCCCTTTCTCTGCCAGACAACGCTTTGCTCTTTCCCAGGCCTGTAATTTGTAAAGGTTTGAGCATTTTCATTGCTTGCAGGTGAAGGACAGATACAGGCACAGGGGACTGGGGACAGTGATCATTTTGTAAACATCTTCAGAGAGCTTTCCTTGCTTTCCAGTTTCATTTTAACTGTCGTTTCCATCCTGCTTTTAAAGAGATGTTGCCCCTGAAAAATTCCAAAAGACCAATGAAACAGCTTTATTAGCCTTAGCTTGCAGAAAATTCATATTGTTTTTGTCTGTTTCTTGATATCTTTGGTTATTTGTAGCATTTTTCAAACCTCACAGTCCTTGCCACAGAGAATGTGCTGATTGAGGATACAGGAAGGCCCCAGTCACAAGATCATCCTTCCCTTCATCTTAATTTCTTACTGGCTCCTATCAATGGTTCTCTTTGGTAAAAGAGAACTTTTTCTTGGACAAATTAACATACTTTAAAAAAGACACTCCAAAAAAGATACTTTTGTTGGACAAATTTCTGGTGAAAACCCTAATTGTCTGGATGTTCATCTTCTCTTTCACTGTTAAAAGTGCTCTGGTTGGTTTGCTTTGCTCATCAGTCAACATTTGTGCTGGATTTTCCTAATAGGATGAGAGGCTGCTTTGGGGAGGGAGGGACACCTCACCAGTGACTCATTCTTTCCTTATCTGCCACCTGTCAGAGGGGCTGTCCTGGTGTGTGAGATGATGGTTCCTCCTTGAGAAAGGATGGAGTCAGTACTGGCTCTGGATGTGGGCAGGGTGAGGCTGTTTGGTGAAAAGGACATGAAAATAACCCATGTGAGTGGAGCTGTGCTGTTCCATGCCCCACTCATCTTCAAGAAATTTCAAGAAATCTGTGTCTGACCCTAATGGAACCGTTTTTTCTTGCCTGGAAAGAAACACAGATGTGTTTTCTTTAGAGGCAGGACGCTCCCTGTGCTGGCCAGACTCCTATCAGAGCTTTCAGCACGGGATATTTTTGCTGGCCAGCCCTGAGCAGCAGCAGCAGCAGCTCCCCAATATTTACCCTGGCTGGGCAGCAGCAGCTCCCCAGTGCTCTCCTTGCAGGGTGAGGTGCTGTCCTTCCTGCTCTCCTGAGCTGCTGACAGGCACAACATTCACTCATCCTCTGGGTGCAATCACCACAGCCCTCACTGGGGCTGTGTGAGCTCTTGCAGGAAGCTCTGCATGTTCCTGCCCAGGTTTCAACACCTTTTCTGCTGCCTCTTAGTGGCTTTTTGATCCTGTCAGTGTAGAAATGGGTATTTTTTTCCCCGCTCTGGTTGTCCACCTGCCATCAGGTGAGCTTTGCTTTGCAGCAAACTGCAGCAGAGGTTGACCTGGACAACAGTTCAGCCTCAAGCTGCACCAAGGGAAATATAGGTTGAAAATTAGGGAAAAGTTCATTACAGAAAGAGTGATAAAGTTTTTTTACAAAAAGGGTGATTAAGTTTTTTACAGAAAGGTGATAAAGTTCTGGAATGGCTGCCCAGGGAGGTGGTGGAGTCCCCATCCCTGGGTGTGTTTAACAAAGCCTGGATGTGGCACTGGGTGCCAGGGTTTAGTTGAGGTGTTGGGACTGGGTTGGACTCGATGATCTTAAAGATCTTTTCCAACCTGAGGATTCTGTAAATTCTGTAAATTCTGTGAATATTACAGTGACCACAGACTGAGGAAGCAGCTGAGTTGTGCTGAGCTCCTGTGGTATCTCCCATCCTTGATGGATAAAAGGGTTGTAAATGGAGCACTCAAAGTTTGGGGTGAGGCTCCCTTTAGAGCTCCCTTTTGGGGGCTTGGACGCAAATAAATTTTCAGTGCAGGCTCATTGCTGCAGGGAGGGGATGTTGGGGAACCTGGGCCCTGCTTCAAGCCTGCCCAGCCTTGCTGGGAATCTTTGGACCACCCAGAGCTCTGGGGTCTGGGGCTGGTGAACCCATCAGCCCCCAGTGAGTGCAGCAGGATGGGACCTGTGTGTGCTGGGGCTGACAAGGTGGATGTTACTGGTGTCATTTACTGGTGTGCCCTGCTGGAAATCAGCTGCTGGCCTTCACCCTTGGCTCCCTGCAGCCTCCCAGCAGAGTGGATTGTTTCAGCAACACTCAGGCTCTCGGGGCTCTGATGGGGGAACTGGGCTGTTCCTAATTAGCCTGGCTGTGTTTTGAAGCATGGGCCAGCACAGACCTCCTTTTGCTGGCACAAAGGAGAGGTCAGCTGTGGCAGCAGGGCTGTGATCAGTGTCTGTGCCTGGACGCCTGCTCAGGTGGCTTTGTCACCCTGTGGGTGACGCGGCACAGAGCACCAGCACTCCATCAGAAGGGTGTGTGAGAGGGATTTATTATAATAACACGTCGCTTTTATAGTTTTTCAAGATTGTAGGAGCGGTGGGGATGGATAGAAATGAGAGATCTCTGAGGCCAGGGCTTGGAATTTGGGGTTTATTGCAAAGGGCCTGGGTGCAGGGCCCTGCTGGGAGCTGCCAGGCACAGCTCAGAGCAGGCCCCAAAGAGAGAGAGTGGTAAAGAGAGTGGGAAAGAGAAAGAAGGCAAGAGCGTGGTAAGGAGGATGAGAGACAGCGGACAAAAGAGTAAAAGAGAACAAAGTTCCCATTACAATACAATAAATCTTCTTCTGTGCTGAATATTCTAGTTCTCACTAACCAATCTAGTACAAGATACAAATCCTGTGGAATTTACATACAGCCTATAAGAATCATTACATTATCATACTGTGTTACATTTTAAACCCTAAAAGCTCCTCTTTGGACCCCTTCTGCCAAGCTGTAGGGTCTGCTCTGAGCCTTGGACCTGTCTGCAAGCAGAGGGAATTGTTTCATCAAAAAGGGATTACCTTCAGTGGCGATTCCATTGTTTTCCAGTTGTTTAGTAACTGAGGTATCTCAAAGCTTTCTTTCATTTCAATCTCACTTATAGTTTCCATATTCTCAAAATCTTTTGCCTGACAATCATGTTTATGAGGCTCTCCTGTTTCATCTTCCCCAACACAAGATATTTACATTTACTTAACATAGACATTCACTGCCCATTGGTCATAAGAAAGAAACAAAGTTCTCAATAGGTGAACAAGGAGCCAGGTCATTCTGTGAGCCAGCTAGAGTCTGTGTCTTCTAACTTTCTCTCCTTCCATCACATTGTCATGGGGATAGCTTTGGTGTCTTCCTCGAGAGAGATAGGGGGCTTTCCTTATCTTCAGGAAGCCTTTGCTGGCTCATAAGAACAGCACAAAATGCCTTTCCTACAACCCTGCTTCAGAAGACCAGCATTGTCTCCTTCTTTTATAGCACTGCCCTCGTTTGCCCAGCCTTTGAGGTGTTGTTTGATTGACTAAGGACCTGATTTCTCCTGCTAATCTCTCTGGAGCTGCTCACTTGGACGCCTTTGGATGTCTTAGGGCTGGGAGAGAGGGGTTTGCTGGAGGCCAGAGCAACGTGGGACTGCGAAACACTCGGAGGTGTTGGAAGCTGAAATGGGAAGGGTTTGGAAGCAAAGGAAAGCACAGGCAGTATTTTCTTGGATCCAGGAGCCAGATGCTCTTTCCAAGGCGGAGAAACTCGCGTGACAGCGCCAGTTCAGACTCAGGTGACCTCCCAAGCCCAAACAGAGCCTGGTGCAGACTTTAGGATGACGGTAGCAGGAGCCTGTGATCGATGCTTCCAGTGCGCGAGGCCAATTTAAAATCCGTTTTGTGGAATTAAATGGCTGCAATTGTTCTTCAGCTGTCAGCTCATTGGAGAGAATCCACGGGTAATAATACCAGGGCTAAATTAAGCAGAGCACTTCTCCCAGCAGCCAAGAAGTCCGAGTACCTTTATTTATAAGCAGCCTCCTGATTCACAAGGTTAGCCTTCTGCTGGGGAGGGGAGAGGAGTGCGAGGCCAGAGGAGATTCCTGCTGGGATTTTCTTGTATTTTGGCTCAGGAAGGCAGTGGAACAAGGGCAGCTTGTGCAGAGCTTGGCCACGTCCTGTGCTATCGGCTTGTCCATCAGCCAAGCATGGTATTTAAGAGCTGGCAAACAGGTAGGGCTGAGCCCTTTGAAGAAATCTGTGAGAGGAAGCAAGCCAAGGCAATGCAGGGGCTTATTCAGCTAAAAACCAGCTTTTGTAAAGGCAGTTTGGAAGAAAAGAGAGAGTGTGCTGGAGCCAGGGGAATGTCTGTTGTTGTACCTGCTAAAGAAGTGTCCTGGGACTTGTACCTGCAGGGTGAAGAGTCCTTCATTGAGATGAGTTGGTCAAACACGGCGCTGTTCATCACACCCAGCGCCACCTCCTGCAGGGCAATAACTCTGTGAATAACTGGCTAGTTCATATATTCTGAGTTTCTAAAGGTGAAATGGAGTACACAGCAGCCTTTTGGATGTGTGTGATGTTGTCTGTCCAGCTCCGCTGGTGAGTGATGGAGAGCGTGGAGGCAAAAGTATTGCTGGCCATTTGTTTGAAGGAACACGATAGTGGGTGAAGCAGAGCTCAAATCTGATGGGCTTTGGTGGATCTGAAATATGGCTGGCTTTGTTCTTTTCAGGCTTTCCTTGGGCTGAGCTCAAGAATTAAGGATTTAATGATCATTTAAAATAGATTATCATATTGGGCTGAAGGAAATATACGGCTCAAGTCCTTTGGATGAGTTGTAGCCCTCTGCTTAGGTTTTGGCAAATAAATCAGAGCGGAGTCTTTTCCACTGATTTGAAACGTTCACTCAGATCTTTACTGGCTTCTCATGCTAAGATCTGCCAAGGGTAAGAGAACTTGTGAGGAAATGACTCATTGAGCCACCTGAAGAAGACAAAACCCCTGCTTTGTGGTGAGGGATGGGTACCTTGGGCCAAGTCATGTGAAGTGCTGGATGGCATCTTCAAAGCTCTGCATCCCCTTGGGTGAGGGCTGACGCTCCCTGCACCTCCTGTGATCCCTCCCCTGCTCTAATCTCCCTGCAAGGAGATTCTCAGCCAGCTGTGACCAATTAAACAGGGGCCAGGGCTGCAAAACCCCAGCTGGGCGAGGCTGGGCAGAGTTTATGGCTCTGAGAGCAGCAGAGTCTGCCTGAGGTGTTTTCTTCCCGTAAACCACCCGGGGAAAGCCAGGCTTGTGAGCTCAAACGTGCATCAAGGGACATTTATGGAGGAGAATGGGTTATTTTCCAGGCAATGTGGAATGCTGCAGTGTAACTGGGGCGCTGGGATCCCATCGTGTAATTGGTAATAAGAAGGATTTGTTACACGAATGCGAAGGAGACTGAATTAAAGCTGAATTCTTGGATTGTTTCTGGAGAGGATTGAGCCCATCCCCCTGGTCAGGTAGCCAAGGACCATTCCAAGCTCACAGTTCCTCACCAATTACTGGTTTCTTGCAATGAGAAATAACACTGAGTGAGGGACTAAAATCTTCAGGTCTTCAGTGCATTCACAAAAGAAAAATGACAAGGAACAGCTTGACTCCCTGACTGTGACAGAACCATCAAATCTTTAGTTTGGAAAAGACCATCAAGACCATAAAATCCAAAAATTCACTGAATCTTCCCCTGTTTTCAAAGGATATGCTGCAAATCAGTGGTGTGGGAGCCACACTAGCCATGGGCACAAGGGCCAGGTTCCAAGGGAAACAGGAGGGTTGGAGAGTGAGATGAGGAGCGAGGGCCACAGAGAAGCATTGCTGCAAAGCTGCCTGGAATTTGTAGAATTAATTTATGCTTAAGCACACAGCCCACTCCACAATAAATCATTGGTATGTTATGGTTTCTGTTTCTGGGCTTGGAAAGGTTGGAGAAAACATTTTTTTAATTCATCAAGTGCTGCTTTCTCTGGGGCATCATTTTAAAGCCCTATTCTCTGGCAGGTGATAACATCTTTCAAAAAGCCTCTGAAATGCCTTATCCCCACATCAGCAACAGGTTTGCTTTTCATTTTTCCCTTGTTTGTTGTGTTTCTGTTTTGTCTCCCATGCTGCATGGGCTCAGCACAACACAATAATGGGTTTAATAATTCAGAAACAAACACGTGTTGAGATGTCAGTTGTTACAAATACCTTTTTTCTCTGGGAAGATGCTCAGAGGGTTAGACCCCTTCCCAGAGGTCTAATCCATGTGAGTTATGTGAGGAAAGGAGGACACTTTCCACAAATTCTTGATCTGAATTTCAGTGCATGCAAGTTCCTGTTGTGTTTTTCACTTGGGCTGGAGCTAGATATTCTGGGCAGCCTGGATCCCAAATGAGTTGATTGATAGTGGAGAAGGAAGAAAATCACCCACTAACAACCCCCACAGAGAAATCCAGGTGGCACCAGCCAGTGAAGGAGTTTTTGATGGTCACTTTTTACTGTTCTACAAAGTTCAAATGGAAAATGGGACTCCTCTTGCATCAGTGGCACCAGAATCAAAGCAGCAGCTCAGGGAATTTGCTCCTCTGTTTCTTTATAATGCAATTACATGATTATAGAATTATTACAGAATTACCGAGCATCCTGGGTTGGAAGGGACCCACAAGAACCATCAAAGCCATGATGGGACTGGGGCTGTGTCCCTGGGACTGGTTCTCCCTGCACATTCCTCATCAGAGGAATCTCTGGAGTGAAAGGAGAGTCCAGGGGACCCTCACCATTCTGGGCTGAGATCCCCCAGCCCCAGCATGGCTGGTTTCCTCCCAGACACAGTTAATTTTATGGGGCTCAGCCTGCAGACAGTGACACATGTGCTGCGCGGAACGGTGCAGCCGCTTTTCCCTTCCATCATTCCATATTTGTGGGGCCTCTGCACCCCTCAGCATTCCTGCTGGCCACAGGGGCACCTGTTCCACCCTCTCTCTCTCTGTAAACCAGCCAAAAACCCAGCTCTGGAGGCCAACAGGTGTTTCTAGTTTGCGGTACATTAATGGATATTGACTGCCTGTCTTCCCGCCTCTCCAAGCCCATAAACCCATGGATCTGGAAATGCTCCACTCCCCGCTGCAGCAGCAGGCCCAGCACGGGGTGCCAGGAGGCCAAACGAGCTCACGGGCTGGGTGCTGGGGCTGCTGGCCCCGAGCTGCTCTCTGAATTCATTCCTTGGTGTTTGACTTTCCATTTAGCCCGGAATGTTGGCTGGAAACTCTGGGACACTGCAGCTTTTCGGGCACCGCTGAAGCGATGCACGGAATAAACAGAATCCACAACTCTCAGGGCTTCTGCTGCTCACAGTGACCCCAAGATGTGCTAGAAAGTCTCTTTTCCCAGCCTGGTGGTCGAGGAAGGAGTCAGAACTCGTCAGTTTTCGTTCTCAAGGTTGTTTATTGTTTCTTATCTATAAAATTCTTTCTCCTGGCCTGCCGAGGTCCATTCAGCAGTTCAGACAGAGGCACTCTGCCCACCTCTCGGCTGTGTTATCTTTTTATACTAAAAACTACATGTACAATATTTACAGTTACTTTCCAATACCCATCACCTATGTTAGACAGTGAGCTTCTACCCTAAACCAACCCAAAAGTGCCACCATCACAGCAGAAGATGGAGGACAAGAAGAAGAAAGAAGGACAAGGGGCGGTGTTATCTTTTTATACTAAAAACTATGTGTACACTATTTACAATTAATTCCCAATACCTATCACCTGTGTTAGACAGTGAGCTTCTACTCTAAACCAACCCAAAAGTGCCAACATCACCCAGAAGATGGAGGCCAAGAAGAAAGAAGGACAAGGCATGCCCAAATTGGCTCCATGCCCAAATCCCTCCATCTTGACTTCTTCAATCATGGCATCTCCACGAGGACTTATAGGTGGCAGAGCCTTGGTTTGAGGTGGGACCCTGCTGCAGATGCAAAACGAAGCAGAAGCAGAACAACCCATGTTTACCAGTTAAAATAGGGATTATTTTCCTTTAGAAATTTATGTGGCTTGCTTAAAGACTGGCTAGACCATTCCCAGAGGTCCAACCCAGCTCCCCTGGCCAGGAGCTGTTTCGAATCAGGGATAATGGGAGTCAGTTCTGTGATTCATGGTCCTGATGTGACTGTCAGAGATCAAAGGGCCAAACTAACAGAGCCTGGTGTAAGAAAGGCAGCGGAGGAAGGGGCAGGAGGGTTCTCAGCAGTTAAAGAGGATCCGGGGATGCTGTGCCTTTCCTTGGCATGCCATTGTGCTGTGTGAGGGGTGTTGGGTTTCAGCCCCGCCGATGGATGCCAGATGTGTGTCATTAGAGGATACCTCTCCTCACCAGCTGCAAATTGTCCATGGCTTCCTCTGCTGTTTTCACCGGGAGAAGCTTGAATTCCTGCTATTTCCTGCCATCTCAGATGTTGTCAGGCTGCTCTTTGGCAGGGTTTCTGCAGCCCAAACCAGTCACGCGTGGCAAAATCAGGCGTTCTGTGTTGATTTGTATTTTTTGCAGGAGCTCGGTGAGGATTTGCCTTGATAAACTTGCCCATAAAATTGCATTTTTTATTTAACTTGCAAAAGGAATGCCCAGAAAACTCCAAGGATTTTACTGGAAGAATGCTGGAGATGGTTTTGTACTTATGTGAGAAGAAGACATGGCTTTTCACTTTGTGGTCTCTGGTGCAACAGGATATGGTCCTAAAAAAAGCGTGGTTTTAAACTTTAAAAGAAATGGTTAAAAAATAGGTATACAGAATGCTCACAGTTAGGGATAAATTCATTAGGAAAATGTTCACACTTTACCCAGACTTTTCTCCAGCAGGAATCTGAGGTTTCGGTGAGGTTTTATGCGTTTGATACCTCACTTGTGGAGTTCTGTGAATTCACCATTTTCCTGGCCCTTGGCAACCTTATCTCCCAGAGAACTTTAGCAAGCTCCCTTCTAGAAATAGCATGAAAGGTCTTTTTTATTTTTTCAAACCTAAAAGAAAGATCCATTATAAGGAAAACAAGGACAACAACTCCCTTTCCTGAGCACTTCCCATGGGTGGCTCTTCCCACCTGGCCTTGCCTTGGGGCTGTGTCTGGATGAGGATGAGGAAGATTAGGAGCATTCCATGGGCTCCTGTGGCAGAGATGAAGGAAAGGAGAGGGAAAAATACCTGGATCTCTTCTAAGGAATGTATTTGGAGGTGCCTGTCCTTCCATGCCACCATCCTGGCACCTTCCATGGTTGGAAATGCAGCATTGGCTTTGACCTTTCCCAATACTCAGCAGAGAGTGGGGGTGTTTGAAATACACAGGAGAAACAGATGTAGAAAATGAGGTTTGGGAAGCAGCAGACCAGGTAATTTTTTCTGGTTTAAAATGACTTAGGCATTATCCCCCTCTGTACAGGCTGGGAACCTGCCTTGGATTGCACAGCAGAGTAGTGACTCCTGGCAAAAATATACATTATTTCAGTCTCCTTTTCCCCCAGTTGCTCAGGATCTCACCTCATTAATAGTGGAGATTTTGGAATGTCAGATATTTGGCATATCTGGCTATTGGAGCACTACAATAGGTCCCTGTGGCTGGCTGTCACTGAGCCCCATCTTTCTGTGGGGAGGTGTTTGATCTGCACCTGGTTGTGCTGGGACTGGCCCTGCCCAGGAAACCTCTCCCACCTAAAACAACTGCTCCTTCGAGGAGGTGAATTTCCAGTTTGAAACATTGCATTTATGCTTTTCTCTTTTTTTATAAACTCATGAATCTTCCCAGAAGCGAGTAGCCCTGACCCTTTCATTAGAGACAAAAGGGAGTGTGTATAAATGTCTTTTGTGGCTTGGCAGTAAACTTGCTGAGGACGACATAAAACGTGCTCATTAAATGCTCTTTACCCAGCATTGCTTTTTGTTTTCAGCAGCACTGTGATGTTTCATCCCACCATTAATTGCCTAATACCAATTATGGCATAAACAAGCCATTTGCCAGTGTAACTTTTCCCATTTATTTTCCAAGATTCTTACTCCTGACACCCATTATGCATCTGGGAACGTAACGAGCAATATTTGTGGGGAAATATAAATCATGAGATCGGTGATCAATAGTTTTACATAGATACACAGACCTTGCTGTGCTGTAAAAGTGGCTCTTGAGAACCCTCCAAAACGCTCCCCCCCACTTGGATGCTTTGTTGTATTGAGCTTAATTATATGGAGACAAAGAGACTTGGAGAAGACTCTTTTTTCCCAGAGTTGTGCCAGTTTTCCAGTGTAAGGCACGGACTGAGAGCGAGCGGCCCCGAGGGAGAGGTGGGCACTGCCTGGGTGTCACAGACACCCCAAACGCTGCCAAGTGCCTCGAAAGACTGGGCACAGGCACAGGGGCAGAGCTGACCCCTCCTTGCAGCCCTTCTGCACGAGGTCATCGTGTTCTTTGTGGCGTTTCAGCTCCTGGCTCTGCTCTGGCCAAAATCTGGGAGCCGGCTGGAGTGAGCAGCGGTGCCGCGGAATTTTGAAAGGTACTGGTTTAGACAACAGTTTAGGATTCCCTTTGGAATACAGAGTGTGGCTCCTGGAGCTTCCTTGTTATCATTCCATTCTTTTTCTATTCTTCTGATGAAGTCCTTTCTTCTATTCTTTTAGTATAGTTTTAATATAATATATATCATAAAATAATAAATCAGCCTTCTGAAACATGGAGTCAGATCCTCGTTTCTTCCCTCATCCTCGGACCCCTGTGAACACCATCACAAACCCTTTACAGCTTAGCCTGGTTCTGCAACATTTCTTCTGAACCTCCAACTAGATCTTGCTAATTTTTTCCCCTTTAATTCTGTGTGAATCACTTTGGCTTTGTAAGCAGTGAGAAGGAAGCTCTGTGCTTTTCTCTGGCAGAAAATCTCGGTCACTTGTGTCCATTTAGAAGCCACCTGCCATAGGGTACACACCACTGAAGGTCACCAGGTGAGCACTGAGCTTCACCCTGGCAGAGATTTTGCTATGAGAAACAACTAAAAATGGGACTAACCTGCTGGAGACACTTAAACCTCAGCCTTGGCAAAGCCTCTGTGATCTCACAGAGCTGAGGTTGCTTCAAAGGGTTGGAAACTTTGAAGGAAGTCTCTTCACTTCTCTATAAGAGGAATACAGGTTCTTTCCCAGGAGAGTCATCTTCCCTTCTTCCCATTAAATACAGTTTTGGCCATACAGTGGAAAAAAATCATCAAAGCCAGGCCTGTGCTCTGAGCTCCTGAAGGGAAGCCTTGGAAAGGCTGCCAGGCACAGTATATTTTTTATTGCATCCATTATATAATGTGTCAAAAAAGAATTCTCTCCACTATGGGGAGATATTTATAGCCCATAGGGTTTTATGGCAGGAGTGGAGTGTCTCAGGTTACCCTGGCCAAGCCAAGCCAGGCTGCTGCCTCTGGCTCCATGGGAGCAGCTCTGGGAGCCTGAGGGTGATCTGAGGAAAGGAACAGCTCATCATGACCTGTCCCACCTCTCCAGCTCCTCAGGAACCTCAGCAGGGCCAAGCAGAAATTTTCCCAAACTCTCAACAAATTGGGCATGGCAGCAGGTGGAAACCAGTGGCAAGATTTAGGAGTGGGCAGGAGGAGGAGGATGTAAGGTAATAGTCCTAGAAGGTTGATGAGTAGGAGGAAGATCATGAGGGATGTCAAAATCAGGGCTCATTTGTGTCCTTTTTTGTCTAGAGGTGTTATGAGTTGTTTTGTAACTAGGTTGATAAACCATAGTTGGAGGGTTTTCTCTGGTGAGCCTGCCTGAGGTTGGTGTTGGTCAAGGAGCTGAAAAAACAAATTATGTGACATCCGTAGGGAAAAATGTGTGATCTGAGTGGAGAGGGGACATTTGATGGACATCTCTGCCCATTAACAGGTGTGTGGGAGACACCTGGCACAGGTACGGGGATATTCCTGGATCCATGCCAGCTGGTCTCTCTTGTGGATGTTCCCCCAGAATATCAGCCCAAAGCAGTTCCTTGCCCTGACCTGGCACACACATCCCAGTGGGATGGAGGCAGGTGAAGAGGTCCCAGAAGTCTCCTTTAGGCTGGGAAGATTCCAGTGGCAGTTTCCCTGGAAGTGTGGTTACCTCGCCTTGCAGGAGGCAGCTGGAAAAGAAATGAACAGAAATATATTAACCCAAACTGAACCACTGGGTTTGAGCTCAATTTCCTCAAACTGGGTTTGAGCTCAATTTTCCTCGAGCTCAATATTTGAGCTCCATTTTCCTCTTCTTTAAAAAAATCCTTCTTTAAAAATCCTTCTTTAAAAAATACCTTAACGAGCAGCTAAAACCCTTCACAACTTTTATCGCCTCAACCTCCGTGTCAAGGAGTTGAGTTCCAAAGACCTGCAAAGTTTACAGACAGCTTGCTTATGCAATTTTTAACTTCATGAGGACTGAAAGCCCTGACTATGGTATTGATTAAACCTTATTTGGCCCTCTGACATATTTATATTTGTGAGGGGTTCAGAGGGAGCCAAGACTGATAATGCAGTCGCTCTGGGGAGGCTGGCTGCACTAAGAGGGAGTGTCAGGTTGCACATTCGTGCCTGGTATGTGTGGGAATGATGCCACTGTGATAAAGTGAGCCTGTGGTCCCTTCTTCACCTCTCCTGGGAGTCCCAAAAACCCAGACAGGGCACGTATGTGAGAGCGTTTGTGCATGTGGGATCTCTCCATGTGTGTTTTCCTACATCCACATGGCTGAACCAGCATCCCCAAAGTGCCTCGCCCCTGAAATTAAGGGGTTCTCACCCTGCCCTTCCTCCCACAGCAGGTCCAGACCTGGCCATGCATGAGGAAAACATCACAGAATCACAGGAATTTTGGAAAAGACCTTCAAGATCATCCTGTCCAAGCTGTGCCAAATCCCCACCTGGGCACTGAGTGCCACATCCAGGGATGGGGAATCCAAACCTCCCTGTGCAGTCCCTGCCAAGGCCTGGCCACCCTTTCCATGGACAAAGTCCTCCTGATGTCCAACTTGACCCTCTCCTGGCACCGCTTGAGGCTGTTTCTCCTTGTTCTCTGTGACCCTCACCTGGCTGCACCCTCCTGTCAGGTTCAAGACCATGACAACCAAAAAGCACCAGACCCATCTGTCGCAGACATCTTTTTATGAAAATCCTTTCCTTAAGATTTTTTCCTCCTGAGAAACTGAGAGGCCTCAAGGACAACATGTAAACAATGGTTATCTGCTGCTGTGGAATGCAACAGGTGCATCTGGGATTGGTCTCATGTGGTTGTTTCTAATTAATGGCCAATCACAGCCCAGCTGGCTCGGGCTCTCTGTCCAAGCCACAAACCTTTGTTATTCATTCCTTTCTATTCTTAGCTAGCCTTCTGATGAAACCTTTTCTTCTATTCTTTTAGTATAGTTTTAATGTAATATTATCATAAAGTAATAAATCAGCCTTCTGAAACATGGTGTCAGATCCTCATCTCTTCCCTCATCCTCAGACCCCTGTGAACACCATCACACCCATCACCAGTGCTTGAAAAACTACCCAAAGATGACAGATGACATCAGTTTGGATGGGAAATTGAGGAAGAAATAAGGGGTGAAGTGCCTGTGGCACAGAGTCAGCCTTATCTGAGCGCCACAGGAAGCTGCAGAGCTGTGCTGATAATCTGCTCCCTGCACACCACACGGCTCCCAGCAGGCACAGGCTCCTTTTATTCCCCAAAAAAAGAGAGATTTCCTGGAGGTGCTGCCTGTCAGGGCTGTTTTGTGATGTCTCTGTTACTGCAGGTCAAGAGGAGCCAGGCTGGGCTTGTCTCAGCATTTGATATAATCCATAGAAAGGCATTGGATTTATGGATTTGCAATTGGGTTTACAGAGTGTTGGATTAATAAGGAGGAGAATCTGGATAGGAGCTCTGGAGATATGGGAAAATCTAAAATATCTCCTTACAGTTTCTCTTTTTCACCACTCTGGTTACACCTTCGTGTCTTGTAATTTGTCTTTGCCACCCCTGCTGGTGAATCTCCTGGAGACACCATGGGATTCAGGGATGGAAATCCCAGAGGGTTTTCTGGAAAACCAAAAAGGAAGGAGGAAAACAACAAAGAAACAAAAACCCCCACGGAGCCTGGGTTTTGTGTGCAATCCCTGTGTGCTGGCAAACTTCAGCAGAGCCCCAACACTGGGAGGATTGTGCAGCCTCATCCCCCTGGCACAGTTTCAGAGAAACAAGGGACAGGCTCCTCTTTCATCCCAAATTCAGCCAGGCAGAAGTGCCTGCAGGACCCACAGCATCCTGCCAGTCCTGTGCTTAACTCCTTAGTTCAGCATTATGGTGCTGGAGAGAGGGAATTGTCTGATTTCCTTTAGGTTATCAGGAGGGCGTGTTCCTGGGGGGATATTGAGGAGTCTTTAAGGGCTCAAATCCCCAGGATGTCATAGCTTTCCTCCCAGTAAAGCTGATTCCACAAAGATCTTCTACAGCAGGCTCATTTTTAGGGAATAATTCCACAAAGCTTCTCTCTGAGAGTGTGTGTGGTGTCCTCTGGCCAGAGGGAGGGGGTAGAGCATCTCTGGTAGAGCATCTCTGCTGGGCTCTGCTCTGCTGAGCTGTCCCTGGAGCTGCTCTCTGTGTACTGCCTCTCTCCCATTCAAAACCTGCAGAGTTATCTCTTTGGAATGAAAAAAAAAAAAAAAAACCAAACTGTTTCACCCCATTTTTAACCACTTTTAGTCTATGTAAATTCTAGTGATTTTCTTTTTTTTTTTTCTTTTTTTTTTCTTTTTTCAAACAAAATGCAGAAATCTTTATTTTTTTGTCTCATGAAAAGTTACTTACCAAAAAAAACCCAACAAAAACCAAACCAACCAAAAAAAAAAACAAACAAAAAAAAACAAACCCAAAGAAACCACAAAACCAAAAAAAAAAAAAAAAACCCCAAACCAACATCCCCCAAAAACAAAACAAAACCACAAAAAAACCCCAACCAACCACCCATCCACCCAAGGCCCCCAAAACCTGGTCCTCCATTTCCAGAGAATTGGACCCTGGTTCTCTTTCAGAGGGAATTGGACCTTGAACCTCTTTCCCAAGGAATCGGACCCTGGTCCTCCTTTCCCAGGGAATTGGACCCTGGTTATCTTTTCCAGGGAATTGGACTCTGGTTCTTTTTCCCAAGGAATTGGACCCTGGTCCTCCTTTTCCAGGGAATTTTCAGCATGCAGATGGTTGAGGTGCTTTGTGTGCTCTGGAAAGCTCTCCCCTTTCAGGAACACCAGGATAATGCACAGAAATTCCTTTTTCCCTGCCCCGAGTCCAAGATCTTGGCTGAGGTGTGCTCCGGAGCTGGGGATGGCTGTCACCTTCTGGGAAAGCTGGGAATTTGTTCAAGCCAAAGCCAGACCCTTCCAAACCGGAGCCTCTGGCATTTCAGCTTCCTTCAAACCTTTATTTTACCGGAGCTGTAAAATCACCTGACAACAGGCCATGAATATTAATGGCTTTAGCCCCAAGGCAGAGGGAGAAGTGGGGGTTTGTTATCAGGTTAAAAGTGGACGGCTGCTTTCATGTGGGAGTGTGCAACTTCCATAAATAAAACACCAGATGTGCTTGGGTTCTGTTTTCCTTTAAAGGACTTGGGAATTCTCATAAAGAACAGGAATACCAGGACTTTATTTCAACCCTTTCCTGGCAAGAGTCGCTGTCTCAGTTTGGAAAGACAGGTGCCTGCTAAGGAAGGCAGGAGCCTCCCCTGAAATGGAGAATGTAAACCCTCCCCACCCGCCCAAAATTGCTATAAATTTTAAATTAAGGGGCTCTCAGGCAAAAATATGGGAGCGGGAAATAACAGTTCTTTAATAGGGAAGAAAACAAAAAGATAAAATAAACAATGCAGTACACTAGAACAACACTGACAGAGTCAGAACCAACCTGACACCCTGTGGGTCAGGGTGTTGGTAGCAGTCCCATTGGAATTGTGGCTCAGCCCTCCTGCAGTGTCAGGGGTGGTTCTGCTGGAGCAGGGATCCTGTAGAGAAGGATGTATTCTTCCTCTGAAGATCCAGTGGAAGAAGAGGCAGCTGCTGTTCCTCTGGGGAATCCCGTGGAGAAAGCCGTGCTGGTGTCTCAAAACCTCTGGATTATATCTGGGTAGCAATGCTTGGCTCCTCCCTGTGGGCGGAGCATCTCCCAATGGGATGTTATAGTTCTTATCAGCCATGCAGTGACATTTAGTAGTCTGTTATCAGCAATGTCCCCTCCCAAGGGAGGAGTGATTGTGATCACTCTGAGAGAGAGAAGGCAAACTGCCCACTTGACAAAAGACAACTGCTGTCACAGACACATTCTATGAAAAATCCTTTCCTTAGGATTTTTCCTCCTGAGAAGATGAGAGGCCTCAGGAACAAAATGTAAGCATTGATTATCTGCTGCTGTGGGATGCAACAGGTGGATCTGTGATTGGTCTCATGTGGTTGTTTCTAATTAATGGCCAATTACAGTCAGCTGGCTTGGACTGTGTGGTCAGTCACAAGATTTTATTATCATTCCATTCTCTTCCTTCTTTGCAAGCCTTCTGATGAAATCCTTTCTTCTATTCTTTTAGCATAGTTTTAATATAATATATATAATAAAATAATAAATCAAGCCTTCTGAAACATGGAGTCAGATCCTCGTCTCTTCTCTCATCCTGGGACCCCTGTGAACACCACCACAAACTGACATACAATAGAATACATCTATTACCAGAATACATTATTATTGTTATTGTTATTATTGCTGGAATACATACAAAACAACAACAACAACAATAATAACAATGTATTCTGGTAATAGATGTATATAACAATAATAGATGGATATAACAATGATAGAATACATCTTGCCTTGCAATCTGGGACAGTCACACAGGGGGAGCTGGTGGATGCCAGGATGCTGCAGGGTGGATAGCACCTCCTGATGCTCTGAACCCTCCAGATTAAGCCAGGTTTACCTGTAAATCCTCCCAAAGCCAGACCTGTCTGCTCACAGGATGTTGGTGCAGGTGTTGCAGGAGGATGCTGATGCACACACAGTGCTGTGCCCCAGGGAGGGGATGATGCTGTCAGTCCCTTCCTCGGCAGGGATTTGTGCTCAGAATATATTTGAAACAAATCTTGCACAGGTGCAAGGCTGGAGGAGCAGGATGGGATTCTTTCAAAGAAGAATTTTTGTTTTTAAATGAGCACGGATTGTCTGGAAAAAAATGTGCTATATAGGTGAAAGTTCGGAGCAGTGTTCTCTTCCCTAATTCTTCCTTGAAAACAAAAACCAAATGTAGGTATTTCACAAGCAGATTATTTGAAACAGTTTTGACAGAAATAATGGAGGAAGTTTCCTATTGAATTTATTTCTGTTTCCACAGCACTTTCATTAAAACTAACAAGTTTTCCAGGAGCTCCTAAACATCCACTGTGAGTGACCTTGTAAATCAAGTATTGGTGGAACCTGTGGGGTGACTTGAGGCGATCCATCCTTGGTTTCAAGGCTCTGTGGGAACCTCCAGGAGGAGCGAGCATCACTCTGTGCCTGCTGCATGAGTCCTTTGGTGTTTCACCACCACAAACATGTGAGCACAAGAAAAACCAATCCCTCACTGCTGAGGATTTAGGTGGTGCAGTAGCATTCTTGAACACTGGCTTGTTTTTGTTTTGAAAAAAAATCACCTGAAAATTACATTTCTGGGTGATGTGAAGGACACAGCAGCTGCTCCTGAATCATCTGAGCTGCGTCAAGTCCAAGCCAGGATCAACCCCTCAGCTTGGATTTGAACTGCAGAGCTTGTCCAAAGCTCACAGAACTCAGCCCTAAGATGATGAGAGGCAAATCCTCACCCTCAGGCAGTGATGCTGAGCCTGTGGTGAGCTGGGGGATGAGGAACACTCCTCCTTTTATTTATGGATGGTGTGCTCGGGTCAGGGAGGAAGGAAGTTCCATAATGCTTCGATAAATACGAGCCCTGGGGAGCTGCAGGAGTGTTTGCAGAGCCCAACCACAAAGCTTATTTTGACAAAAACGTGGAGGAAAGGATCATTCCAGCTCTGGAGAAACTCAGGGCTTACAGGGGAACCTGCTGAGACTGGGTCTGGTTGAAAGATTAAAGGGAATTTTATATGAAAGCTGCGGTTAAACATAATAATAACAACAATAATAACAATAATAGCAATAACAGCAGCAGCAGCAACAACAACAACAATAATAATAATAATAATAATAATCTTCAGGTATGTTGGGCTTCATGTGGATCCATACCTCCCCTCAAACAGACCCTGCATTTAGGCACTTACTCTGAAAATGTAATTAGAATTTATGAAATTCTAAGAAAATGTAATTATAATTTATGGAATCCATACTTTTAAGGTCCTGCAGAGTGCAAACGGCCCAGAGTCCTCCTCCAGCTCCCTGCCTGGACCCTGCCCTGCCCAGAGCCCTTGGAATGAGCCCCTGTCTGCAGGTTGCTGCAGAGAGGGGATTAAGCAAATATAAACCCTTGGGGATTTCATTAAGCTCTAGCAGGTCTTAGGATTTCTGAAAATAAAACAAAACTTGCAGGGTCTGGTGTTTCTGAGAGCCAGGGCACTCTGAGCCCAGACAGGACCGAATTAGAAGAGGCTGAGGGAATTAAACTCTGGGGCTCTTTGATCACATCAGCCTTGTTTTGATTGCTGTCCTTCTCCAGCTCAGTTGTTGGCTGGAAATACATTTAATTCTTCATGACTTGAGAGGTTGGTGTGCTGCCTGCAGACACCTTTCCTTGCTGCTGTTGCAGGGCTGATCTGGGGCTGGGTTTATGCAGAATGAAAGTGTCAATTCCAGGGATGGCCCTGTGTTGAAAATCGCAATGCAAGATGTTTTCAATTCCCATCTGTATGGCAGATTATCTTTGTCAAGTGGGCAGTTTGCCTTATCTCTCTCTTTGAGTGACCACATTCACACCTCCCTGGGGAGGGGACATTGCTGATAACAGCTATTGAATGTCACTGCATGACTGATAAGAACTATAACATCCCATTGGGAGATGCTCCGCCCATAGGGAGGAGCCAAGCATTCCTACCCAGATATAATCCTGAGGTTTTGAGACACCAGCACGGCTTTCTCCACTGGATTCCCCAGAGGAACAGCAGCTGCCTCTCCTTCCACTGGATCTTCAGAGGAAGAATACATCCTTCTCTACAGGATCCCCCTTGCTCCAACAGAACCACCCCTGACACTGCAGGAGAGCTGCAGCCACATTTCCAATGGGACTGCCACCAACACCACAGGGTGTCAGGTTGGGTTCTGACTCTGTCAGTGTTGTTCTAATGTACTGCATTGTTTATTTCATCCTTTTATTTATTTTTCCTTTCCCTGTTAAAGAACTGTTATTTCCCGCTCCCATATTTTTGCCTGAGAGCCCCTTAATTTAAAATTTATAGCAATTTTGGGTGGGTGGGGAGGGTTTACATTCTCCATTTCAGGGGAGGCTCCTGCCTTCTTTAGTCTTTCCAAACCAAGACACCCTGTCACCATTCACATTCTGCCACCCTTCCATCCCCATGGACTGTCACAGGATTCCCTCTGCAGCAGAGATCTGGGAGTGATGGGAATAGGGCTGGCTCTGGGTGAGCAAGGGAAAAAAACCCAAGATTTATCTGCAGTAGCAGAAGGAAACCCTGAGCACGGCGTGGCTGAAGCTCATTCCTGGCACAGCTGCAGCCCATTCTTCTTCTATCCAGCCCTAAAGCCTTCAAACTCTATTTGTCTCCATTTTTCTGCTCTCTTGTAAGAAGGAAATGCTGCTTTACAGCATTAAAAAATCAACTTCTTAAGCACAGATACATTTTTGAAGTGCCTCGCTCGGTGCCAAACGTCAGAAATTTGCCAGCAGCTGATAAATCTTTGTGAAACCGCCCCCTATATTCCACACATCCAGCTGAAACTTGGAATTCCCTAAACCTTGGGTGATTTTGGTCTGTATCTGAAAATAATGGAGTGGTCTAGCAGTGATGCAGGGGTGGGGAAGCATCTCCAGTGCTGGTTCAAGGATTCCAGGGGGATTTTGGGGAGGATGGAGGATGTTCCAGGGGGGAAAGCTCAGGTTTTAGCTCCCCAATGGAATCTGTGGGAGCTGGTAACAAGAGGGTGGTGATTCCTCCCTTCTCACCTGGTGATTAGTCACTCACTCTAATAAAAGGTAATTTGAGAAAAGTGCTCTCTGTGCCTTCCAGGTCTGGCCCACACCCTGCTCTGGGGTAGGGAGAGCTCTGGTTTCGCTGTGGAAATCTTTCTCATTCTTGACTTGAGTTACAAAAATTGGTAGAAAATGCATAAAGGTTTTTTTTTTTATATTTTTCAACCTTTTTAGTTCAGATTTCTGTGGATTAATGCCATCCAGGGTACTTGTGTGTGTTTATTTGAAGGAATTTTTAGTAGAAAGGGATAACAGTGCTAAGACAAGAAGGAAAGCTTCTAAAACAACAGGTCTACAATGCAGAGAGGTTTTGTCTCCTCATTTTCATGAACAAGAGGGTTGTTAGAGAGTGAGCCAGAGAGTTGGGACATCAGGGGTGTTCTTATCCACGGGAGTCCCTCCAGGACAGGAATATTTTGGGTGACATCTGGAGTTTTTGGGCAAGGAAGGAGGGGGAATATTTTGTACCTGTTAGTATTGCTTTTTATTGACACTGAAAGCTCCAAATGGGAAAAAGAGCTGCAGGAAAAACAAAAAGCAGTTGGGTTTGGGTTTGTGCAGCATCTCCAGCACAGGCAGGAGGTTGTGGTGATCAAGGTGGGAATTGTGGCAGTTCCATTGTATTATTTTGTTAACCTGATAACAATAAAATACAAGGGGAAAATGCCTTGTATTTTATTGCTTCAACGATGAGATTTTTCCTTCCCAATTTATTCCCTGTTCTGCCTTAAACCTGGTCCCAAAATGGAGTGAAAGAGAAGCCCCAGTGTGTCTGTAAATGGAAACCCCCAATGCCAGCTGTGCTCCAGGTGCCCTTTGGGCTCCCACAGCTGGAACCAGCCCTGCCTTGCTCTGGGTGGGATTTCCATCTGTGTGAGAGCTGCTGGTTCAGCTCAGACTCTGAGAAATGCAAAAAGCTCTCTTTGCCCATCAGAGCCAAGAGCAAGATGACAGCTTTTGGATGGTGTCACAGCCCCAGAATTCATGGACAAGGCAGGGAAAGCACCATCCCCATACTCCCCCAAAGCCCTGGATTCCATGGAGAGATGTTGAAACACCCACCCAGGGCACTCTGGGGGTTGCTTGGGATGGTCATGGCTTTGTGGCAGAGCTCTTGCATGTTTGCAGCACTGGTTTGCTTAGCAGGAGACCAAAAGTATTCAAATAATTAACAAAGATTGCTGACGAACAGGGAAAGAGCTGTTTTCTGTGGATATCTGCTTGGACATTAAAGAATTCCACAGAAAAATGTCACTTTCTTGCCAATTTGGTACATTTGTCTTGTTTTGTTGAAAATAACTGAAAAGTATTTCCTGGCTCTGTACCACTGTAGAGATGTGTGAAATAAACAGCTCTACCCTTATCTTAGCCAAGTGAAAATATTTCCAGTTTCCCCAGAATTCCCCTGATGAGGATTAGCTTCTCTGATGATTAAGAGGTTCAGGATTTTGGTGGAAACAAGCAATCCTTTAAATTTTTTTTTATTTTTTTGGTCTTTATTTCTTACACTTTTAGGGGGGACAGTGTGATTCCCATTGCACATCTTCTTGGAATAATTTGTAGCTCTTTGCTCCCTGTTTCTCCCTCGTTGCCTCTGACTCTGAGTGCATCCTGGAGCTGGAGCCCCTCATCCATCCTGTGTGGATTTGCAGGTCTCATCATGCCAAAACAGGACACTTAAATAAGATTAAGCTTTAAATTAGGTGAGAGAAGAGTTTGCACTGAGCTGCCTCACTCCCGCTTTGCTGGAGTGTAAATCTTTCCAGCCCAGCAAAGCTGGTGTTGAGTTATTCCCCCGTGGCTGCACTTCTCAAACAACCCCACTACTGTGTCACCCTGCTGTCCTCACCCCTTTTTACAATAATTTCTCATTTTTTTTACATCAGATAAGAAGCTCTTTCCAAACTCCCCACATGCTCTCACACGTTTCCAGGAGAGGACGGGGGAAACGTCTGTGTCTGTGCAGACGGGGAGAGTTTAAGGCACTGATTAATGTTTACAGCTTGCAAAAATATTCAGCTTGTGTTGGTCAGAGTCCTGATGGAGCCTGAATAAAGCTGCAAACCGCAGGGTCAGATGTTTGGAGGCCTGTGCTGGCTTGGGAGGGTTTGGAGCCCACACCTCTCCTGAGGGTGGCCCAAGAAGAGGAGTTGAGGGTTTAGAGGTCAGCACTTGAAAGGATTCATCCTTGGGATTTGATTCCTGGCTTGCAGTGACATCAAGCTGGGACTTCCAGAGTTCTCTCTGAAGTGTCTGCTGAACAAACTGCTCTGCAATAGCAGATCAGCTTTGTGTGGAGAGGAGGAAAATACCAGGGACCAGAGTTTCAGTCACTCAAGAGCTTCCAGCCTGACCTCTGGTCAGAAGGAGAAGGATGTTGTGGCTCAGTTTTTCACTTTTCCTGCCCAGAATTGCCCAAATTTGTGTTGATTCCCTCCCAGCAGAAGCACAGACAGTGGGTGGGTGTCACAGCTGCCATGGTTTGTGAGGCATGGCAGGTTCTGGGATGTTGGGGAAGATGAAACGGGAAAGCCTTATAAATATGATTGTCTGGCAAAAGATTTTGAGAATATGGAAACTATAAGTGAGATTGAAATGAAAGCAAGCTTTGAGATCCCTCATTTACTGAACAACTGGAAAACAATGGTGTGGTCAGCTGAAGGTGATCCCCTTTTGATGGAACAACACCCTCTGCTTGCAGAGAGATCCAAGGGTCAGAGCAGACCCTACAGCTTGGCAGAAGGGGCCCAAAGAGGAGTTTTTAGGGTTTAAAATGTAACACAGTATGGTAAAGTAATGATTCTTACAGGCTGTATGTAAATGCTATAGGATCTATATATTGTACTAGATTGGTTAGTGAGAATCAGAATATTCAACAGAGAATAAGATTTATTGTATTGTAACGGGAACTTCGTTCTCTTAGCTCTTACCCCCTTTATTCTCTTACTTCCTTTTACTCTTTTACCCCCTCATCCTTTCTACCGCTCTCTTCTCTCGGGCCTGCTCTAAGCTGTGCCTGGCATCTCCCAGCAGGGCCCTGCACCCAGGCCCTTTGCAATAAACCCCAAATTCCAAGATAAGAAGAAGATTTATTGTATTGTAACGGGAACCTCACCCTCTGATCCTCTCTTTTACTCTCTCATTCTCTCTTTACCACTCTCTTTACCTCTCTCTTCCTCTTTGGGGCCTGCTCTGAGCTGTGGCTGGCAGCTCCCAGCAGGGCCCTGCACCCAGACCCTCTGCAATAAACCCCATATTCCATGACCTGGCTTCAGAAATCTCTCGTGTCCGTCTGTCCTGACCATCCTACCCCCTGCTCTCTGACACTGGGTTAGCTCAGGTGTGGATGTGGCTCTGCCCCAGGAGCAGGAGTGCTGGGACAGTGCAGTGGAGAGCACTTAGAGAAAACATCACAAGCCAACCCCTAAACCACAATTCTCACAAGCTCTTGTTTATTTTATCCCTCTAAGCACCACTTGACATAAAGAATTATATTTGCACTTTTCATGGCCTTCATAGGACAAGGGCATTAGCTCCAAACTAAATGAAAATTCACATTTGTGCATAAACATAAACCTGATTCAGCACATGGGGGTCTCAGTTTAGTTCCCAGCTGATATTACACACAGAGAAATTAAAAAACCTGTCTGGAATATATCTGAGCATGCAGCCCAGGACATGCTGGCCCCAAATCTCAGACCTCATCCTTCAGCTTGTTCCTCTCCTCACCTCTTCCATGTTCCATCTCCTGCATGTTTCTGCTTTCCCGGTCTCCATCTGGCCATTTCCTTTTATCTGGAGTCCTTTTTTTAACATATATGTCAGAAGAAACATGGTTTAGGGTTTTTATTTTAGGTTCATGGTTTAGATTTAGGGGTTTTTTTTAGCTTTTTTTTTTTAGTCCTGGTTTAGGTTTAGTTTTTAGTTTTTTAGTTTTGGTTTTAGGTTTAGTTTTTTAGTTTTGGTTTTAGGTTTAATTTTCAGTTTTTTAGTTTTGGGTTTAGGTTTAGTTTGGTTTTTGGTTTTAGGTCTAAGTTTTGGTTTAGGATGAAGATTCCTGCACTCCTGCTTACCTGAGCAGGTTGACTGTGCCTGTGCAGGGATGAATTAACTCTGGGGCTCACGATGCTGCTGAGCTGTGAAGCACCACATCACCAGCTCTGATTTGTTTGGCTCTGCACAAGAATTTTAAGACAGAATCTGAATGAAATGCTGTGAGAGACAGGGGCCCAGCCCATCCCTGTTAAAGGATGGTGCTGCTCTCCTGGCTGG
Source organism: Melospiza georgiana (assembly GCF_028018845.1). Classification (NCBI taxonomy): domain Eukaryota; kingdom Metazoa; phylum Chordata; class Aves; order Passeriformes; family Passerellidae; genus Melospiza; species Melospiza georgiana. Next base: position 8,301,548 of record NC_080451.1, read on the forward strand.
TTCCCAGCTGCAGCAATGACCTGCTGCAGATCCTCATGTGCTGCCACACTCCAAACAACTCTTGGTACTTAATCAGCTGCAGTAAATTAGGTGAGGAGGAAGCTGGGGCTGGCTCTGACCTGGCCAAGCATAACTTATGACATAAGCAGGGCTCAGTTTGTGTTTGAGCCTGATGTGCTTTTGATGCTTGGGCTGGACCCCTGAGCTGTCTGCAGGACTCTGAGCCTGGAGTCTGGCTCAGTTTTGTGACCAAACTTGTAGGACACAACCTAAATGAGGATAAGGATGATGACTTTCTGTAAGTTTATCAATCTGTTCAGTAATTCTGGCCTCTTTGATTAGCTAGTGCAACATTTCTGAATGCAAGTATTAATTAACTGCTGATTTATTATATTATTAGCTAATAATGAAAGAGTTTTCATTAATATCTTTTAAGCATTCTGTAAGTATCCTTTCTGTATTCTTTAGTATAGTTTAGTATAGTATTCTTTAATATAACATAGTGTCATAAAATAATGAATTAGCCTTCTGAGAACATGGAGTCAGGTTCATCATTCCTTCCTGTAAATACAATAATGTCTCAGTGCTGAGCATCTCCCTGGGGACTCTGCTGGACCCTCCAGACAGTTTGAGCAGGGTTTGTGTGCACCACATCAGGCTGGACTTCTCCAGACCATTTCTAAACACTCTCAGCATCCTTCAGAGAGGTCACTTTTTTTTTCCTCCACAGAGCAACAGACCCAAAAATTAGTGTTATTTTTGTTAAAATCAAAATAATAACGAGAAGCATGTGGGCTGTTGCCTTGTGTAAATATTAAGATGAGCTGAAGTGGTCCCTGCAATGTTAGGAAGCTGCTCTTGGAACAGTCAGCAAAGGGGACTCGTGACTGGAGTCTACCTTCCTTTGGAAATTGCTGCAGCAATAGCATGAAATCCCTATTTTCCTCCTGGGTTCAGCCTGTTTCAAAATTTTTAGTGGAATGCTGTTCATTGCAGCCTAAACCACAAGTTTTAATTTGGAATTTTACTATGGCCAAATAATACTGTGAAAATGTTTCAGAGTAGCAGGGCCTGCTCCCCCTGAGCACAGCCCTGCGAGCACATTGTTTCAAAACATTCCAGAAAGTTAAATGAGGCTTTGGAGCTTGCCTCTGGAAAATCCAATAAGCTATTCCTACTTCTTATTTAATGAAAAAGGTAAAATAAAATTCCCTTTCTTGCAGGAAGCGGGAATGAGCGTTATGGTTTTCTTTGGAGCAGCCACGGTGGCTGTTCCTCATTTCTGCTTCAATTTGGTGATTAAGCTTTGCTTTTTGTTGTTATTTTAAGAACAGAATTTCGGTGTTGGGTGCTGTTTTTGGGGAGGTGTGATGGTAACGAGGCAGTTCCACAGCGAAACATTCCCTACTTGGTGTAACCTCGGAGTTGTGTAACTTGGTGTGGTCTAACCACAGCAGCCTGGTGCTCCACGGGGAAATCCTGATCCCCCTTCCATCCCTCCTCAGCCTGGTTTGGGGCAAATCCATGGGTTTATTGCAGAGTGGAGGATCAACTTCAGCCCCAGCTGGGCATAATCAAAACCAAAACAAAATTCCTAACAATAACAAGCAAAAGTTTTACAACAATTTATCTACCATAAAAAAAAAATTAATTAAACATTACAAAAATAAAAAAATTTACAAATTACATTACTAAATTATTCAAATATCTTTTCAATAACTTCCCAAATCCCACAGCTCCAGGGGGAAATCCTGAGCCTCCTGCCTGCCTTCCATCCCTCCTTAGCCAGGTTTGGGGCAAATCCATGGGTTTATTGCAAGGTGGAGGATCAACCTAACCCTAACCCTAACTCAGCCCCAGCCGGGCATAATCAAAACCAAAATAAAATTCCTAACAGTAACAAACAAAAATTTCACAACTATTTATCTACCATTAAAAAAAAAAATTACAAAAATTAAAAAAACCTACAAATTACATTACTAAATTATTCAAATATCTGGTCAATAACTTCCCAAACCCCACAGCTCCGGGGAGGGAGATCCTGATCCTCCTGCCTGCCTTCCATCCCTGCTTAGCCTGGTTTGGGGCAAATCCTTGGGTTTCTTTCAGGGTGGAGGATCACCCAGCCCCGGGTGGGTGCAGCCGTGCCTCCCTCGCCCCGGGAGGGTCGCGTTTCTCCACGCGTGGGCAGCTCCGGGTCCGGGCAGCCCCCGCCCATCCCGGGACAGTCCCGCCCTTACCGGGGGTGTTCGGGGCGCTGCCGGGCCCGGCGGTACCTGCGGGGGGCGGAGCGGGACCGCCCCCACGGCTGAGCCGCCCCGCGCATCCCCTGCTCGCGTCCCGTCCCTGCCGTGTCTCGCTCCATTCCCGCTCCATTCCTGCCGTGTCCCGCTCCGTCCCTGCTCCGTCTCTGCCCCGTCCCGTGTCACGCTCCATTCCTGCCTCATCCAGCTCCATCCCCGCTCCATCCCTGCCCCGTCCCGTTCCATTCCAGCCCGGTTCTGTCCCGCTCCATCCCCGTTCCGTCTCTGCTCCATCCCTGCCCCGTCCCGCTCCAGCCCGGTTCTGTCCCGCTCCTCCGCACTCCGTCCCCGCTCCATCTCTGCCCCGTCCCGCTCCATCCCCGTTCCATCCCCGTTCCATCCCCGCTCCATCCCTTCCCTGTCCCGCTCCATTCCTGTTCCATCCCCGCTCCATCCCTGCCCGTCCCGCTCCATTCCCGTTCCATCCCCGCTCCGTCTCCGCTCCATCCCTTCCCTGTCCCGCTCCATTCCCGCTCCGTGCCGCTCTCATGGGCCGGCCCTGGGCGCTGCTGTGGTGCCTGGGCTGCCTGGGCGGCATCCCGGGCTCCTCGGGCGAGCACTACCGCTACCTGTGGAGGAGCTGCTACCCCTGCTACCTGGGGCGAGCAGGGTACCCCGACCTGCGGCCAGGTACGTGCGTGCCCTGGGATGGTCCCTGTAGAACCAGGTGATGGATTCTGTGTGCCGGGCTGGGGCTCTCTCATAATAGGATATTATATATAATAATAACATTTTATATATATATATATATATATAATAATAACATAATAACAGGGCTCTGCCTCGAGGGATTTGTCCCCAGATCCCCCAGATGCAGGGTGGGGGTCCCAGGCTGGCAGCCACCCAAGTGACAGATTGGTGACCTGACTGTATATCTGTATATGTGCCTGTGCTTTGTGTTATTATATTTATTTTTACAATTTATTATTATTATTATTATTATTATTATTATTATTATTATTATTATTATTATTATTATTATTATTATTATTTCCCCATTATATTTATCATCATTATTATTATATTTATATTGTATTTATTATTATTATATTTATTATTATCACTATTATTTCCCATTATATTTATCATTATTATAATTATATTCCTGTTATATTTATTATTATTATCCTTATTGCTATTATTACTGTTATTACTACTGTTATTATTATTCTTCAGTGCATTTCTTACTCTCAAAAATCAGTTCTGTGTTCTGGCAGAGGGGGGAGAGAAACAAGAGTTTCTCCACATCTGTTGCTGTCCAGCTGGGTTAAAGATAGCTCCAGTGCCACATTCCTTAAAAAGCCAAATGCATGCATTTTGTTGGGGTATGTGGATTGTTTTTTTTCTGAGTTCCACATGATCTCGCCCCAGTCCAGGGCAAAAAGTGAAATTTTGGTGATTTTAACATGAAAAAATGGTGCCTTTCTGTCTCAGTGAGGTTTGTTGGGGCTGTGTGAGGGTGGCTCAGCAGATTCTCCCCCAGGACAGGGCTCGGTGTTATTTGGGGTTGGGTTTGTGCAAGGGGAATCCTCTGGCAGCAGCAGAGCTGGGCATGGCTGGGGGATTCAGGCAGAGGAGCCGTGTCAGGGATCACTGCCCTGGAACATTCAGCCTCAGAGTCCTTTGGAAGCAATTCCCAGCCTGCTGCAGCGTGGGAAGAGCTTGGCCAGGCTTCCCATGGAGCAGGTGGAGGGGATGGAGCCCTCGGTGCTCCCTCTGCACGTGGCTCATGTGGGGTGGCATCTGGGGACACGGAGCCAGGTGTGAATTCTGCCACTGCACCTCCTCTTCCTCCTCTGCGTGTGCTCAGCTGCCTCCACGGCAGGAGAAGCTGGTGGGGATTTAGGAAATAGCGGAGAATATGTGAAGGTCACTGAAGAATTGGGATGCTTGGGCGTAATGCAGACATCAAGGAATGCATTATCTCATCCTGGGATAATGCTGATAAATAAATAAATGCCCCAAGCAGTGATATCAGAACAGTTGTGAGATGTGCCAGAGATTTGGAAAGGGGCGAGTCTCTGCATTGTTATTTATAGATCAGATGTTTGTCTCGAGCTCACATTTTGCTGTCTCCATCCAACTGTGTTGGCGCAAAGTAACTCCCCAAGACAAGCTCCTGAGATCCAGCTTTGTGCTGGATCCAACCTTCCCCTCCCTAGTGCAGAATTCCTCAGATCCTCAGGATCCTGATCCTGTTTCTGCTCCTCTCAGCTCCATGGACAGGCAGCTCTGTGCAGGCTTGGCTTTATCTTTATCCTTGGTGTGAGGTGCACAGCTGAGGGGTTTCCTGATGGGTTTTTATCCATCTTGTGACTTATCCTAAACTGGTATCACTGTGTGTCACAGACATCTTTTATGAAAAATCCTTTCTTTAGGATTTTTCCTCCTGTGAAGCTGAGAAGCCTCAGGAACAAAATGTAAACATTGATTATCTGCTGCTCTGGAATGCAACAGGTGCATCTGTGATTGGCCCATGTTGGTTGTTTGTAATTAATGGTCAATCACAGCCCAGCTGGCTGGATAGAGAGTCCGAGCCACAAGCCTTTGTTATGATTCCTTCTTTTTCTATTCTTAGCCAGCCTTCTGATGAAATCCTTTCTTCTATTCTTTTAGTATGGTTTTAATATACTATATATCATAAAATAATAAATCAAGCCCTCTGAAACATAGAGTTAGATCTTCATCTCTTCCCTCATCCTGAGACCCCTGTGATCACAACTGTGGGTTTGCTTAATTTGGTTCATTTCTCCCTCTATGCCTGAGCTTCTCTCTGGCAGGTAAGAGGAGTTCTCTTGGTGTGATTTCAGAGTCCCAGATGTTGTCTGGGTGTGATTTCAGAATCCCAGATGTTGTCTGGGTGTGATTTTTAGGGTCAGCGTGCTGCTTTCCCCGCAGTTCCCATCCGCCCAGCCGGCACACACGTCCCCACAGCCGTGTCCCCTCAGCTGGCAGCTGCCACAAGGCACAAAGCTCTGCTGTGTGCACGTCACCGGCAGCTCTGAGCGTGCCAGGAGAGGGAGGAGGTGCTCTCTGCTCTCTCACTGAGCTCTGGGTGCCTTGATGTGCTCCCTGTGTGCAGACAGGGCTCTGCCGGGGCTTGGTTGTCAGAACTCAGCACATCCCTCTGGGTGTCCAGAGGTGCCAGGACCCCTGCCAGGGGGCTCAGAGACCCTGGCACACAGCCCAGAACACCTGGGGGTTTGATTATGACCCATGGAGCAAATTACCAGCTTTGTATGAAGGCCTGAAAGCCACAGAAGTTTAAGTAGTGTAATTATAAAGTTATCACTAGGTGAAAAAGTAGATTTTGGGGTTTTTAGAATGGGGGTTTTGGGGACAAGATGGAGGAACTTGGGTGTGTCCAGCCTTTCTTCCTCTTCTTCTTTGCCTCCATCTTCTGCTGGGATGGTGGCACTTTGGGATTGGTTTAGAGTAGAAACTCATTGTCTAACATAGGTGAGAGATGTTGGAAAGTAATTGTAAACGTGTTATATCTAGCTTGTAGTATAAAGAGATAACGCTGCCCTGGGGGCAGGCAGAGTGCCTGGAATTGTCCTGCTGGATGGACCTCGGCTGGACAGGAGAAAGAATTTTATAGATAAGATACAATAAACAACTCTGAGACCGAGAACTGAAGAGCTCTGACTCATTCTTTGAACGTGAGGGCTGGAACGGAGACTTTTCATGTGTCTCAGAGCTGCAATAAACTGCAAACTCCTGAGACTTGGTGTCACTGCAATGGCCCATGGCAGCCCTGGGTGTTGTGTCCTCACACAGCCGCCCTTACAGGAGGGGCTTTGTGCTCTGCTGGGCGCTCACCATCCATCATCACTGGGATATCCTCTCTAAAGCAGCCAGAAACCAGCAGAGCTGTTGTTTGATCCTGCTCCATCAGCTCCTTCAACAGCTACCCCAGAGCTGTGGGATTCACATTCTCTGAACACAGAAAATTCTCTCTCTCTCTCTCAGTGTTTTTTCCTGGAGAAGCAGAGAATAGAATGATCAAAACAATTCTTGTCTCATTTGCTGCTCCTGTGTTTGTGCACAAGTGGAATGCATTGTGGAAAGTTGTTTACCTGAAGGAGTTTGGTAATTGGATTCTGGTGTGAGTGTTTTGTTTTCTAGGCCAATCTCTGCAAGCTGTGTTCTGACAGTCAGGAGAAAGTCACGAGATTTTGTTCAGTTGAGTTCTTGTTCAGTTTCAGTTTAGATGTAGTGTAATACAGTATAGAACAATATAGTATAATAAAGTGATTAATTAGCCTTCTGTTATCATGGAGTCCTGTGTAAGAGTGTGCTTCTTGCTGATGGAGTGACAAAATCATTTTTTTTTCTCCTTAAAAGGAAAGAAGTCCAGAAGTTTCTTTCTTTGACTCTTTAAGTTTCTTTCTTTGAAAAGACACTTCATAGGACTTAGGGGACTTCAAATGTAAGGATAGCTAATTGGACAGAAGCTAAAAAGTCTTGCCTAGGCAATTAACTAAAAAAAGGAATGAACAAAGAAACTAAATTGCTTTTATGAGGTGTTTTTCAGAAGCAGGAATGTCTAACACATGGCTTAGTTTTTCTGTTTGTTATTTTGCATTTAGTAAACCTTTTTGTTTCTAACATACAACAAAAGCCATCCTGCTAATTATTGTGCCTCTAAGAGTAGCTGAACTATCTTAAGTATGTTATAGGCATCCTAGAGCTCATTAGACCTAACTGGAAGAAGTTTTTATAACACTCCTGCTCATCATTCCTCTTGCCAGCCAGGCAAAATTTCAGCAATACAGGGTCTCCATTCCCAGCTCCATGCCTGGGAATCCACAGGGAGATCTTTCACTCGGAGTGAAGCCTGCACAGGGGTAAAAAACAGCGATGAGAGAAGGCTGGAGAGGGTGAGAGCAGCAGCAAGCCCGGAGCAAGTCCGGGTGCTTGTTGCTGCCTGCACCTCTGCTCTGTGCTGAGTAATTCCTAATTACAGCCCCATCCTCAGGCACTCAGGGGAGCACAGGGGGGAGCTGGGCCACTCTTCCAGGAGAAGGTGAGCTGAGGACAAAGCCAGGAGCTGAGGCAAAGCAAAGCAAAGCAGAGTTTGCACTGCAGCAGATTGTTCTAAAGGTGATGCATCCATTCCTTTGGAATCTTCTGCTGGGAATGGCACAAGTGGCGTGGGGAAGCTCTGGGCATCTCCTACCTGCACTGGAAGGAATATTGGCCTCAATAGCTCCCTGCAGCTCTTCAAGTGCTCTCTCAAATGCCTGGTTTCGGGTGAGATGGAAGCTGAGGATGTGGAGATGCTCTGCCTGCCCCAAATGTCCTTTTCCTTTCCTCCAGTGAGTCACTCACCTTCCTCAGCCTAGAGGAGGAAAAAACTTCCAGGCCAGCAGAGAGGAGATGAAGCATTGTCCTCTCCCATGGCCTCCTTGCACTGCTGGACCTTGCCATGGCTGATTTGTCTGCACACAGGGAGTGTGGAATAACAGGGCATCAGAACTCCTCAGGTTATTATATAGGTTATATATATGTTATATAATATAGATATAATATAACATATATATTCTAATATATATATTATATATACACTATGCTTTATATATAAAATATAATATATATTATATTATTTATATATTATGTAATATATATTATATATTATATGTTATATATTATATATTATATGTTATATATTATATGTTATATATTATATAATATATTATATATATTATATATATTATATATAATATACAATATACTATATACGATATATTATATACTATATATTATATATACAATATATAATAATACATATAACATTTTATATATAATATATATATTACTATATATATGTTATATATGTTGGGACTGTGTGTTACATGCAAGAAATGAAATAATGCAGAGGATTTTTTCATTCTCATCTGTGTCCATCGTGTGGGCTGGCTGTGCTCCCTTCACCAGCAGCAGGGACTCTTGTATCCTCTCCATTCAGTTTTTTCACTCCTTGAAATTGCTGAATTATCTTCAGCAAACTGGTACTGGAAAGATAAACTCACTGAATCCCACACATGCTCATCTGGGTGGATTTTAATTAACCTTTTCCCTGCAGCCCTGCTCTGTAATCCAGGCTAATTGCTGCAGGGATTAGAGCCTGGTGCTGCTGCTCAGCCAGACAGAGCAAACCTCAGCAGAGCTCTCCTCCTGCCTGTGCTCCCAGCTGGGCTCCATCCCTCCTCCTCAGCCCTGCAAGGAGATAAACTGCCTCCCCACCAAATATTTAGTGCTTTGCAGAGCTGCTGTTGCCACTTTCTTCCCCCTGACGTGTAGCTCTTGTTGGGGATAAATCAGTGTTCCTGCTGGGAGGACCTGTGTGTGTTCAGGGAGTGCAGCCAGCCAAAGCCATCTCCTCATTCTGTGCCCTGTTTTTTGGGTTTGTGTTCATCTTCCCTATGTTTGATTGCTGTATTCCCTGTGTTAATCAATGCAGGTGTCTAACTAAACTTTTTTTTGTAGTTTTGTGTTCACTTTTCCTTTTTTTGATTGCTGTATTCCCTGTTAGTCCATATAGGTGTCTAACCAAACCTTTTTTATGGGTTTGTATTCATCTTCCCTATGTCTGATCGCTGCATTCCCTGTGTAAGTCCATGTAGGTGTCTACCAAACCTTTTTTTTGGGTTTGTGTTCACCTTCCCTGTTTTTTGTTGCTGTATTCCCTTTGTTAGTCCATGTAGGTGTCTATCAAACCTTTTTTTTTTTTGGTTTTGTGTTCACTTTCCCTATTTTTGGTTGCTGTATTCCTTGTGTCACTCCCTGTAGGTGTCTGAGGTTTCAGGGACTGTTTCTGCTCAGGGAACAGGCTGGGATGAGCCCTCCTTGCAGAACTCCAGTTTCTTTACACAGCACAGATCAATATTTCTGCCATCTCATTGATCCAAGCCCCATCCCCATCCCTTGCTGCGTTGGGCTCCTCCTCCGTTGCCTTTTCCTGGTGCCCAGTGCCCCATGCATGCAGAGCAGGGCTTGGCAAACCCTGTCCTGGCACGGCTCAGAGTCAGCTGAAGAGAAGTCTGTATGCTTCTCATTTGCTCTCCTTTGGAATTATTAATTCCAACCAGATTTTGTCAGCTCTCCAGCAGGAGGAGAGCCGTGCTGTGCCACGAACCACAGCTCACACGGTGTCACGTAGGGCTCTGGCTCCTGCTGCCAGGACCTGCCCAGAGCTGCTCCTCCTGGCCCTGGGAGCAGCTCCTGTTGCTTCCCAGTCTGTTGTATTTGCAGGGAGGAATGGTGAATCTGACTCCATGTCCTCAGAAGGCTGATTTATTATTTTATGGTACTATATTATAATAAAGAATATAGTTATATTAAAGAATATAGGATATATTATATATTAAAGAATATAGAATACTATACTGTATTAAAGAATATTGTTTCTATTCTGTATTAAAGAATATGGTTTTATTAAAGAATATAGAATATATTTTATGATATATTATATTAAAGAATATAGTTATATTAAAGAATATAGAATATATTCTGTTATTATATTATACTAAAGAATATATTTATATTAAGGAATATAGAATATATTGTTTTCTGATACTATATTATATTAAAGAATATAGAATGTATTATTTTCTGATACTATATTATATTAAAGAATATGGTTATATTAAAGAATATATAATATGTTATTATATATATGATAGAATATGTTATATACTATATGATATTGAAGTTGTATACTTTATATCATATAATATATAGTTATATATAGTGTATATAATGTATATAGTATATATATTATATAACTATGACATAATATAGTATATATCTATATAATATATAGTTATATGCTATATGATATTATAGTTATATTAAAGAATATAGAATATATTATATACTAAAGAATATAGAATACGATACCATATTAAAGAATACAGAAAAGATACTTACAGAAGGCTAAAAAGATAATAATGAAAACTTGTGACTCATTCCAGAGTCCCCACACAGCTTGGCCCCGATTGGCCAAAGAGTGAAAACAACTCACAGCAGAATCCAATGAAACAATCACCTGTGGGTAAACAATCTCCAAACACATTCCACATGAGCACAACACAGGAGAAGCAAATGAGATAATAATTGTTTTCCTTTTCTCTGAGGCTCCTCAGCTTCCCAGGAAGAAAATCCTGGGCAAAGGGATTTTTTTCAGAGAATGTGAATGCCACACCAGTCCGTATTCCCTTTGACTCACTGGCTGGATGTGCTGCTGGTGCCAGGCTTGGCTGGTGGATCTGCCCCCTCTCTCTGCCCCTGGGGACAGATTTGTTTTGGTCACACCATGGTGCAGGGTGTCCCAAAAATCTCCCTGGTGCTGCAGAGGAGATCAGGGAGAGGCTCCAGGAGGGGCTCTGGGATTTGGGGGTGGCAGGGAAAGGTGATGGGTGATTCTATGGCTGCTCTCCCCAGCCAGGAGGGGGGCTGGGATGGGGACAGACCTCTGCAATCACGCAGATTTAGAGGGTGAAAAGTACAAAGGGGGAAAGAAGAGCCATGGAGAGAGGAGATGTAAAATTGCTGAGTGTGAGTAATGGGGTGAAAGTAAGAAGTTTACTCAACACATCACTAAGTTTCTTGGACAGTGAATTCTCAACAGTTTCAGATTAGAGTTGAAGGGAAGCAGTGGAATAGTCATTTAAATTCAGACCAAAAAACTTTATTGTGCTGCATAAAACCTTCCCAAACCCAAGTTTTCCTGTTTCTGAGCTGAACAGAGCCAGTTCTGTGTATTTATAGCTAATCCTGCCCACAGAGATGAGCAGGGAGTGCCTCAGGGGCTCTAGGGCTCTGCACTATCCCAACTGTGTGCAGAGGAAAATGATTTAATCAGAATTAGGTTGCTTTGACCAGCATCTCAGGCTCATGCCATCACATTTTTTCCCCTTGAAAAGCCACTTTTGCTTTGGCACACTATTCATAGAGCATCACTCAAAGCTTATGTTTCACCTCAAAAATCTATTCATTTTCCTTTCTTTCAGTATTAAGTGTCTTGGAAAAAAAAAAAACAGGAAGAAAAGAGCAAAACGTCCTAAAAGGCTGAATAAAGCAAAGGGCTGGCATTACAGAAATGAGCATTTTGCTGGGTTGATGGAGACCACAGCTGCAGTGGGAGCTCTGCAGGAGGAGCCCAGCACTTCCAGAGAAGGTTGGGGGGTTCCCTGGGAATCACTGGGACAGAGGAGGGGTTTTTATGATCTCTGAGCTTTAGGTTTTAATGCTTTAAGCCTTTCAGAGTAAGGGCTAATTTTGCATTATCCCTGCAGAGCTCAGAAGACTCAAACAGGCATCGCCTTTCCCACTTTTCCCATTCCGCCCCTGACCCAGACCTTCCCTTGCTGCTGGCTGATTTTCTTGGCAATTAATCTGACGAACGTAAAAATTTGGCTCAGCCAAGGCTGCGTTTCTCCTTGTTTTTGGTGCCTTTTCCCAGCCCATTGGGGCTGTGGGTGAAGCAGAGCTGGGTTTGGGCACTGGGCACGTTCCTGCACCTCTGGCGTGCGAGGACACGGCCGGCTCCCCGCCCTGCCGTGATTCACTCAGGAAATGTTTCTTTATCTCCTCAGTAACAGTCCTGGATGGGAACTGAGCTGGCTCAGGGCTGGCCTTGCTGGGAAGGGCTTGGGGGAGCTGGAGGTGAAGAAAGTGCAAAAAGAAACCCAAAGAAAAACCCAAACGGAGAGACCCAAGCTGCTGAAGTTTTTCTCTCCATGGGGAACTGTGGTGGTCCCAGGATGGGAGAAGAGATGAGAATCTTCACTCCATGTTTCAGAAGGCTTATTTATAATTTTATAATTTTATATATTAATATTTATTTTATATATTAATATTTCTGATCATGGCACAGGGAGAAATCTGCCTCAGAAACTTTGTTTGCCAAGCAAGGAAGTGTAAAATATGAATAATCCATTATCCTGGAGTCAGTGGGAAAGGTGACCATTGGCAGGCGATGAGAGGAGGATGGTTTGTGCTGACTGACAAATCAGATTTGGGTTTTGTGGTTCTTGTTCACTGGTTGCAGGTTTGTCCCTGGAATTTCACAAGCAGCCTGACTTACTGAACATAACAAAACGGCCAATCTTGTTCCCTTTGCTTTCATCCCTCAGATCCAGAGTCGGGCAGCAGAGAATAAATATTCCAGACATCCTCTTGTCCACTCTCCTGAGCTTTTCCCCCTGTTTTTTTTTGCAGATGTTGACGAGTGCCAGGTGCACAACGGGGGCTGCCAGCACCGCTGTGTGAACACCCTGGGCTCCTTCTACTGCGAGTGCCAGCCCGGCTTCCGCCTGCACACGGATGGCAGGACCTGCCTGGGTAAGCCTGCCCTGCAAACCTCTCCTTTCAGCCCCTTTCCTACCAGTAAACCCATGGCAGTGAACAGAAAACCCAGAAAACCTTGATTTCATCACTCCCTCCCATGCTCTGTGCCCAGAATGTGAGATAGTGATGATGGGTTTGGGTTCCTCTGCATCCCTGTGTCTTCCCTCAGTTTGTGTCCCTTTGTTCAAAACATTTCCATGTGTTCACATAAAACTGGGGCTGCTTTGCTGTCCCTGAGTTTATCCTGGTTCAGGAGAATCCCTGGGTTCAAAACATTTGCTGTTCTTCCATATGGACACATAAAACTGGGGCTGCTTTGCCATCCCTGGGTTTATCTAGTTCAGGAGAAGTAGCTCCCAAGTGCTTTGGTGTTTCTGCTTTTGATTCAGGATATATGAGTTATGGCATTCTCAGAACAGATGCATAAATATAATTATGAGGATTTTCAAGTCAGGCTTCATTTTGACCTCAGTATTTCCCCAAAATTTCAGTATTTTCACAGTATTGCAGGTGTGACAGACAAGTGACATTTAATGTGGCTGTGTGTGGAGCTGTGGCCATAATAATCCAAAACTTTCTTCTCTGGGATGCTGGTCCTGCATTTTCTTGGATGGTGCTTGTTCAACCATCACCATCCAGGCACCAGGTTTGCCCTGCAGCTGATTTTGGGGCCAATTCCTTGAAATGTTGTTTTCTGCCTGCCCCAAACTGGAGCTCGGAATGGAACCCAGAGTCTGCCTCCAGCCTCTGTGGCTGTTTTAATTAAACCACTTCTCCCCCACAGCTTCATTTGACACATTTTTCCACTATTTGAGGGATATTTTCATGCAAGTGGAAAGAATTCCCGGGCCGTGGTGTTCGCAGGGTTTTCTCGGAACACAGTCACGCTCCGGAGTCTGCCTGTGTGTTCCAGTTGGGAATGGAGATGTGAGCAGAAAAAATCCATCCAGGGAGGCTGTGCCCAGCTCTGCACTGGCTCACATCTGGCCAGTCCAAAAATGACACCCAACCAAGTGAGGTTTAAGGTGCAGGATCCCCACATTTCACTGGAAAAATCCAGAAGGGAAAGGTTGGCAAAAAAGGGACAAAGCCAAGCCTGGCAGCCAGCACTGAGCTCCACACTTGTGCTGGGGTGAGGATCTGCTGCTGCTGCTCACATGTAAGTGTGCTGTGGTCTGTCATCTCCTAATTGTCTGTGGGATATGTTGCTCCCTTTCTTGTGGTGAGCAGCGATCCCGTGTCGCCACATTTCACAGAGAAAAGCAAGGCACAGCTCTTCCCAAGAATACTTCTGGGTTTCACATTCTCTGAACCTCAGAGAAAGCAAAAACAATTCTTATCTCATTTTCTGTGCCAAAGTAGGATGCAATATGGAGATTGTTTACCCAGAGTGATGGTGTTTAGTTTCCTTGGCCTATCAGGGCCAGGTGTGTGTGTGTGTGTCAGCACTGTGGGCTGGCAATCACAAAAACAGTACAGTTATATACAGAGCTGAGTGCTTAACAGATTCAGTTTAGATGTAATGTAATATACTAGAGAATAATATAGTATAATAAATTAATTAATTAGCTTTCTGATATCCATAGAATCCTCATCATTCCTTTCCTTTGGGGGCAAAAATATCAATGATAATCCCACGGCCTCGTGGAGCTGATACCCGGCGTGCTCAGCAGCCCCAGAAGCTCTCAGTAAAAGCATTAAATGGATCTCTAGAGGGAGGAATCTCCTCTTTAAGAGGAGTTTCCATGATTTTCTGTCGCTCTTCAGGCTGCCCTGCTGGTGTGGCTGAGCATTCCCACAGGATCCAGCCCCGCTCCTGCTGCCCGTGCCCAGCACTTCAAACCTGCTTTGCATTAAACTTGTGAGCAAATATTAGACATAAAGTGCAGTGCTGGAATTCATCTGCCAAAAGCGAGAGGTCTCTGTTCATGAAATCTGATCGTGAGTGAGTGGGGCAGTTCCTGGAGAGCAGAGCCTGCAGGGTCTGCAGTGAGTTTGTGAGGCTGGTTGCCTTGTAGTCAGTTCTGAGGGATTTGGGGTTAACTGCTCAAAGCTGTTTTTCTCCTCAAGCTGGGATTTCCTCTCATTTTCTGTAGAGATTCTGTGCTGTTAAAACAGAAAATATTGCCACTAGATATAGAGAATAGGCCAGGAATGAAGGGAACTGGAGACAGTGAGCATCCATCCATCCATCCATCCATCCATCCATCCATCCATCCATCCATCCATCCCTGTCCATCCATCCCTGTCCGTCCATCCATCCCTATCCATCCCTATCCATCCCTATCCATCCCTATCCATCCATCCATCCATCCATCCATCCATCCATCCATCCATCATCCATCCATCCATCCATCCATCCCTGTCCATCCCTATCCATCCATCCCTATCCATCCATCCCTATCCATCCATCCCTATCCATCCATCCATCCCTATCCATCCATCCATCCATCCATCCATCCATCCATCCATCCATCCATCCCTATCCATCCATCCATCCATCCATCCATCCATCCATCCATCCATCCATCCATCCCTGTCCATCCCCATCCATCCATCCATCCATCCTTGTCCTTCTGTTGAGGGAAGCTCACAGCTCCACGCTGGGACAAGCACAATTTTGGGTGGTAGGAAGCTCCTGACTGCCCCAGCCAGAGTGTTCTGGGTACAGAAAGAAGCCTTTGCAGTCAAGTTTCTCGTTAAGGGCTGTCAAATCATGGATCTCATTCTTTAAATGCTTGCTGGTCCCCACAAAACCCACAAAGGCTGCGATGATGGATCGGCAGCGCTGAGCTGGAGCTCCACAATTCCCCTACAATGTGCTGGCATGGCTGAGGGTTAGCTGGTACCTCCTGTGACTCAGGAGGGCCCAAAAATGGCTTAAAAGCCCTTTCCTGTGCCCAGCTCTCAGCTGGTGCTCTGCAGCTCCGTTGTGCAGGATCCTTTTGTTGCGTCTTTATTTCAATCTCTGCTGAGAGAGGGAGAAAAGGAGCAGCAGCGAGTGAAACTGAACAAAGAGAGGCCTTGGGCGTCCTGAAATCACCTCTTTCTTCATCAGAACCACATGGGCAGGAGGCAGGAAGCTGACATCTCCAGGTCCTTCTCCACTGTTTCAGCAGAGGGATGCAGGCCAGAGGGGTTTGATGGGAGCCAATTGCTTTTGTTGGCCTGAGGAGCAGAGAGATGGTCTGGATTAACACACAACATGTTTCTGGAAGTTGTCTGAGGTTAGGAGGAATCAGTTTGGGATTACATTGATGGAGCCCTGTTTATATGAGGAGAACTTCAAATGAAGGAATCTCAGTGACAGGGGTGATATAATGAGCAGAGGGACCAGGCCAGGAGGTTTGTGTGGGCTTGAGCTGTGTGTGCAGGGACCACGTGTGCTTGGTGGGGCTTTCAGTTTTACAGACAGCTCGCACATTTTAGGGAATTTGACCTTTTCTTTGCCCAGTCACACATTTTTCAGCCTTTTCTTAGAATTGCTGGGTTTTTGTGACACTGCAGAGGGAACATCCTGCTCAGTTCTGGTTACAGCTGCTCACAGTCATTCTTAGGGCATCAACTCGCTGCTCCTGGTGGCAAATCATTTGTCTCTAAAGGAAAGGTGAGAGAGAGGGTAAAGGAGAAGTGAGAAGAGAGAGGAAAAGTCAGAAGGGCAGCTGGAAGGTGCAGAGATCAGGTATTAAATCAACTCCTGTGTTAAGCTGCTGCTGCACAGATCCACATCCCAGCTGTAATCAGCAGCAAAAATCTCCTTTCCATCCCTCTTTATCCATTTCCCAGGCCTGAGAGGGTCAGAATGTGGGAGCAGCATCTTCCAGCAGCACAGACAGCGGGGCTGGAAAGGAACCTCCCTCTCTCAGACACTGAAATCTCATCTGTGGAAAATCTGTCTGCGCCGTAATTACAACAATCTGTGTGATGTACAGGATGACACTGGGCTTGGCAGCCTTGTCACAGAAATGTTAAGCTCGGGCAGAGCATCTGGGAATGGAAATATTTTTAGAGTGGTTCTGTAAACAGAATAAAAACCCCGAGCAGTAATTAAAACAAGGCCAGCAGCGAGGTCTGCTGGCTGTGACTGAGGAGCCAGCTGAGGAGACCCAGCCTCACACAGGCTCTCTCTCCTGAAATCTTGCATGGAAGAGCTCAGACTTTCGATTTTTTTAGGAATTTGCAAGGAGGCAGTTATTTAAACTTCAAATCAACCCGAATAACTGCATCCTGGGAGGTTATTTTAGACACAAGATGCATTGGCTTGTTCTGTGTTGGCCCAGTGCTTTTCCCAGATGAAGGAATGTTTTGGCAGGCATCAGCATTGTTTGACTTGTTTTCTTACTTTTTTATTAAAAAAAAAAGGCTCTCTCCAACAAGCACATTATTTATGGCTATTTTTGAATATATGTTATTAAACACTTAAATATATTGGAATATTTTTAAATGACCACCCATCTCTGCTAGGGCTTGAGTAGTGTAACTGTGACCCAGAGCTTTTCAGGAACGTTAAGTATTCCTGTTTTTTCCTTCCAAATGGATTAAAGGAAACAATGCCAGCACAACTAACATAAACCCCAAGTTCTTGCTCCAGCCTTATGTTTTATATGGTAAAATCCCGGCCCTGTCAAGCTGCTTTTATTCCTCCAAATGTTGTTTAGCTAATCAGAGGTATAAAATGAGAAGTTGAGTTATTTTAACATTTGGAATGAGAGTCATCCTCAACTCTGAGTCAAAGCATTTTTTTTTTTTTTTGCAGGGGAAGGGTGTGCAGAAAAAAAATGAAAATATATATAAATTTGACTATATTTTTGTCCTGAGCCAAATATTTGTTTTCAGTCATGTATAAGAGCAAGGACCCAACTTGCCTTGGGATTCAGAGGTGTGTTATTTCTGCTGGCAGCTGCTTTCCAGGTCTTCCTGCTTTCAAAACACTGTGCTCACCTGAAGGATCAGTTTGGGGATAAATGGTCATGGGATCTGTTTTGTGCTGTAGCTCAGGCAAAACCTTCTTCAGTTTCCTGACTGTTTGGAATCTGCTGGGCTCCTTGTGCACAGAAAAGCTGTGGCAGGGCCAGGAGCTCCAGTTTGGAAGCTCAATTCCCAGTGCTGCCTGCACTGAGGGTGAAATCAGAGCTCCTGTTGCTGTATCTCCATCTGCTCTGTCTGGGTGACACCGCTGCTCACAGTGCCCCAGGTTCCACACAGAAATCTCTGCTCAGAGCCCTGAGCTGGGGGTTGTTACACCTGGCCCAGATATGGATTTTAAAACATTTTTCCCTGAGTGTTTCTACAACTGGCAGCTCCTGCTGGGCTTCAGTGACTTTTGCACATCACAGAGCCAGAAACTCAGGGTTTTTTACAGGAAAACCTGCATGTGCCTGAGCACAACTCTCAGAGCAGTAATGGCTTGAACCAGCTGTGCCACTGCACCTGCAGGGACTGTCCTGGAACTGAAGGATGGGAATTTGAGCCCCAACACAGGAGCCTGGCTGCTGACACGGCGCCCTTTGGAGAGGGAGGATGCCTGGCAGGAAATGTGCTTCCCTCCCATGCAGTGCTGGACAGGAGCTGACCCAGCTCCCTCTGTCCTGGAATCACATCCAGGGATGCTCCTGGGGCCTCTTATGGTGGGAAAGAACCATTTTAAGGGGAGATTTATGCTGGGCATCAGACAGTTCTTCCCCAAAAGGAGGATCAGGCATTGGAATGGGTTGTCCAAGGACGTGCTGGGGTCACCACCTTTTATTCTACCCAACACTGGTGAGCTGATCTTGCCTTGAAAGAGCAGGGTGCCCACCTGGCACGGTGCTGGGTGGCCTCTCCTGCACCCCCACATCCCCAGGTGCCACCCAAGCTCTTTTTGTGCCAAACCTCGTGTCCCTTTTGCCCTGCAGCTCTGAACTCGTGTGCCCTGAACAACGGAGGCTGCGAGCACGACTGTGTGCAGGTGACCCTGGCCCAGCACCGCTGCCAGTGCAGGCACAACCACCAGCTGCACCAGGATGGCAAACGCTGCATCCGTGAGTCCTGGGGGGCCGTGGATTCCAGCTGGGAGCTGTGGGATGGTGGGGTGGGGTTCACAGGGGTGCCAGGATGAGGGGAGAGATGAGAATCTTGATTCCGTGGTTCAGAAGGCTGATTTATTTTATTATATATATTATATTAAAATTTAATATTATTAAAATATAATTAAAATATATATCATATAAAATATTTTATTATATATTATATAATTCCATTAATATATAATATATAATATATAATATATAATATATAATATATAATATATAATATATAATATATAATATATTATATATTATATATTATATATTATATATTATATATTATATTTTATATATTATATTTATATATTATTAAATTATATTAAAATATATATCTTATCATAGATATTATATTATATTATATTATATTATATTATATTATATTATATTATATTATATTATATTATATTATATTATATTATATTATATTATATTATATTATATTATATTATATTATATTATATTATATTATATTATATTATATTATATTATATCATCACATTACATTACATAACATTGCATTACATTATGTATATATTACATTATATTGTATATATTACATTATATTATCTTACATCATATTACATATTAAATATATATATAATATGTATATTTTATTATATATATTATATATATTACATTAAAATAAAAACGATATATTAAAACTGTACTAAAAGAGTAGAGAGAAAGGATTTAATCAGAAGTCTTGCAAGGTAAGGAAAGGAATGTTAATAAAATCTTGTGACTGCTCACAGCCTTGACACAGGTGGCTGTCATTGGTCATCAAATAGAAACAACTCGCGTGGACCAGTCAAAGATGCACCTATTGCATTCCACAGCAGCAGATAATGATTGTTTTTCTTTTCCTCTGAGGCTTCTCAGCTTCTCAGGAGAAAAAGATTCGGGCAAAAGGATTTTTCATAACATACGTCTGTGACAGGATGGGGATGCTCAGATGTCCAGCAGATCAGACTGGGGGATTTCCAGTAAAAACTCTGTGTGTTTTGTTGTCATGGACATATCCTGCAGTTTATTCCAAGGGATGGGAAGAGCTGGAGGAGTTGTGGCCAACAAAAATGAAATTGTATGAAGGCACAGGCTGCTGTGGGAGTGGAGGGACAGCAGAGTGTGGCAGTGGGGTGGGATGTTCTCCCTGTCTGGCTGACCTGCTGCTGGCTCAGAAGCTGAAGGGGACAGAACACAAGGTCGTTCTCGTTCATGGCAGTTGGCATTCAAAAGGCAGGAAGGAGGGAAGTCCTGAGCTGCTGCAGCAAAAGGAACCACTGGGATGTTCCAAACACAGCAGCCAGAAGGGTTTGGAACATCTGTCCTGGTCCTGGGGCAGGTCAGAGATTGGGTAGGAGTATTTGGAGCAAATTTCCAGCACTGGCTGTGTAATCTCTGCAGAGGGACGTGGCCATGCCAAGCTTCTGCTGGAAGGGTTTTACCTATCTCAATGCCAGCCTTCTGCAGGATCTCCTGCTGGAAGGGTTTTACCCAGCTCAATGCCAGCCTTCTGCAGGATCTCCTACTGGAGAGGGTTTTACCCAGCTCAATGCCAGCCTTCTGTAGGATCTCCTGCTGGAAGGGTTTTACCCATCTCAGTGCCAGCCTTCTGTAGGATCTCCTGCTGGAAGGGTTTTACCCAGCTCAGTGCCAGCCTTCTGCAGGATCCCACAGCGTGCACATCCTCCCGAACGGGTGGAGCAGGGCTTTTCTGCCTGGGATTTTCAGGCTGCAGGCTTTCCTGCTGCTCTGTGTAGGATCTGTGTGGGCTGACCCTGGCTCTGTGCTGTGTCTGCAGTGAGGAACCCGTGCTCTGACAGGAATGGGGGCTGCATGCAGCGCTGCCTCAACCACCGCGGCCGTGCGCGATGCGAGTGCCACCCCGGCTACCTGCTGGCCCCTGATGGCAAGAGCTGTGAAGGTGAGTGCCCTGCAGGGCTCTCCTGAGGGAAAAGCTCTCTGTCTGATGGGTCAGGGATTGCTCAGTGGGAACAGAGTCGAGGGAAGGACATGACTTCCCTTGGGTCGCTCAGGTGGTGTCTGTGCCCTGCTGGAGCTGTCTGTAACAGCAGAGCTGCTCCAGGGCAGATTTAGGCTGGGCATTCTTCCCTGAAAGGGGGATCAGGTATTGGAATGGGGTGTCCAAGGAGGTGGTGGAGTCACCATCTTTTGTTCTTTATTTAAGAATAAACTGGATGTGGCACTGGGTACCGTGGTCTGGTGACAAGGTAGTTTTAGATCACAGATTGGACTCGATGATCTCAAAGGTCTTTTCCAGCCTAATTGATTTTGTGATTCTGTGTGTCCCACGGTCATGTGATACCATCTCCTGGGAAGCTTTACAGCAATTCCAAACTTAACTCTGTGTCTTTGTTGGTCTGGGCCCCAATGAAGAGTTCAGAGTGCAAGAAACCGGCGCAGAACTCAAATACCATAACGACAGTCCTTTGGAAATATGTTTAAAGTTCAGCCTGCTTATCTTAGGTGTTCTCCCTCTCCCAGATGTGAACGAGTGCCTGACAGGGCTGGCCATGTGTGCACACCAGTGCCTCAACACCCGGGGCTCCTTCAAGTGCACCTGTAACCCGGGCTACGAGCTGGGCGCGGACGGCAAGCGCTGCTACCGTGAGTACCGAGGGCTCCAGTCTCAACTTTCTTTGTGCCAGGGCCAGGGTTAAATTGTGATATGTTGGGACTCAGATGTTTGTTAGTTCTTAGCTCTGTTACAGTCTCACAAACCCTGAGTTCTACAGCGCTTCACTCTAACAAACTGAAAATGGAGCCCCATCTCTCTCTCTCTCTACAACGCCTTTTAAGGATAAACTGTCCAATTAAGATATGACATCTAAATTATTTTTACTTTTAACCCAGTAACCAACCACCCATACCTGCAATGCAAACTTTTTATCCAGTTGCACAAAACCACCTAAACCCATGGAGAAGAAGGTGAAGCAGGAGAAGAAGAAAGAGAAGAAGGAGAAGAAGAAGGTGAAAAGGTGAAGAAGGAGTAGGAGGAGAAGAAGAAGGAGAAAAAGGAGGGGAAGAAAAGGAAAAGGAGGAGAAGGTAAAGAAGAAGGAGAAGAAGAAAGAGAGGAAGGAGAAGAAGAATAAGGTGAAAAGCAGAAGGAGAAGAAAAAGGAGATAAGAAGAAGGTGAAGAAGAAGGACAAGGTGAAGAAGAAGAGGAAGGAGAAGAAGAAGAAGGTGAATAAGAAGAAGGGCCAGCCACTGCCCTAAAACCTCCATCTTGCTCTCTATATATCACTATATTCTAAAACACTTAAACTGTAAGTTTTCTACCCTGTAATATCACACACTTCTATTCAATCTCCACACCCACAATCCCAGTTCCATCATTCCATTTTGGAAGCTTCTCCATGGCCTCAGGTCAATGCACTGTTCCCTTGTGGGTCAGTGCCTGTCAGCACAGAAAGTCTGAAATTTTCAGCAACCAGGGCTCCAACACTCAGCCCTGCCCAGCAGGACAGGGCACACCTGGGCTGCTGCAGGCACGTGTTTGTCGCTGCCCTCTGGGAATCACCAGGGCCAAGCTGTGGCAATCTCTGCTGAAGGATTTCACAAGCAGTTTTCAGGCTGTTTACTCCCCCACCAAGATAAAAATCTTGGTCTGATCTTTAAAGTCACCACAAAGCCACTTTAGCTGGTTGAAGGCAATTGATTTGCAGCCATTTGACTTCAAATAAGCCAACTTCTGCTCTTGGAGACTGCTGGACAGGCTCAGTCAGCTGCAGATGTGTCACTGGAGGAATTGAGCCAGCGAAGGGATCACATCTGCTCCCGTCAAGGAAAGAAATAAACTCTGTGATGCAAGAGTGAGCTGGACTGTCCTCACAGCTTCTTCGTGCAGCTGCTGCACCCCAGCAGGGCCAGGCTGAGCCAGAGCCAGCAGCCCTGACAGATGACAGCCACCGTGGCAGTCCCAGGGCTGGCAGCTGGTGGTACTGGGAGCCGTGAGGGTCCCCTCGAGCAGCTGCTGCAGCTTGGCAAGGCTTTGCAGGCCATAAACGGGTCCTGAAAGGCATCAAGCAGAGCAATATGGGGCACCAGGATGATGACATGAGGTTGAAGAGCCTAAGTGTGTACACAGCTTTCTTCTTAGGGCATGACACTGACATTGCCCTGGGATCAGCAGAGCAGCCTTTCTGCATGAAAGGCTCCTCCCTGCCCTTCCTAGCGCGTTTCTTTTAAGCAAAACCCTGCTCTGTGCTGCTTTAATAAGGAAAGGGAAGAGGGAGATGACAATCACGTTGTGAAATCTGGAGAAAGCCTTCCACTGTGGCCCAGCTTTTGTTTTTGACAGGCACAGACCCATTGGGAAGCATCAAGCTCCCTTTCTTTCATCCTCCTTGGGTCTGAGCGCACGAAAAACTCTGTTCTTGAAGGCAGAAATTGTTTTCCTGAGGTTCAGGACTGAGTCAAAGCTCCACGAAACAAGTTCCTTTTGGTTTAAGAAAGCTTAATTAACTAGACAAGTTTACAGAGACCTTGCCAAGCCGGGATGATCTATGGCTGCAATTGATGTTTGCGCCGAGCGCTTTTGACATGTCAGGAGCTAACGATCCTGGCTTGTAGGCATCTGGATGTTTCCCTACTTAGCCGTGTTCTGCTGCTCCCATTTCTGCCTGGCACCAGCACAGCTCTGCTCTGAGCCTGGGCCAACTTTGGGTTGGCAGCACACGCTGCTGCTTGGCAGGAGTGGGAGCACTTTCATCCCAGAGACTGTCCAGAGCCTGCTCCGCTGAGAGGCTGCGTGAGATCCAGAGGTTTCTTTTTATACCCCAACTTCCCAGCCCAGCAGTGGCCTCTGTGCTGAGCTATTTCCATCCTTTCCCACTGCAGATCCCCCTCCTCAGCGGGGAGGCAGTGCCAGGAGCTGGTGGGGGCAGGCAGGGGCCAGCTGTGCGTGCAGATGTGTCCCACGGGATCCTAAATCCTAACCAGGCTGCCTTTTCCAGGGATAGAGATGGAGATTGTGAACAGCTGTGAGACCAACAATGGGGGCTGTTCCCACGTGTGCCACCACACCAGCTCTGGCCCAGTCTGCACCTGTAACTTTGGCTTTAGGCTGGAAGAGGACCAGAAGTCGTGCACTGGTAAGGAACAGGAGAAGGCCACAACACCTTGATTTCCATCCCAGGTAATTGTGAGGATCCCTCTTGGGATTTTAGGTCAGGATCCCTCTTGGCTACTGTATATGTGCATTTCAAACAGGCTAAAGAGGATGGAAACTGATGGAAAGTGAGAGCAGATGAAATATTGCTCTGCTCAAAGACGTCCCTCAGGATATGCTTGGACAGCACTTATGACTTGGGCAGTAATTATGACTTCCAAACTAATTAGGTTTTCTCAGATGAAACTGCCCCAAGCAGGAGTCAGTCAGCTGGAATCACCCTGCTTGTAAGGACACCAAACCTGCAACCACAATCTGGGAATCACAATGAGCTTCCCTCAGGATTCCTCCCTGGATGGGGAGGATGATCAGTTAACACAAAACTCCATGATTTCAGGAGGAATTTGAGAATTCTGGCTCAGCACTTGGCAGCAGATCAGTAAAAGCTCCTCAGAACTAGTCAAGGAGCAGAGTACCAGTTCCTGCCACCACTCTGCAGTGCATTAACACCCTTTGTTTCTCATGTAGATATCAATGAGTGTGACACGGGCTCTCACTGCTGTCAGCAGGACTGCTACAACTACCCTGGGGGCTACGAGTGCTCCTGCCATGCTGGGTACAGGCTCAGCACCGATGGCTGTGGCTGTGATGGTGAGTGCCAGCACCTCCCTGGGCTCCAGGCAGAGCCCTGTGTGTCCCTCTATTTCTAATTAGCCTGTTGTCACTCTCCTCAGTTTGTTTAGTGCTGGTTCTAACCCCAGTGCTAAGCCCAGCCCAAGTGGAGAGGGGTTTTTGAACACATCAAGGTCAGACTGGGCTAACTCAGAGTGAGCTGGCCCAGGCTTGACCCCATTAATTACAGAAACCATTTGATGTTCAACCCCAGAGGGCAACACTGCCCATCACTTTCACCCAAGGGATAAAGAGAAATAACAGTGTCTGTGTAAAACACAGCCAAGACGGTGACTAATGAAGCTTTTAATTAGGAGAACAAGAAATTGTCCTACCTGGTTGCCAACAGCCAGGCATTTCTTCCAGTTTCTCCCAGCTCCTACCAGTTTTCCTGCCAGCTTTCTGGTGAGTCACCTTCCCAACAGAAAGAAAGTGGGGGAAAAATCCCCCTAATAATTGTTCTCACTTCCAAAGCTCTCAACATTTCCCAGGGGAAGGAGCCAAACACACCCACCTGTTCCTACACAACTAATAATGGATGGGAACTGAAGCCCAGCACATTTTTTTGTTGAAACCCAGGCATCCCTAATCCCCGAGGTGGTTTAACTCCATTTTTTGACCTGGTGGCTTCACACATTTAGCAGAGAAGATGCCACCAGCCTATTTCTGCTGCATGGCCCTGTCACTGGGGTGTGCCGTGTTTTGTAGATGTGGATGAGTGCTCTGCCAACAACGGTGGGTGCGAACACACGTGCCAGAACCTGCCAGGCTCCTTCCAGTGTGGCTGTGACATTGGGCACAAGCTGGATGAAGACAGAAGGAGCTGCATCTGTAAGTGCCTCATCCCAGCTGCCTCAGTGGGCCCCTCCTCGGCCTCCTGTCCGAGCCAGGAGCACAGAGACCAGAGCTGCCTATCCCTGCACCTCACCTCTTTCAGCTCCCTCACAGCCCCTGAGCAGTGGCAGGGCCTCAGCCCAGCCCTGGAGAGCTTTCCCAGGCAGGGCCAGTCCTGTTCCAGCCTGGTTCACAGCACTGGCCAAAAAAGTGCAGGGAGTTGTGGCACAGCTCCACAGCCCGCGGTGTTTAACACTGCTCCCATGTTCAACACAGAGCCAGAGCCCCTTCCACAATCACCAGCCCCTGCAGATTCTCCTTGTTAGAAATAATAGATTATTTATTTGTAGCAGTATAGAGATCTTGAGGTCACCTATCTGACCTGGGCCTACTCTGGCCAAAAAATCCTTGAACAAACAACCTGGGAAAGCTTTAGAGGTGTCACTGCTCACCTCCCAGAGACCTTGCAGAGGTCATGTCCTGCTGTTCACCTCCCAGAGGTCCTGTCCCATTTTTCACCTCCCAGAGACCCTGCAGAGGTCCTGTCCCACTCTTCACCTCTCAGAGACCTTGCAGAAAACCTATCCCACCTCTCAGAGCCCTTGCAGAGCTCCTGTCCCATTTTTCACCTCCCAAAGCCCTTGCAAAGGTCCTGTCCCACCTCTCAGAGTCCCTGTCTCATTCCCTCTGTGACTCTGTCCCCTCTGTCCCTGCTCCCAGCCCTCGAGGACACGGTGGAGGCCCTGGACGGCCGGCGCCCCGTCATCCGCCCCATCCCTCACGTGGCCATCCTGCGGGACGAGCTCACCCAGCTCTTCAGCCACGACTACGAGGAAGAGGAGGAGGAGGAGGAGCTGGAAGCGCGAGGGGAGCACACGCTGTCGGAGAAGTTCGGTGGGCATTGCGCGGCAGCGGTCGGGGCCGTGCTCTTGGCTTGGAACTTGTGAGAGCCTGAGTGAGAGACGCAGGGCTCACCCGTGGTGCCTCTCGTTGCAGTCTGCCTGGAGCACACCTTTGGCCCTGACTGCAGCCTGACCTGTGACGACTGCCAGAACGGAGCCGCCTGCAGCGCCGAGGGCAGCGGCTGCATCTGCACTGCTGGCTGGACCGGCGTGCTCTGCAACCAGAGTGAGTGCAGCTCTTCCCCGTGCTGT
Source organism: Melospiza georgiana (assembly GCF_028018845.1). NCBI lineage: Eukaryota > Metazoa > Chordata > Aves > Passeriformes > Passerellidae > Melospiza > Melospiza georgiana. The sequence continues at coordinate 8,328,065 of NC_080451.1, forward strand.
GCAGTGAGTGCAGCCCTGCCAGGCTGTGACCAGGCTGAGCCTCATCTCCCTCTCTCTCCCCCAGCTTGCCCAGCCGGCACCTTCGGCATCAACTGCAGCCAGAGCTGCCGGTGCCAGAACGGTGGCACCTGTGACCCTGCCAGCGGCACCTGCCGCTGCCCGCCCGGCGTGGCTGGAGAGCTCTGCCAGGATGGTGAGTGCAGCGTCCCCTCACCCTCCCTGTGCTGCTGGGGGCCATCCCTGGTCTCCTCTTTCCTGCAGGGATTTGCCATCACTTGATGTGATGCTGGATTGTCCCCAGCCGGCTCCTGCGCCAAGAGGAGTGGGCTGGTCCCAGAAATAAAAAGCAGCACAGTTTCTGTTCCCTGAAAGCAGCACAGTCTGGTGTGACCGTGTTCACAGCGGCCCAAGGATGAGAGAAGAGATGAGGATCTGACTCCATGTTTCAGAAGGCTTGATTTATTATTTTATGATATATATTACATTAAAACTATACTAAAAGAATAGAAGAAAGCATTTCAGCAGCAGGCTGGCTCAGAATAAAAAAAGAAAGAATGATGACAAAGGTTTGTGGCTCGGACTCTCTGTCCAAGCCAACTGGGCTGTAATTGGCCATTAATTAGAAACAAGCGCATGAGACCAATCACAGATGCACCTGTTGCATTCCACAGCAGCAGATAATCAATGTTTGCATTTTGTTCCTGAGGCTTCTCGGCTTCTCAAGAGGAAAAATCCTAAAGAAAAGATTTTACATAAAAGATGTCTGTGACAGTCTGGGATACAGCTGTATGGCTTAAACTCTGTGGCACAGGTTGGTAAGTGTCCAGAGCAGGAACAAGGATAAGGGAGAGGTCTTCAGAATGGTTTCCAAAAGGATTTATTCCATGGAAGGGTCAGGGAGCAAAGACACAGAAGGTAGCTGTGTAGGGGTTTTTAAACGGGGGTGGTTTAAAGGGAGGGGATAAATCAGCAGATAATTGGAGATATCCTGGGGAGGAGTAAAGGGCAGGGGTCACAAAAGCATCTTCCAATGAGGGAGATAGAGGGGAGAGGTTTGTGTCACATGGATTAATGGGATATTGAACTTTAGTGCGTTTCTGTAAAGGAATTCCAAGCAGGGGGAATCAGCACCAGGTAGGGTTGACAGGGAACTCAGGGTAGATGGACAATAGGGTGGGAGGGCGTAATTTAGACCAAGCCATTACCTTGGGCAATAACAGAACATGCCATTAGGAGTAAAAACACACCACAACAATCACTGGATAAATGGCTGGTCTGGCCATTGCTGGTGCTGCTCTCAGGTGTCCCAGATGGGCTTCTCTGAAGCCTGGAGGTGTTTCCTGTGGGGTTCCTGTGGGCAGAGATCTCTGTTTCATGGGACATTCAGTGGCAGACACAGGAAAGAATGTCAAACCCACAATTTCCATTATTAATTTACATGGAAACCATGGAGGTATTTCCACCCAAAGCATTGGAAAGCTGTGACAGCAGTAGTTACCCAGAGTACCCAAAGGAGTTATCACTGCTGGTGGTGCTCATTTCTTGCTCCCAAAGGGTTAAAATTCAGGGGACAAAATTTGAAAACAAGAAAGAGGGAGACAATCAGAGATTCAGACAAAAGGACTTCAGTCATATGTTGGGAGCATATGGGAACTATTACTGAAGGAGGAGAGTGAAGCAGAATACAAATGAATACAAGAGATACCCCAGCCTCTTCTTTCTGTAGGAAGGAGGTGATGGAGGGGGACAGAGAGAAAACAGGAAGGTAAAATGAAAATAAACAATGCAGAATTGCTCTGTTGTGCCAAGGTGGCGTTTCCTCTGCTCCTTTGTTCGTAGGGACAAGGCACATGCTGCTGGGCAGCTGCTGGCCAGAGCACTGCTGACACAGCCTGTCTGCCATGTGCTCCCAATATCGAGGCCTTTAGCATAACAGAGAAAAAACAATAATTTTATTCACTTAATAGTGCAAATATCCCTGTGGCTTTTCAACAGGAGCAGCCTCGTGGGTTGCTTTCTCACGGAGGACAGCCTTGACCTCTCAGAGCCCTGTGGGTGGGTTATTTCTGTCCTAACCAGCTGAGTGGGTGCAGAGCTGATGGGTGCCCTGGGGCACCACGAAGTGACATCCCCTGTGACACTGCACAGCTGATTTGGAGCCGGTGCAGGGAATCTGATCTCTGTCCCCCTGGATCAGCAGTTCAAGCTATCTAATTTCAGTAAGTGAAGATGTGCAAAGAGCAAGGCTGGTGGAGTATTTGGCAATAGATATTCAGGCATCATGGAGGACACTGAACAACATTTTCAAACTCCTTAATGAGATATGACTGAATAGATCTTGGCAGGTGATGAATGGGCACTGTTTGAATAGCAGGTAGTCTGCAGAATATTATCAATGCTATGCCATGAGTATTGTGTTGCTAATACAATAAGAACTGAGCTGTGTTCAGTTCTTGGAACCGAAGCAGGGATGCATCTCTGCCCTCGGTGCATCTGTGGTTCCAAGAACTGAACACAGCTCCATTTTCAGTGTGTTCCTCTCGGTTAAAACAACCTGCTGAGACTGCCTCATCTTCCCAGGAAACCTCTCTCTGTTCCTAGGGTGCCCCAAGGGATTTTACGGGAAGCACTGCAGGAAGAAGTGCAACTGTGCCAACCGCGGTCACTGCCATCGCATCTACGGCGCCTGCCTGTGCGATCCCGGCTTGTACGGCCGCTTCTGCCACCTGGGTACGCTCAGCTTATCCCTGAATTAAATACCAATATAGCCAGATGGAACGTGCCTGGGCTCGTCTGGCCCTTGCTGCTTGACCAAGGGTGGAAATGGTGGTGATTTCACCTCAGAGACACTTTTGTCTGGCTGAGTGTGTGGTGTTTCACCCCACAGACACTTTTGGCTGTTGGGTGTGTGGTGTTTCACCCCACAGACACTTTGGGCTGGCTGGGTGTGTGGTGTTTCACCCCACAGACACTTTTGGCAGGCTGGGTGTGTGGTGTTTCACCCCACAGACACTTTGGGCTGGCTGGGTGCTGCAGATGGCACTTGGGGACAAGTCCAGGCCTGCAGGAGCTCTGGTGGTGCTGGGATGGAGCTTCCCCCCATAACAGGGGCTGCTCCTCGGGTTTCCCTCTGTGGAGAAGCTTTAAGGCGATGGTGAAGGAAAGGAGTCAGTTCTGATGGTGGGTTTGGATCCAGAGCTTTATTCCTGGCCCACAGGCCCTGAATCCAGCCACAGCTCCAACAGAACTCCCCAAACCGCGTGGTTGCTGTTCTTTTAACCCCAGGGAAAAGGGGAGGGAAGGGGTAGGGAGCCACCAACCAGGTCAGGGAGGGCAAGTCTCAGGTGACAAATGACACCTGGATGGCCCAATGTACCCCAGGGCTGAGAGGCATCTTTTGAACTTCACCAATCACACAACATCCTTCTGGAATGCCAAGATTGATGGAGGGCGCTCAGCAGGGAGCAAGGGAAGGGGAAGGGAGAGGTTATTGGCACACCTGGGGAAAGAACCGGGATACTGAGACAGGGAAGGAGCTCTGTGCCCCTCACTGACCAGCTCTCCCTCTCCCTGCAGCGTGCCCCAAGTGGGCGTTTGGGGCCGGCTGCTCCGAGGAGTGCCAGTGCCTGCAGCGCAACTCGCGGGACTGCGACGCCAGGGACGGCTCCTGCCGCTGCAAACCCGGCTACCGCGGCCGGCGCTGCCAGCACGGTGAGTGGGGCACGTGGGCACGCGGCCAGCTGGCTCGGGAAACACCTCTGGGGTCACCAAAGCCAACCCACGAGCCAGCAGCCCCTGGGCAGCCACGCCATGGCGCTGAGCGCCGCATCCAGGCTTTTATAAATGCCTTCAGGGGTGGTGGGACAGCTGTGACAGGGGTGGGACAGCTGTGACAGGGGTGGTGGGACAGCTGTGACAGTGGTGGGACAGCTGTGACAGGGGTGGTGGGACAGCTGTGACAATGGTGGGACAGCTGTGACAATGGTGGGACAGCTGTGACAGTGGGTGGTGGGACAGCTGTGATGGGTGATGGGACAGCTGTGACAGTGGTGGGACAGCTGTGACAGGGATGGTGGGACAGTTGTGACAGTGGTGAGACAGTTGTGACAGTGGTGAGACAGTTGTGACAGGGATGGTGGGACAGCTGTGACAATGGTGGGACAGCTGTGACAGGGGTGGTGGGACAGCTGTGATAGGGGTGGTGGGACAGCTGTGACAGTGGTGAGACAGTTGTGACAGGGATGGTGGGACAGCTGTGACAATGGTGGGACACCTGTGACAGTGGTGAGACAGTTGTGACAGTGGGTGGTGGGACAGCTGTGACAATGGTGGGACAGCTGTGACAGTGGGTGGTGGGACAGCTGTGACAAGGGTGGTGAGACAGCTGTGACAATGGTGGGACAGCTGTGACAGGGATGGTGGGACAGCTGTGACAATGGTGGGACAGCTGTGATAGAAGTGGTGGAGCTTGGAAGGGTGCTCAGCACCCAGGGGCAAGGAGTCATTTCAGAGCTTCTTTCTCTCCAATTCTGGCTGTTCACAGGCTGTGACCCTGGCTATTATGGGGATGGCTGCAAGAAGAAGTGCAGCTGCTCTCCAGGGGTGCCCTGTGACCCTGTCACTGGCGAGTGTCACAAGGAGTGTCCCCCAGGCTACCACGGCGAGCACTGCGACCAAGGTAAGGCAGGGCAGCTCTGTGTGGGCTGGAAACTCCCCTGTCCTCAGCATTTTTCTTCACAAAACGACCCAAAAGCACTTCCAGAATCCCCTGAGAGCCCCAGCACACTGCAAATGATCTGATGGGCGGCCAGCAGAGACTTCAGGGAACACAGGAGATGCCATCCACAGGTCTCTGTGAGATGCTGCTGCCTCTTGAAAGTGGGAGAGAAAATTCCTGGTAGAAAATGAGCCTGATTCACAAAAGAACAAGGTCTTTCTTCACCCTGCCACTGGATGTCTCTCTGTTGGTAGATGGAGATGATTGGGATCTAATTATCTTTCCCTGGCCTTGATGTCTTTTCCCTTCCAGGCAATCCCTGCCCAACACAACATTATCACATTTTCTGCTCTGTTCTCTATTTTTTATCGAAGCTCTGTTTAATCTGCAAGTGCAAAGGAGTATTTTACATTTAATTTTCATTAGGATTCCAACTTCTGGCTCTGTATGAACCTCCTAGAGCAGTTCTGTGCTCTTCCCATGCAGGGCCAGTTTGATGGGATGGTGACTGAGCTGCCCAGCCCTGTGTGTATTTAACTGTGTCCAACACTCAGGCTCTGAGGGTGCAGATTTCAAGATCCTGGGGGTGCTTTGTGTGCCAGAGAGCTTCACTTTGGGCAGACAAAGGTGCTTTGAGAGAACCTAAAGGCAGTGAGTCATTGGCCCGAGGTGATGATTGCAAAATATGAACGCAGTGTTTGGAAAAGAATAAGTTCTGCCAACCACAGAGCTGAGTGGCGACTGAAAAGTCAACCCACTCCTGCTCCTGTGGGGCTGGGGCCTCCTGAACCCACTTCAGCTGGTTAGGACCTGCAGAAAATGCCAAAAAGTTGGGCACTTTGGAGACAGAGTGCAGCAGAGAGGTTGGAAGTGGCCAGCATCTGGATTTGGATTGGAGCATCCCAGGAGTTTCTGATGTTCAGCCAAGCACTGCTTCACCCCAGCCCAGAAGCTGCAACCATCAGCCTCATTATCTGCCAGCAAAGGGTCGTGGTGCAGAGCCCCATCTCTGACAGAGCAAGAGCTGCAGAAAGCAGCAAAAATCCCAATGCAATTGCAACCACGGTGCTGGAAGGAGAGATGGGAGCAGCTCCTGCAGTGCTGTGCTCCCTGGCAGGGTCTGAGAGCCCTGAGCCCCCTTTGAGGGGATGCTGTGGCCCCTGGAGCCTTTTCAGGCTGGGTGCTCCCGCTCAGGATATTTTTAAAAAGGGTAAGAAAGGAGCTGAAGGCTGTAGGGGGGAGTCACAGGAAATAACACAAATATTTGTGTAGAAATAGTAGGCTCTTGGCTGTTGTTCGGATCTGGAAATTATTAAAGGGTGAAGACAAACATCTGCCATCAATTAGCAAAGGGGAGGAATAACAAAAACTCCACTGTGCCGCTGGAAACGGAGGCGCTGCGCTTCCTCCGCGGTTTGTCGGTGCCCGTGTGTTCCCCTCTGCTGGGGCTGCTCAGAACACTGGCTTTGCTGAGCCTGGAGCTCTCATGGGGGGCTCAGGGAGGATTTAGGGATCTTGGCTCTGGGGCCCTCAGTTTGCATGTCACCAGCTCGTTGTTAAATTGTGGAATGGGGTGCAAAGATCAAAGCGAGCTGGGGTCGGCAGAACCACGCCGGCATCCAGAGCAGAGGGCAGGAAAAGTGAATTATACCTTCTGTGCGTGAGGATGTTCCTTCTTTCCATCTGTGTCCTGCTGCAAACCTGGCTGCTTCTTAAAATCCTGGTGCTCAGATCCTGGAGGCATCCAGCCAGGGAGGTGAAAACCCTCAGAGCACCTTGGAAAAGCCAAGGGGTGCTTTGGTGTGGGGCTGTGACCCTGGTGTTCTGCACCCCAGCCCAGAGACAGCAGGGTGGCTTGTCCAAAGGCTGGAGATCAGTTTGGCCTCAGTTTTTTGGGGATGTGATGGTCACTCTTGCACGAAGAAATACTTTTTCAAAGGACACACAACAGGCAGAAATGACAGGCAGACAGGTCAGGTGGTGGTGGCAATGCTGGAGGTGACCAGAGTGGCTCACAGAGGGATCACACCCAGGCTCACAGAATCACTAATGTTGGAAAAGACCTCCAAGATCACCAAATCCAACCTCTGAGCAAACACCACTAAACCATGAGCACAGGTGGGAACCTCTCACAGCTCTGGGAGCCCCAAACAGACCCAGAGGCTCCTTCAGCCTGCAGGGCCATGTTGGTAAAATGCTCTTGGGTGTCTTGGGGGAGATGTTCTGACCCTGCTGTTCTCCCACAGAGTGCCCTGAGGGGACATTTGGGCCAGGCTGTCAGCATCCCTGTGCCTGTGGAGAGGCATCCTGTGACAGGAGCACGGGGCAGTGCCACTGCCCCCCTGGCTGGACGGGACACGACTGTGCCCAAGGTGAGCATGGGCAGCAGAGCAAACACTCAGGGATTTCAGTGTGGAGGCAGGGATTTTGGTGTAGACCTATGGCTTTGCTTTTTCTAAAACTCATTTTGAAAACACGCACTGCAGTTAGAATCATCTTTGTGGAAAATTAGAGAAAATTGCAGCTTTTGATGGTGAGTCCTAAACAACACGATGAAAAATGTGAAAATTTTTTTCTTGTTGCAGTCCTCAGTGTAGGAGAGGAACCTTTCTTTATTGATGCATGTTTTTAATTGCCTTCACCAGCTTACTCTTTAACTGCTGGAAAACTAGAGAGTCTGAAATGGAAAGCTTTTGCATGATTGTGCAGTATTGCAGCAGCTGGAAGGTATTATTCACATTGAGATGTCCTGCTCCTAGAGTTTGGCTGAGCAACGAAACTATGTGTGCACAGTGCTTACCATACAACTCAAGCTGCCTTTTTTCCAGGCCCTGGAGCAGCTTAGGACCAGTTGGAGAAGGATTCTTGCCCTGGTTTTAGCAGTTTAGCCTTTTGCTCCTTGTTTGCAGCTCCCAGTGTGTTCCAGAGCAGTGACTGATGTGCTGTCCATGGTGTGACAGCAGCTGTGGAGCCCCTGTGCCAGCAGCACCATTTCCCACCGAGGAGCCCTTGGAGCTCCCTGCAAGTGGCTGCAAATCCAAAATTGGCTTGAAAATGCTGGAGTGAGCTCAGAATAGCACTTAGAGAGTGCTGTGGAGCAGGCAGGGCCAGGCTGTGCTGCGAACAAAATCCACGTCTCGCATGAGCACAGAGGGAGCCCAAAAGGTCTCACATTTCCCTCTGCCACCTCAGCTCTGATCCCTGTGCTCTGTGTTCTCTGTCTGCTCACGCTCCAGCCTGCCCTGAGGGTCTCTGGGGGCCGGGCTGCCAGGAGATCTGCCCTGACTGTGCCAACAACGCCAGCTGTGACCGCGCCACCGGAGCCTGTGTGTGCCCGCCTGGGTACACCGGGCAGCGCTGCCAGGATGGTGAGTGGGGCTGGGGTGGGCAGGATGGGGTGTGCAGGATGGTGAGTGAGGCTGGGATGGGCAGGCTGGGATGTGCAGGATGGTGTGTGCAGGCTTATCTCCAGCAGGAATGGGGGTATCTCAGCTGAGCTGGAGCATCTGCTGGAGCATCCAGTGACCCGCCATGTGGTGCCATGCTCTGTGCACATCTCTGTTTCTTCACTCATTGGGGTGCAGCCTGGGGACTTCACAGTCCCTCTAACCCCATCTCCACTGTAGTAACTTCTGCAGCAGGAGAAAAGAAGGCAGAATGCTGAGCCCCTTGTCCCATTCAGCACTGCACTCGGGGTGTGAGAGCTCTGCCGGAGCACTGTGGTACCCAGCAGCTCTGCCCAGGGCTGGCATTCCAGCAGCCACCTGCAGTCCCTCCCTCCCTGTTTCCCTTGGCAGTGTGTCCACCCGGCTGGTATGGCCCTGCCTGCCAGCTGAGCTGCAGCTGTGCCAACGAGGGACATTGCCATCCTGTGACGGGGACTTGCAGCTGCCCACCCGGCTGGACAGGGCACCACTGCCAGCGAGGTACAGCACCTGTGCTCTGCCACCCTGACCTGTGCCAAGCTGTGCTGCCATTGCTCCATTCTCATCTTCGTGCAGGAAATCCCTGTCAGATTTGTGCCTCTGCCAGGGAAATCTCTCTGAAATCCTTTTGGTTTCTTGGCTGTGTCTGTCTGGTGCTGGCAGTGCCTCTGGTCTCTCTGCAGACGCGTTTGTCCCTGTGCCTGCTGGTGAGGGCAGCACTGTGCCCATGCCATGCTCTGTGGCACACACCAGTGATGGGCTCCTGCTGTGTTTTTGCAGCCTGTGACCTGGGGCGTTGGGGCCCTGATTGTGCCCACGCCTGCAACTGCAGCAACGGCGACGGGAGCTGCAGCGCCGAGAGCGGGCAGTGCCACTGTGAGGCCGGCTACACGGGCACCCACTGTGAGCAGAGTGAGTGCTGTCCTGCCCTTCCCTGCCTGTCCTCCCACCCTCCAGGGCCTGCAGGGCTCCAGGGAAGAGCATTGCTCCAGCCCACACCCTTTCCTTGGCTGTGATGCTGATCCAGTGCCCAGGGTGATGTGGGTATGTGACAGTGTTCACAGGGGTCGAGGGAAGAGATGAGGGTCTGACTGCATGTTTCAGAAGGCTTGATTTATTATTTTATGGTATTTATTACATTAAAACTATACTAAAAGAAGAAAGGATTTCATCAGGAGGCTAGTTCCGAATAGAAAAAGAAAGAATGATAACAAAGGTTTGTGGCTGGGCTCTCTCTCTGACTGTGATTGGCCATTAATTACAAATATCCAACATGGCCCAATCACAGATGCACCTTCTGCATTCTACAGCAGCAGATAACCATTGTTTACATTCTGTTCCTGAGGCCTCTCAGCTTCTCAGGAGGAAAAATCCTAAGGAAAGGATTTTTCATAAAAGATGTCTATGACATGGGTACACACCTGTAAGGGGCACAACCCACTGGTTGTGGGTTCAGCTGCCAGATATTTTTATTCCATTCAGAATCCAAGCTCCTGCCTTAGTTAGGATAGCTCCTCTGGGACCCAGTTAGGGACAGGCTGCTCAGTCTCCTCTCTTTCAGAGTGCCCAGAAGGGTGGTTTGGCCTGAGCTGTCGGCACCAGTGCCAGTGTGACCATGGAGCCACCTGTGACCACGTCAGTGGGGCCTGTACTTGCAGCCCAGGCTGGCGAGGAACCTTCTGTGAGCACGGTGAGTACCTGACCCCGGGCACCATCCAGATGGGTTTGTGCTCCCTGTCTGACTTTGTCATCCCATTACAGCAAAGAGAATCCCTCAGGGTGGCCATGGGGGAGCAGCAAAACTGCAAGCTGCTGCCTCTGGTTTTATTTCTGGAGGGAAAAGGTTTTGGGGAGAAAAAAAGGACTATGAAAATGTAAACAATAGGTGACCCAGTGGTTGCACAGCTGTGACAGTGTTCACAGGGGTCTTAGGATGAGGGAAGAGATGAGGATAGGATCTGACTCTCTGTTTCAGAAGGCTTGATTAATTATTTTATGATATATATTATATTAAAACTATACTAAAAGAATACTATAGAATAGTAAGAAGAAGAAGAAGAATAGTACTAAAAGAAGTAAAGATTTTATCAGAAGGTTAGCTAAGAATAGAAAGGAAGGAATGATAACAAAGGCTTGTGGCTCGGACAGAGAGTCTGAGCCAGCTGACTGTGATTGGGCATTAATTGTAAACAACCACACGAGACCAATCACAGATGCACCTGTTGCATTCCACAGCAGCAGATAACCATTGTTTACATTTTGTTCCTGAGGCCTCTCAGCTTCTCAGGAGAAAAAATCTTAAAGAAAAGATTTTTCATAAAATGTGTCTGTGACACACAGCTGCTGTGGCCACCTGAGTGTGCACGTGCTGCACACAGGGTCTCAGAGCAGCCTCTTGGATGGAGGAGGCTCCCTCCAGCTCCCCCAGCAGCCTCTCCGTGGTCAGGAACATCAAACCATCACTCTCCTGATCCTCCACTGCCCTCTCCTGTACCTGCAATGTCCACAGTGGGCTTGCATCCAGTATCTGCTGCCCTCAGCAGCACTGTCACGCTGCTGCAGCCTCAGAGGCCACCAAGGAAGGGGCAGGCAGCTTTTCCCTCTGGGAGGGCTCCAGCTCTGCATTCTGTGTGTGGATTTCTCCTTTGTTTTCCACAGCCTGCCCCGATGGATTTTATGGACTGGAGTGCAGACAAGCCTGTGACTGCCTGAATGGTGCCCACTGTGACCCTGTGACAGGACAGTGCCAGTGTCCCCCGGGCTGGACTGGTGCCCGCTGTGCCCAGGGTGGGTATCTGTGCCCAGGGTGGGTGTCTGTGCCCAGGACAGGTGTCTGTGGGAGGTGCCCACCCTGGGGCCAGGGCTGTCTCTGCTGCCAGGTCATAGGAACCAGGGTTCTGGGTTGTTCATTCCCCATTTGAGATTTTCTCTGTGTGGAATTTAATTTTGGTTCTGGAGGGGTTTCTGCCTGGGCATGTTCTGGTTGGATGCAGTGAAGGCTTGGGCATCCAGCAAAACTGCTCCCAAATAATAAAGGATGTAACAGTGATGATAGCAGCATTTGGATGTCACATTAATCTCTTCAACACCACAAAACCCCCTCCCAGAGCAGCCAACCACCCCTGGCACATCCCCTTGGCAGGGCTGGCAGGAGCCTGGCCGCTGTAATTCCCACCCAGTGCCCACCAGCCCTGCCTGCTCTGCTCCCCTGCAGCCTGCCCGGAGAACAGCTACGGCCAGAACTGCAGCCACGCCTGCCGCTGCTTCAACAACGCCACCTGCAGCCACATCAGCGGCCGCTGCCTCTGCCCCGAGGGGTGGACGGGACCCTCGTGCCAGCAAGGTAACCATTCCCAAACCCCTGGTCGCCCTGCCAGCAAGGTAACCCTTCCGCAGCATCTCTACCCAAGCAAGGTAACCCTTCCCCAGCACCTGCTTCCCTAGCAATAGGTAATCCTTCCACACCACCTGCTTTCCCCAGCAAGGGAACCCTTCCCACATCACCTGCTTCTCCTGCCAACAAGGTAACCCTTCCCACACCAATTGCTTCCCCAGCAAGGTAACCCTTCCCAAGCACCTCTACCCCAGCAAGGTAACCCTTCCCAAGCACCTCTATTCCAGCAAGGTAACCCTTCCATACCACCTTCTTCCCCAGAAAGGTGACCCTTCCCAAGCACCTCTACCCCAGCAAGGTAACCCTTCCACAGCACCTCTATTCCAGCAAGGTAACCCTTCCACACCTCCTACTTCCATAGCAATAGGTAATCCTTCCACACCACCTGCTTTCCCAGCAAGGTAACCCTTCCACAGCACCTCTATTCCAGCAAGGTAATCCTTCCACACCTCCTACTTCCATAGCAATAGGTAATCCTTCCACACCACCTGCTTTCCCAGCAAGGTAACCCTTCCACAGCACCTCTACCCCAGCAAGGTAACCCTTCCCACACCTCCTGCTTCCCCAGCAAGGCAATTAATGCTTCCACACCATCTCTACCCCACCAAGGTAACCCTTCCACAGCACCTCTACCCCAGCAAGGTAACCCTTCCCACACCTCCTGCTTCCCTGCCAGCACAGGGAGGAATGCCACTCCTGAGGTAGGCAGAAGCTGCTGCCTCTTACCTGTGCAGGTGACACACCTAAAGTTGTCATTGCATCAAAATCAATATTGCTGTGTACCACACCATCCACCCACCGCTCTGGCTGTGTTACACAAGCCTCCAGAGGTGTGTCCTGACCGGGATGTCTGTCCTGTTTGTCCCTCAGCCTGCCCAGTGGGGTTTTATGGCAAGGACTGCCAGCAGCACTGCCTGTGCCACAACGGCGGCACCTGCGACCCGGCCACGGGGAGCTGCGCTTGTCCTGCAGGCTGGACAGGGCTGGCCTGTGAGCTGGGTGAGGAAACAGCTGGGGAACGGCTCTGGGGCAGACAGAGCTTGCTTTGGAATGCTTTTTTCCCTTTTTACAGCTTCCCTTTTCTACCTTTGTCGGGGTCGGGATTCACTTTCGCGAATAGTTCAGGCTTGGATGTTTATTATTTCTTATCAATGTTACAGCAGTGAGTTCTGCAGTCTTTCACTAACAAGGCACAAAATGTCCAGCTATCTCTTGTTGCAAGGTCTTTTAAGGCTAAACTATCCAATTAAGAAATTATACCTAAATTATTTTCACTTTTAACCCAATAACCGATCACTCAGAGTCCGCAATGCGGACTTTTCTGTCCAGTTACAAAATACCACCCAAACCCATTAAGAAGAAGGTAAAGAAGGTGGTAAAGAAGGAGGACCAGTCTCTGCCCTAAAACCTCCATCTTGCTTTATATATATCACTATATTCTAAAACCCTAAACTCTAAGTTTCCCACCCTGTGATATTACACACTTCTATTCAAACTTCACACCTGTAATCCCAGTTCTATCAATTTTGGAAGCTTCTCCACTGCCTCAGGTCAAATGCAGTGTTCTCCTGGGAGTCTGTCAGTACAGAAAGTCTATAATTCTCAGCATTTTAGAGCATCTCAGAGCTCCACCAGTTTTGCTGTGGAGGTTGGAGGTGACGTGCGAGGGGTTGGGGCGCTCGGTCCTTGTTGCGGGTGTGGGGAGCTGGGAAGGTGGGATCTGGGAGGGTGGGAACCAGGGCAGTGTCTCACCCTGTCCCCTGCCAGCCTGTGCCCAGGGCCAGCATGGCCTGGAGTGCCAGCAGAGCTGTGAGTGCCAGCACGGGGGGCTCTGTGACCGCCGCACCGGGCACTGCCTGTGCCAGCCCGGCTGGACCGGTGACAAGTGTGACACAGGTGAGTGGGGCTGATCTGGGCACTGTGGTGCTGCACAGGGAGGGTCTGGGGGCTCAAGCAAAGACAGAAAATTCAGGTTCCAGCCAGCAGGGAGGTAGCAGTGCTGTGGTTTTGGCTGTGCCCCTGTTTTGCTGTGCCCTTCCTCCTCCCATCGAATCATGGAGGGGTTTGGGTGGGAAGGGACCTTAAAGATCATCCAGTTCCACCCTACCTTGTTCCTGTCATCTGAGGGCTGTCCTGAAAGTGCTGGTGCACGCCCAGAGCAGCTTCCTCCTCCTCCTACTATATTCTAAAACCCCAAACTCTAAGTCACCTCGCTGGGTCCTGCCACATCCTCAGGGACAGTGTTCCCTCTCAGCATTGTCACATGGAGTCCCAGAACCCCACACAGCCTCAGCAGCACGGGGCACCAGGCAGTCTAAAGCACTTCTGTAATTTCCTCCAATATAAATTAATGAAGAAACCCACCCAAAAGATATAAATTCTGTTGTTTTTTTAAAAAGAACCAAGCTAGGGTCCTGTCAGCTCCCCATGGTTGTATTTCAACCTGCCTGTGTGTGCACAAGAGAAAGACCCAGTCAGCTGTGGAACCACTGGGAAAAAGCCCCCAAAAGTCACTTTTTTTGTGCAACTCTGCTGTGTTCCCATCCCTGAAGCTTGTCCGGAGGGGCTGTTTGGGGCACGCTGTGAGCAGCTCTGTGACTGTGGGGACAACGTCTCGTGCCACCACGTCACCGGTGCCTGTGACTGCCCCCGGGGCTGGAGGGGCCGGCGCTGTGAGAAAGGTGAGGAGCACCCCTGGGTGAGGGAAACACAGGGAAACATCAGCTGTTCTAGAGCCTGGGAAGAGGAAAACTTTGTTTTTCATGAGAATTACAAGTTGTGGCAAAATATTTTGAGGCTGTGACACAAGATGCTGCTGGGCTGGTTCGCACTGGAGCAGGAGCCCCTCAGAGGAGGCTCTGATGGCTTCCAGGCATTAGCAACAACTTAAATCCAGGCAGAATGTCCATTTTCAGCTCCTTTTTTCCTCTGTTGAGGTCAGATTGAAGGCACTTGAGACAGTGGTTCGTATTCAGACTCAGGTGTTTACTATTTATCAATGTTAACTCACAGCAGTGAGTTCTGCAGTTCTTCACTAGCAAGGCAAAAAATGGCCAACTATCTCTTGTTAGAAGGTCTTTTAAAGCTAAACTATTCAATTAAGAAATGACACCTCAATTATTTTCACTTTTAAGCCAATAACCAATCACTCAGTGTCTGCAATATGGACTTTTCTGTCCAGTTACAAAATACCACCCAAACCCATGGAGAGGAAGGAAGAAGGTGAAGAAGAGAAGAAGGAAGAGGGTGAAAAAGGAGGAGCAGCCTCCACCCTAAAACCCCCATCTTTCTCCACATTTATTACCATATTCTAAAACCCCAAACTCTAAGTTTTCCACCATGTAATATCACACAATTCTAACCAACTCCACACCCTCAATCCCAGTGCTATCAATCAATTTTCGAATCTTTCTCCACGGCCTCAGGTCAAACGCAGTTTTCTCTTGGGGGGTCAGCACAGAAAGCCTCAAACTCTCCAGAACTCTACCAGCAGCAGGCTCACATCCCACTGTTTGTTTTCCCACAGCCTGCCTGCCAGGTTTCTTTGGGAAGGACTGTGCCAGTCGCTGTGGCTGTCCCCTGGGAGTGCCCTGCCACCACGTCACCGGCCAGTGCGGCTGCCCGCCAGGACTGACCGGCTCTGGATGTGAAAAACGTACGGAGATGGGAACGGTCCTGCTGCAGGCCCTGGGAACGGGGTGGGCCAAGCCATTCCCGCAGAAAATAGAAGGGGGAAAAGAAAGATAAATGTTGGGGGAGATGAAACAGGGAAGCCTTGTAAATGTGGTTGCTTGGCAAAAGATTTTGAGAATATTGAAGCTATAAGTGAGATTGAAATGAAAGCAAGCTTTGAGATACCTCAGTTACTGAACAACTGGAAAACTATGGTGTAGTCAGCTGAAGGTAATCCCCTTTTGATGAAACAACACCCTCTGCTTGCAGACAGGTCCAAGGGTCAGAGCAGACCCTACCAGCTTAGCGGAAGAAGTCCAAAGAGGAGTTTTTAGGGTTTAAAATGTAACAGAGTATAGTAATGTAGTGATTCTTATAAGCTATATAGAAATGCTATAAAATTTGTATATTGTACTAGATTAGTTAGTAGAAATCAGAACATCCAACACAGAAGATTTATTGTATTATAATGAGAACCTCGCTCTCTTAGTCTTAGCTCTTGCCTTTTACGCTCTTACCCCTTTTTACTCTCTTATGCTTTTGCTCTCTTACCCTTTTACGCTCTTTCCCTCTCATCCTTTCTGCCCCTCTCTTCTCTCAGGCCTGCTCTGAGCTGTGCCTGGCATCTCCCAGCAGGGCCCTGCACCCAGGCCCTTTGCAATAAACCCCAAGTTCCAAGTCCAGAAGAAGATTGATTGTATTGTAACGGGAACCTCGCCCTCTGATCCTCTCTTTTACTCTCTCATTCTCTCTTTACCACACTCTTGCCTTCTTGCTCTTTACTTCTTCCTCTTCAGGGCCTGCTCTGAGCTGTGCCTGGCAGCTCCCAGCAGGGCCCTGCACCCAGGTCCTTTGCAATAAACCCCAAATTCCACGACCTAACTTCAAAAATCTCTCATCTCCATCCATCCCAACCGTGCCACCCCCGAGTCTCTTACAGATAAACGAGGAAAAGCAGCCCTAGAGCAGAGCTGTGCCAAGGAGCAGCTCCCAGGCTGGCACCAAGTGCATGCCTGTGGAATGTTAGCAGGGCAGAGGGAGCCAAGTGGGAAAGCAGAGCTGGGTGTTTAGCCAGAGGATTAGCAATAAATGACTGTTAAAATGAGCCCCTGTGGGTAGGAGCAAGTCTGGAAGAGGCAGAGGTGTGTGAGCATGTTCTTTACGTAGAGGACAGTGGTGAATTTGCTATGTCTGCGTGTGGAGCCTGCAGAAATGCGAGGGCAGGAAGGGCTGGCACAGCAAAAGGCATTTAATGCCTTTAAGTACTTGCCTTTCCTTTCAATCCAAGTATTTCCTGGAGTGAATGACCCCTTTGCATGAGAGTCCCGTTGCTTTTTGGGTGGCGGAGAATTTTACTGCCATAAAAGGCTCTCCAAATCCCGGCTTAAAATAAAATGTTTTAAAATAAGCCTTGCAGAGAGGGGTGGGATGGCCCCTGAGTCACCTTGGTGCCCTGTCTCCTCACAGCCTGCCTGCCTGGGACCTTTGGGGAGGGCTGTGCTCAGATCTGCCAGTGCTCCGGAGCCACCCAGGAATGTCACCCTGTCACCGGGGCCTGTGTCTGTCCCCCTGGCTTCCACGGTCCTGCCTGCCAGCTGGGTGAGTCCTGCTCTGCATCCCCTGTGCTGGCTGTGCCACCCTGAGATCCCAGTGCCACGAGGGATATGTGTGTGTGTGAGTGAGTGAGTTCTGGGCACTTTGGAGCAGGCACAGACAGAACTCTCCTGGGTGAAACATCCATGCACATCCACCTGGTGGATATCCCTGGGCTATCTGGACTTTCTCCTTGTGTTTGTTTTCCCCTTCCCCGGGCTGGTATGGGGACCACTCTGCTCCCCTTTGCTGGCTGTGCCATCCTGAGATCCCAGTGCCATGAGGGACGCATGTATGAGAGTTCAGGGTGCTTTGGGGCTGGCACAGACAGAAAACTCTGCCTCCTCCTGGGTGAAACATCCATCCACATCCACCTGGTGGGTTTCCCCAGGCTGTCTGGACCTTCTCCCTGTGTTTGTAACCTCTGTTTGTTGTCCCCTCAGAGTGCTCTCCGGGCTGGTACGGCCGGGACTGCGCGCGGCGGTGCCGGTGCAGGAACGGGGGACGCTGTGACAGTGCCACGGGGATGTGCCACTGCCCCGCGGGATTCATCGGGGCTGACTGCGCCATCGGTGAGCTCTGCCCCAGCCACGGGGGCTGGCAAAGCAGGGGAGCCTCCTCGGGGGGGGATGAGGGGTGGGAAAGGCAGATCTGGCCTGCAGAAAGGCTGCTGACCCTACAGGGATGAGGAGCAGAACAAGGACTGACCCCTGGGAAAAGCTCCCTGTGTGCTTTGTCAGCAGTGCCTTGCCCTGTGTCCCCACCTGCCTGCAGGTGACAATTGTGACGGTGTTCACAGGGGTCTGAGGATGAGGGAAGAGATGAGGATCTGACTCCATGTTTCAGAAGGCTTGATTTATTATTTTATGATATATATTATATTAAAACTATACCAAAAGAATAGAAGAAAGGATTTCAGGAGAAGTCTAGCTAAGAATAAAAAAGAAGGAATGAGAGTCCGAGCCAGCTGACTGTGATTGGCCATTAATTAGAAACAAGCACATGAGACCAATCACAGCTCCACCTGTTGCATTCCACGGCAGCAGATAATCACTGTTTACATTTTGTTCCTGAGGCTTCTCAGCTTCTCAGGAGGAAAAATCCTAAGAAAAGGATTTTTCATAAAAGATGTTTATGACAGACAGTTTACTGTCTGCCTTAGCCATGGAAAATGTTTTTCTGCTCTGTTTATTTTATGATAAAGTGATCTCTCCTGACACATGATGCTGTATCGCTATACAGCCACGGCTGGGCAGGGCTTGGAGCAGCCTGGCTTAGTGAGAGGTGTCCCCATGGAAAAGGGTTTGAAAACAGATGATCTTTAAGCTCTCTTCCAACCCAAACCATTCCATAATCCCATGGCACAGCAGGGCAGGGCTGGAGACCCCTTCTGCCTCCCATCACTGAGCTCCAGTGCTGTGCAGAACTTTCCCTGTCCCACCTCCCACCTGCCCAGCCCTGCTTTGGCCTGATTGAGTTTTTCCTCCCTCCAGGATGCCCCGCTGGCCGCTACGGGCAGGACTGTGCGGGGCTGTGTCCCTGTGGGGCCGGTGTCCCCTGTCACCCTGTCACTGGGGACTGCGTGTGCCCTCCAGGCAGAGCTGGCCCCACGTGTGAGCAAGGCAAGTGTTGTCCATCAGGGCTGTCAGGCTGGGAAAGATCCTGGGCAGGAAATTATTTCCTTGCCCTGAGATCCCTGCTCATGCTCCCTGTGCCTGTGGTGGTGTTTGCAGGGGTCCCAGGATGAGGGAAGAGATGAGAATCTTTACTCCGTGTTTCAGAAGGCTGATTTATGATATATATTTTATATAATATAAAATATAATATTATATATATATATATTATATATTAAATAGATATTTTAGTTAGTATTTCTATTTTAATTTATTTATATTTAATACTCTGCTTGTTTGATTTGTCGGTGATTTGGTAATAATGTACGGATGCAAGCTTGCGTCATAGAGGGAGGACCCTGGTTAATCATTCTAGCATTAATTCTCCTATTATATTTTATATATATACATATATTATATTTTATAATTTTATGATATATATTATATTAAAATAAAATATAATATATATTAAAAGAATAGAATAAAGGATTTAATCAGAAGGCTAGCAAAGAATAGAAAGGAATGGAATGATAAAAAAATCTTGTGACTGACCAGAGAGTCCGAGCCAGCTGACTGTGATCGGCCATTAATTAAAATCAACCACATGAGACCAATCACAGATCCACCTATTGCATTGCACAGCAGCAGATAATTATTGCTTACGTTTCATTTCTGAGGCCTCTCAGCTTCTCAGGGGAAAAAGATCCTAATGAAAGGATTTTCCATAAAACACGTCTGTGACACTGTGCCCACCGCTGCTCCTCTGGCCCTGCAGGCTGTGAGAAGAACCGCTACGGGCCGGGCTGCCAGCAGCGCTGCTCCTGCCACAACGGGGGGCTCTGCCACCCTGCCGATGGCTCCTGCTCCTGTGCCCCGGGGTGGACGGGAAAATCTTGTGAATCAGGTAACCCTGGCCCCAATCCTATAAGTTCCACAATCAGATCCTGTCTGATTACATCCTGTGTCCACTTTCTGTCAGCACACCTGTGGCAGCCCTGCCTTAGCCCAGCCCTCTGGAGCTCAGTTGTGGGGATGCTGAGCAGCTCTGCCTCTCCCTCTGCCCACAGAATGCCCTCCAGGAAGCTTCGGTGCCTCCTGCCAGCTGCGCTGCCCCTGCCTGCACAACGCCACCTGCCACCCAGCCACGGGCACCTGCCGCTGTCCCCACGGCCACTACGGGCCCCTCTGCGAGCACAGTGAGTGCTGGGTGCTGGGCACTGAGCAAACCCCGTGGGGCTAAATGTGGGGCTTGGAGGGCTGGGCACAATTCGGGCACAATTTGGGCACAAATCAGGCACAATTTGGGCACAATTCAGGCACGAGTCAGGTACAAGTCGGGCACAATTTGGGCACTAGTCAGGAACAAGTCAGGTGCACATCAGGCACAAGTCAGGCACAAGCCGGGCACAAGTTGGGCCCTAGTCAGGCACAATTTGTGCACAAGTTTGGCACAAGTCGGGCACAAGCTGGGCACAAGTTGGGCACAATTCGGGCACAAGCTGGGCAAAAGTCAGGCACAAGCTGGACACAATTTGGGCACAAGTTTGGCACAAGTCAGGCACAAGTCGGGCAAAAGTCAGGCACAATTTGGGCACAATTTGGGCACAATTTGGTCACAAGCTGGGCACAATTTGAGCACAATCCGGGCACAAGTTGGGCACAAGCTGGGCACAATTCAGGCACAATTTGGGCACAAGTCGGGCTCTGTGCTCCTCCCTGCTGGGCTGTCCGAGGCTCTGCTGCAGATTTCCACTCACCCCCTCTCTAATGAGCTTCTCCCGTCGCAGGCTGTCCCCCAGGGTTCCACGGAGAGGGCTGCCAGCAGCGCTGTGACTGCGAGCATGGCGCAGGATGTGACCCCGTCACCGGGCGCTGCCGCTGTCCCCCGGGGCTGCGGGGCGAGCGCTGTCACACAGGTACCTCCATCCTCCTCCTCGCCCTTCCTGAGGGCATCCCAAGGGCCAGACACACAGGGCAGGGGCTGGATCCTGTGGCTGGATTCTGTGTCTCACACAGGCTGCAAGGAAGGGACGTACGGAGAGGGGTGCCAGCATCTCTGTGACTGCCCCAGCGATGTCCCCTGTGACCCGGTGAGCGGGCGCTGCCTGTGCCCGCCGGGCAGAACCGGCCCCAGCTGTGCTGCAGGTGAGCTGAGCCCAGCTGGGCAGGGGAGGAAGGGGCTGTGTGATGGGGGGTTTGCTCCCAGGGAGCTGGGAGAGGCTTTTTTCTGGTGTGTGTCACCTCACAGGGCGAGAGGGGCAGTGGCATATTGCATTTGGGGGGTTCCCAGATGAAGGGAGGAGTGATGAATCTGTCTCCATGTTCTCAGATTTTTTTTTTATTATTATTTTATTATATTATATATTTTATTTTATTTTTTATTTTTCTATTTTGCTTTTCTATTTCAATTATTTTATGTTTATTTTATTTTAATCCATTATTTTATATTATAGCTTTATTATATCTTTAATATATCAATTTTAAATCTTTAATTTTAATTTGTTATTTTAAAAATTTTATTTTCATTTTTAAAAATATAATATAATATAATGTAATATAATATAATATAATATAATATAATATAATATAATATAATATAATATAATATAATATAATATAATATAATATAATATAATATAATATAATATAATATAATATAATATAATATGAAATTTACATTATATAATAAGAAATCTATATTATAATATATAGTTTAAAATTATGTTATATAGTAAGAAAATTATGTTATGTTATGTTATGTTATGTTATGTTATGTTATGTTATGTTATGTTATATGGATACTTACAGAAGGCTAAAAAGATAATAATGAAAACTCATGACTCCTTCCAGAGCTGTGATACAGCTTGGCACTGATTGGTCATTAAGTCAAAACAATTCACATGAAACCAATGAAACAACCACCTGTTGGATAAACAATCTCCAAACCCCCATTCTAAAACCCCCAAAAATCTATTTTTTCACCCTGTGACAAACTAACTATTATTCTACTTAGACTTTCGTGGCTTGCAGATCCTCATCTAAGGTTGGTAATTGCTTTTTCCATGGGTCACAATCAAAGTCACAGGTGTCTTGGGGTCTGTGCCAGGGTCTCTCTCTGGCAGGGGTTTGGGCAGTCCAGGACAGAGGGATGTCCTGAATTCCCGCACGCCTGAGCAGCTCTGTTCCCTCTGCAGAGTGCCAGCCCACCCAGTTCGGCCCCGAGTGCAGCCTGGCATGCCAGTGTGCCCCCAGCAGCTCCTACTGCAACGCCAGGAACGGGCAGTGCCAGTGCCTGCACGGCCACACGGGACCCACCTGCCGCGAAGGTGAGGCCTGGGAGGGGACAATGGGGCACAAAACCCGAGGGGAGGCTGTGCCTGGGCTCAGGGCTGGGTTTGGGAGCAGTAAATCAGCTCAGTCCAGGCACTGAGGGCAGCACCTGCCTCTTGCCAAGCCCCTCAGCTGCTCTGACCTGTCTGTTGTCACTGCAGCCACCAGGGAGGGTTGTGAGGTCTCAAATTGAAGGTGTTTAGCAGGCTGGCCATAAATGTGCTCCTGGAACAGCCAGGGCACAAATCCCATTCTGATCATGAGCGGGGATGTTGATTCCATGCACCAACCACAGTGAAACCTCGACCCTCCTCATCCCTGCCCAACCCGGTGGGCTCAGAGTGACCCCCGTGGGTGCTGGACGTGGGGCAGGAGGGTCTGACTGGGACCGGTGCTCCCAGTGGGGAGGGGAATGGGGAGGGATTGTGCCCCCAGGCCTGGCAGCACTGGGGAGGGTCAGCAGGGCTGCCCACAGCAAGGACTGACCTGTCCTGTCTTGTTTTCCAGCCTTGCAGTCCCTGCCACCCACCAGGCCACCAGCACCAGCCCTGGAGGGGCTCCAGCCAGCAGAGGAGTAGGTCCTGCTGTGGCAGCACTGCCTTGGTTTCGCCAAGCAGCCGCCTGAAGAAGCCAATGACCTGTAACGAACTCAGTTTTGAGCCACACGAGCAGCCCTCATCTCCTGGCAGCCCCAGCTGCTGCTTTTGGGGCGTCTGAGTGAGGCTGAAGCTCCCAGTATAACCAGTTCACTGTGCCAGCGCGGGCTGGCCCCGAGGACACGTGTGCCCTGCCCATGGCCAGAGACCAGGTGACCAGGGCAGGAGGGATCAATTCTGCTCAGGGGACAGTGGACTTTGACAGCTTGTGACACATTGCTGGCCAGCCTTCAACTTCTGGGTGCTGGGCTTGGGGAGGGGGCTGAAATCGTGGTCCAAATCAGGTATTTATACATCAATATTTATGGGAAGCTGCACCACAGTGTTGTCAGGACTGATGGTCAGCTCTCCTGAGACTGGGCCTCCTGTGGATGCACCACCTCACTTGAATTATTTTCTTTTTAATTTGAATTTTCCATGGTGTTTTACTGTAAGTGACAATTTGCCAAGGGAAATCACACAGGGCTCCAGAACTGGTGCCTGCTGACAGAACAGGCTGTGCTGGACAAGCTTGTCAGGGGCCTGGAGCCTGTTCTTCATGCCAGGAGTTTGCCAGCCCATGGTGCTGCCTGTGTCACTTACTCCAAGAAGAAGGAAGCCTAAATCGAGTGTGGAAGTCAGAGATTCTGCATGAAATGGAGACAAAGAGCTGGCTCATCTTGTCAAGGCAAATACCAGCTGGAATGGCCTCTCCCAGCCCTGAATCCTGAGTTATTTTGCCATGCCAGTTGCAGTCAGGAGCTGGGCATGTGCAGCAGTGGGGAATGTCACCAGTCCAGTGTCACCACATCACCCTGGCCAGGGCCCAGGGCCCCCTTTGTCTGTTTGCACAAAGCTCCTGGGCAGGGGAAGCCACTGCCAGAAGAACCCCAGCTCTGCAAAGGAGAGGGACAGCCCCATCCCATCCCATCCCTATCCCTATCCCTACCCCATCCCATCCCATCCCATCCCATCCCATTATCCCATCCCATCCCATTATCCCATCCCATTATCCCATCCTATCCCCATCCCCATCCCATCCCATCCCGTCCCATTATCCCATCCCATCCCATCCCATCCCATTATCCCATCCCTATCCCTATCCCATCCCATCCCATCCCATCCCATCCCATCCCATCCCATCCCCACAGGCTGCAGCACAGCCCTGCCCAGGCACTTGGCCTTTAAATTATTCCCACAGGGGCCAACATGAAAATAATAAAAGAATTCTTTCTTCTCCTGATGGAAGTTATTTTAATCTGTATAGAACTCGTCATTTTGGGCTAATTCCTTTCTTCTTTTATTTCTTCCTTAACAGTATTTGTTTTTTACATTAGCTCTCATTCTTGGGAAGAAATCATGTTAATATGAGTATGTAGTGAAGGACCAAAATGGTGCTGCTGAGGTTGGATGTGGGATGAGCAGGGAGCAGGAAGATTTTGTCCATGTGCCAAATGAGCCCATCAGTGCTGCCAGTGGTGCTGCTCATCTCCAGACAATCATCCCTCAGCTCCCCTTGGCCTTGGAGCTCCTGGGCCATCACAGGAAGGTTCCAGTGATTGGGAGGAGGAGGAGGCCAGGGGAGATGCTGGCCCTGCTCCAGCCTTAACCATGGGGCTGGATCCATCCTGTCCCATTCCAGCTGCAGCTCCAGGACTCCTGGCAGCTGCTCAGAGCAAACCCCATACCTGTATTTTTATATAATGTCCTTTTCCTGTTCATATTTCTTAATCCAGTTTGATGGATTCATCTTTTCTTGTACTGTCTCCCTTTTTGGATCTTCTTTAATTTAGCACCGATGAAAAAAAATGTTACTTTCTCCACAGTTAAAAGAAATAAACAGAAAGCCTGGCTGAGTTTCTACTTATCTTGTTTGTCTCACTTAAATGCACCTGACAGCTGCTCCAGGTGACAGGAAGGTGTTTCATGAGGTGTAGATATTGTGTCAGAACATGCAATGCCACCAGCAGAATGAAGCTTCATTTCAGGGCTCATGGTGGAGCTCTCATGCTCAGGGACACTCCCCACTAACAGAGAACACGTGGTCCATTGGTATCCAAGAATTTATTGTTAATTTACAGTTGAACAGCTTGATCAGAACAGTGAATGTGAAGTTTGGCACCCCAAAATTGTAGCAGCCATGTCCCCAGCTGGGAGCAGGGAAAGGCAGGAGGGAGCTGCAGCACTGCTCCCTATCTTCTGCCTGGAGCACATCCCAGAGCTGACTCCATGGGAACAACTCTGGCATCAAGTATTTCATCAAGAGACCAAAGGTGTCTGGCATTACCTCACCTGCGCAGGGATGGCTCTGCCCAAAGGGCCCAAGAATTATTGTGGGGGGGGAGAGACAGAAAAAAAGAGAAACAGCAGCAAAAACTGGGCTGAGCAATGAGCCAAGCACGTGGATTTAAGCTCCAAACAAAGCCTGACTGGGGGGTGCTCTCCCCACACTAGGTGTGCAGCAGGTGCTGCAGGGACGGAGATGGTGGCACAGGCACCTCAGAGCCCACAGCAGCTCCAGCTTGGCCATGGTGGCACGGGCACTTCAGAGCCCAGAACAGCTCCATGGTGACACAGGCACCTCAGAGCCCAGAACAGCTCCAGCTTCCCAACCTGAGCCAAGCCCTTGGCTGCTCCCAGAGCCTGTTCCAGGTCACCAGTGCCAGTGCTGCCAGGAGTGCCCAGTGCCAGCTCTCACAGCGGAGCTGCTGTGTCACCGCTGCCACACAAACCCATCCTGGCTGATGAGATCTGACAGCACAGTTCAAGAAGAAAGGCTCTGCTGTGCCTCCTCTCCGTGGGCTCAGTCTGCAGAGGTCTGGGGCTCCCTGAAGCAGGGTGTCTCTCTGTGCTGTCCCTACACGTTGGTCTCGATGCGCAGCCGCTCCATGCGCCGCACGTTGCCCTCGGCGGCCTCGCGGCTGGTGATGGGCCTGGCACAGGCCTGGGGGAACCAGCCCCGCTCCCCGTCCCGCAAACGCTCCCCCCAGCACCAGCCTAGGAGAGAACAGAGTGGGTGACAGGGCCAGGAAGGGCTGTGGATCCTGGGGGAACCAGCCCCGCTCCCCTCAGCACCAGCCTAGGGGAGAACAGAGCAGCTGACAGGGCCAGGAAGGGCCACAGATCCTTGGCAATGCCACCTCCCTCAGCTCCTCAGGAACCACTGTCACCTGCTGGGACAGAGCACCACTCAGTGCCACAGCTCTCACCAGCAGCCTAGAAGCTTCTGTAATTGCTAAAACCCAGTCCCCAGGGAACACTGACCCCCTGCCCTGGCTGTGCTGAGGTCAGAGCCTGCCCCACACCCAGCCCCACGCCCCCTGGCACTCACCATCCTCTTCCCCCAGCACCAGGACAACATCTGCCTGCTGCAGGGACAGCTCATCCGCCTCCTTGGCCAGGTAGGCACGGGTGATCTCCACCTGGCTCAGGTCTGCAGGACAGGGGACAGCAGGGACAGTGAGCAGGGGCCATGACCACCCACCCAGTGCTCCACAGCACAGCATGCTCCATTCCCTCCTGTCCCTGCCCCTTATCCCTCCAAGCTTGTCAAACCTCCTCTAACAACAGCTGAAGGCATTCCTGGAATTCCACTGTGCCTCCCAGGAAATGCATTTAATGTCAATTGTGACTGATAACTTCATGGGAGGCAACTCCTAAGGAGCAAGGCGTGGTGTCACAGACATCTTTTATGGAAAATCCTTTCCTGAGGATTTTTCCTCCTGAGAAGCTGAGAGGCTTCAGGAACAAAATGTAAACGATGGTTATCTGCTATTGTGGAATGCAACAGGTGGATCTTTGATTGGTCTCGTGGTTGTTTCTAATTAATGGCCAATCACAGAGAGTCCAAGCCACAAGCCTTTGTTATCATTCTTTCTTTTTCTATTCTTAGTTAGCCTCCTGATGAAATCCTTTCTTCTATTCTTTTAGTATAGTTTTAATATAATATATATAATAAAATAATAAATCAAGCCTTCTGGAACATGGAGTCAGCTCCTCATCTCTTCCCTCATCCTCAGACCCCTGTGAACACTGTCACAGTGTGTGGTTTTCCTCTCCACTCCAGGAATGGAGGAGAACCAGGCAGAAACTTGGCCCTGCAAATGCTCTGGTGTGCCAGGGAATCCCAGCAGAGCCAGGCTGCCCTTGGGCACACGGTACCTCCTTTGGGTATTTGGTCAGGCTGCTCCTTCTCCCTGTGCATCAGAGCTGCAATCCACCTGGCCCGGTCACTCCTGCCAGAGGGAAACACAAAGAGAGCCTTAGGACAGCATCCCTGTGGATTTAAGCTCCTTAAGCACAGCATCCTGTGGCCAGCAGCAGCTGGGACATTCCCAGCAGGATAAATGCTTTCCAGGGGAGTCACATTGATCAGATTATTCAGTGTCAGGACCCTTCCCAAGTGGCGCACACGGCCTGGCTGCTTTACTTCACTTGGACAGGGGAAGCTGATATGGGAATTATATGGGAAATACAAGAGAGAGAAAGGAACAGAGCCTGGGAGAAGGCTGTGCACATCCCAATTTCTAGGAGGAGGAGTGTGGGGGTAAAGGGAGATTTGCAGAAGCCTGTAGCCATGATATTTTCTGAAAAATCCTTTCCTTAGGATTTTTTCTCCTGAGAAGCTGAGAAGCTGGAACAAAATGTAAACATTGATTATCTGCTGCTGTGGAATGCAACAGGTGCATCTGTGATTGGTCTCATGTGGCTGTTTCTAATTAATGGCCAATCACAGTCAGCCTTTGTTATCATTCCTTCTTTTTCTATTCTTAGCTAACCTTCTGATGAAATCCTATCTTCTATTCTTTTAGTATAGTATGAATGTAATATATATGATAAAATAATAAATTAGCCTTCTGAAACATGGAGTCAGATCCTCGTCTCTTCCCTCATCCTCGGACCCCTGTGAACACGGTCACGCATGCCTCAGAGGATTCCCAATTCATCCCAAGGGCCAGAGCAAAATCCCAGCGTGGGATTCCCAGCTCATCCCAAATTCATCCCAAAAACCAGAGCACAATCCCAGCATGGCACTCACAGTGTCTCTGCTGACAGCACCACCTCCTCCCGCCGTCCCTCGCTGTCCTTCTCCAGCACCACTCGCAGCAGGTGCCCACCAGCCCTGCCAGGAGGAGGGGAGGGTGGCTCTGAGCTCTCCACCTTCTCCACGGTGACCTGGTCCAGCGTGGCGTAGTTCATGACCGTGTAGCTCTCCTCACTGTGGCACAAACAGGAGCAGTGACCCAGCTGTGGGGTCTGGGCCATTTCCCAGCTCGCAGCAGGGCACAGGAGGCTCAGCAGGCACTGCCAGAGCAGCCTGGAGCTGATGCTCAGGGTGGGAAATGGCTCTGGGGATGTGTTGACCACCCACCCACTGAGGCAAAGCCACCGGTGGGACTCTTCTGGCTGACAAGGTGGAAACAGGGAAATCTCACAGATTTCTCTGCTGTTGCATTGTGATTTCAGGGTTTACCTCAGAACCTCGGGTCCCTCCCCTGATAATTCCCTGCCAGGTGTGTCAGTCACCTTTCCTTTCCCTCCCAGCACTGTCTGTCAGTCCTGGAATACCAGAGTGATTGGCAGATCCAAAGGATGCCCTCTACCCCTGGGGGGCATTGCGCCATCCAGGTGTCCTTTGTCCCTTGTACCTGGTTGGTGGCTCCCTACCCCTTCCCTGCCCCTCTCCCTGGGGTTAAAAGAACAGCAACCACGGGCTCAGGGAGTTCTGGTGGAGCTGGTGCTGCATTCAGAGCCTGTGGGCCAGAATAAAGCTCTGGGTCCAAACCTTCCATCAGAACCAACTCCTTTCCTTCATCATCGCCTTAAAGCTTCTCCACAGAGGGAAACCCGAGGAGCAGCCCCTGTTATGGGGGGAAGCTCCATCCCAGCACCACCAGAGCTCCTGCATGCCTGGACTGCCTCCACATGCCCAGCTGCAGCACCCAGCCAGGCCAAAGGGTCTGTGGGGTGAAACACCACACACCCAGCCAGCCCAAAGTGTCTGTGGGGTGAAACACCACACACCCAGCCAGCCAAAAGTGTCTGTGGGGTGAAACACCACACACCCAGCCAGCCAAAAATGTCTGTGGGGTGAAACACCACACACCCCACAGACAAAAGTGTCTGTGGGTTGAAAACACCATAGTGCCGCTATTTGCTTCAGCACCAAGGGCCAGACAAGCTCAGGCACATCCACTCTGGCTATACTGGTAATTATTCCAATATTCTGCTGGGGAAATTGGAGTTTAATCCCCCTAGCTGCTCTTCAGGGAAAGGCAGGGCCCTCACCTCTTCTTCTTGGTGATGATGAGGACGTCGTTGAAGAGGAAGAGGTGGCAGAGGCGGCCGGCGCCGCGGCGGAAGATTCCAGCCTCCTCCGACAGCAGCAGGTGCAGCTCCCCCCGCTTCAGCAGCCACCGGGACACCGAGATCAGAGGGAAAGGCTGGAACAGCACCAGAAAAGGCTCAGGCAATGCTCTACTCACCAGCAGAAGGCAAAATCAAGGCAGGGAGTGAGGCTGCAGTGGCCCCTGGGGTCAGTTGGGATGGACACGCCACATGCGTTTTGTCACAGACATGTTTTATGAAAAATCTTTTCCTTAAGGTTTTTTTCTTCTGAGAAGCTGAGAGGCCTCAAGAACAAAATGTAAACAATGGTTATCTGCCGCTGTGGAATGCAAGAGGTGGATCTGTGATTGGTCTCATGTGGTTGCTTCTAATTAATGGCCAATCACAGTCAGCTGGCTCGGGCTCTCTGTCCGAGACACAAGCCTTTGTTATCATTCCTTCTTTTTCTATTCTTAGCTACCCTTCTGATTAAATCCTTTCTTCTATTCTTTCAGTATAGTTTTAATATATCATAAAATAATAAATCAGCCTTCTGGAACATGGAGTCAGATCCTCATCCCTTCCCTCATCCTCAGACCCCTGTGAACACTGTCACAGCATTTAAGGGTCTTTTAAAAAGGATTTTCCAGGGGGCTGTGCACCCCATTCCAGCACACCAGAGATGCAGCCTCTGGACCCCAACACTGTCATGGCTTTACTACACTTTTTAGAAACTGCCTGCATCCAACAGCCACAGAATCCCAGAATGATGAAGCTGGAAGAGACCTCTAAGAACATCAAGTCCAACACCTAGACTCTAGCACTAGTGCCATGTCCAGTCTTTTTTTAAACACATCCAGAGATGGTGATTCTACCACCTCCCCGGGAAGAGCATTCCAGTACTTTTTTCTTCTTTTGGTGAAAAATTTTTTCCTAATATCCAACCTATATCTTCCTGAGGTAGCTTGAGACTGTGTCCTCTGGTTCTGTCAGTGCTGCCCGGTGGAAGACCACTCCAGGCTTCCCAGAAGGATTCCCAGCATGGGTCTGACCTGTCTAAACAGCCCCAGAAGACTTCCCATCACCACTTCCACAAGGCCTCACCTTCTTCTTCCCAAATTCCAGCTGTTTCTGCAAGGTGTACATCTGCTCTGTCCTCTCCATAGCCCGAGCTCCGTCATTGCAGCTCTTGACCAGCTGGGAAGAGAAAAACATCCCAAGGGAAGTGGAGAAGGGTCAGACACTGAGCCCATCCATCTCCCACACCACCCCCAGCATTAGGGACTGCCCTGCTGCCCTGAGCAGGAGAGACAGACAGACAATTCCTGGCACTGGCTTCATGCCAGGCTGGGAAAAGGCAGTGGGATGCACTCCTAGAGAGAGATGGCACATGGGCTCTGCCTGGAGAAGGACTCAAGTGAACCTGCAACAGAACTGAGGAGCAACAGGAGGAGGAAGAATTAATCATCTGAGAAGAGCTCAAGGCAGGAGGATGAACAATCACACTCTGCTCGGGTGTGAGAGCAGGACAGACTGGGAGCAGCAGGAATGTGCTGCCAAGAGCTGCTCCTCAGGGGGATGAAAGGAAGAGTCACCACTGGCACGGTGGAAAAAACAGGGAGATGAGATCCAGGAGCGCAGACAGTGCACAGCTCATGACTACTGCCCTCCACACTTCCCTCTCTGCTTCATTCTCTGCCCAAATCCCCAAAAACCACAGTGAGAGCTGCTTCAGGAAGGATAAAGATGGGCCTAAGAGGAAAGAAGAACAGAGAACAAGAACAAGGAACAAACCAAGATCAGGTGACAAAGTTGAGAAGGGGAAAGGTGTGTTCATCCAGCAGCTGTTTGGAGCAGAGGAGCCTCGAGTGAACTGATGCTGGGAGGGAAAAGAGACCAGAATGGCAGCTTTGGATCAGTGCTGCAGAGGGCTGAGCTGGCAGGAGGAGAGGTGGAGGGCTGGCAGCTGGGCCTCACCTTGCTGATGGCCTTCACAGCGCGGGTGGCAGCTCCGTACGCTGCGGTGCGCGCGTTTGTTTTTTGCTGCACGGTCTGGAATTCCAAGATAAGAAGCTTTAGTGACATTGCACCCCAGAGAAGGGAGCATCAGCTGCTCCCCCAAGATTTCAGGATGTCACGTGTTGATTGAGCTGTCCCCAGTGGTCACAGGAAGGTTTAACAGTGCTGGGAGCTCTGAATCTGGGGGTTTCATGTCTGATATGGGCCTGGCCACCCCCTGGCCCTCAGCCCTGCAACCCCCACAGACTGGGAGCAGTCACTGGAAACCCCACATCCAGCAGCTTGGCCATTTAGAGCAGATTTCCATGAAGAATGCAAGACTTGCTTTCCATTCCTGGGCTGTCTGACCAGGACACTTGTGCCACCCCACCCTGGGACCCCAACGTGGCACAGAAGAAGCTCAGGTGGCTCAGATGGGTGGCACCAAGACATGAAGTGTTTTTCACAGAGCTTTAAGCTGCACACCTGACACCTCCAGAGAAGTAGATTGCTCTGGATATATATCTGAGCTGGGAGGGATCCATTAAGATCAACTCCTGGCCCTGCACAGGACACCCCAAGAATCCCACCATGTGCCTGAGAGTTATCCAAATGCTTCTCCTGAATACAGGAGCACCCAGGGCCCGGCCCCAGAGGGCTGGAAGTCCAAGCAGAGGCTGTCTCAGGCTCAGCAAACAAAGGGAACAGCAGAGTCACCTCTTCAGAGGTGCCAAGCAGTGCCACTGTGTGACTACTTACATCTAAGAGCAGAGGAAGCCGTGTTACCCTCTGCATGGGCAGAATGAGAAATGAGATCATTGGCAGGCCTCCACACTCTGGCTTCCTTTCAATTTGTTTCAGGGTCTCTTTAAATAAGGGGTTTGTGGTTCTGGAACAGGATAAGAAAGCTCCATTAACTCTGTTCTTCTGTTGTCAGGATTTTCCAGCAGCTCTCCACACACTGGAAATGCAGAGCAGTGATGGCACTGCCTGGGGTGCTCTGCCAGGCTTGGAGTGCCCAGCTGGGCAGAAACAGGACTGATTCCACAGCAGGTGGTGGAAAAGCACCCAGAGAGAGATGGTGAGCCCACCAAAAGGTGGGAAAAGCCACAGATGTACCAATAACAGACTCAGACTTGGCCTGGAGATGAACAAGTCCCTGTGTGCTATGGATCTCTGCAGTCCCTGGAGCCCAGAGCCCTTTGAGGCAGCTCCTTGGCCAGCCCAAGCCCTGTACTCACAGCAGCTTATCCAGTGTCCTCTGCTGATAGACCTCATTGGAGCAGTAGTGGACGTAGGGGTTGAAGTGTTTCGAGGCGTGCTCCTCCACGATGTCGCTGATGTCAGGGATCAGGAGGTGCTCCTGGTGCCGCTTCTCCAGGTCCTCAAAGAAGCTGAGGAGAGAATTTAAACAGGCTGACATGACTCACTGGACAAACTGAATGTTCCCATTGCTGCTTCTCCCCAGTTTTCCCAGAGGAGCTGGGGCCTGGATCCTTTCTGGCAGGGCAGCTCCAGCAGCTGAGACACCCACGCCTTCCCCAGAGGCACACGCTTCCTCCATTCCTGCATGGGATCCCTCCTCCACCTCAGCCCTCCATCAGTTTCACTTTCTGCCCCATCAGGATGCCACAAGCCCTCAACACCCCCAGCCCCATTCCCAGGGCTGCTGCATCCTCCTCCTGCTGCCTTCCCACACGGACACAGCTCCCAAAGCATTTCCTCCCCACCACCCAGTGAGTGCCTGCAACAATCCAAGGGATGGTTGGTTTGGCACTACCAATGAAAAGCTCAGGGTCCCCTCCCAGGCTCCACTTGCCTTTTGCTGACTGTCAGGATGTCCCCAATGTTGGAGAAGAGGTGGTGGTGCTCTGTCTGAGTCATGGTCTCCTTCAGCTCCTCTGACCTCATGAAGTGGCTCACCAGGATGTTCAGGCTGTGCATGTAGGAGTACTCAGAAGTGATGATCTCAAACATTGCCTGGAGAAAGCAGGGAAGATGCAACAGTGGAAAAAGCCGGGAATTAATTGTTAAATCTTATTTCTACTCTCTGGCACAGAGCAACCGGAAATTACTTGGCTCCATGTGGGTTCTCTGTGTCACCTCATGCATGGCCTGGCCAATACCAATAATCCCAGTGTGTTTTAGGACACTCAGTCATTAAAAAGCCACAGCATGAGGATGTTTTCCCTTCCCATCAGCACCCAATGGAGCTGTTTCCCCAGCAGCTAGTGCAGGTGAGCCCTCCCAGCACTGCCCAGCCCTGGAGCAGCTGGAAGCAGCAGCACCTTGAGCTGAGCCCAGCCCAGCTCCACCTGGAGCTGACCCTGCCAGAGCCTCGTGTGTCCCACAGCCCTTGGTGCCCCCACTGAGCTCCCGGGGACACCCCAGGGCTCTCTCACCTCCTGCCTCTTGCGCTCCTCGGGGGAGATCCTCTGCAGGATGCCCGACTCCAGGACCTGGGGATGAGCAGAACCACGGTCCTTGCACGCCCTCTAGTGCAGTCAGGGGCTGTGTCAGCCACCCCACGGCCCATCCCACCGGCACACAGCAAGGGAACCCATCACCAACTGTGAGAAACCATCACGCACTGTGACACACCAGCACAAACCATCATACACCATCAGAAACCATCCCAAACCATCACACTTGGTGACACACCAGCACAAGCCATCATACACCATCAGAAACCATCCCAAACCATCACACTCTGTGACACACCAGCACACCCCATTAGAACCCATCCCAAACCATCAGAAACCATCACAAATCATCACACACTGTAACACACCACCACAGACCATCACAAACCATCAGAAACCTTTACACACTATCACACACCATCACAACCCATCACACATTGTAGCACACTAGCATACTCCAAAGGAACCCACCACAAACCATTAAAAACAATTACAAAACCATCACAAATCCTCAGAAACCATCACAACCCATCAGAAACCATCACACACTGCAAAACACCGCCACACACCAAAGGAACACGTCACAAACCATTACAACCCATCAGAAACCATCACATACCATCACCACTCACTCCTCCACCATCCAGCCCCCACCACCAGCTGCTGCCACTCCCTGGAGTGAAGATTACACTTCCTGGATGAAGATTACACTCCCTGGAGTGAAGGTTACACTCCCTGGAGTGAAGATTACACTCCCTGGATGAAGATTACACTCCCTGGATGAAGATTACACTCCCTGGAGTGAAGATTACACTCCCTGAAGTGAAGATTACATTGCCTGCATGAAGATTACACTCCCTGAGTGAAGATTACACTCCCTGGAGTGAAGATTACACTCCCCAAAGTCCACAGGGAAAGCCCAGCATGGAGCACCTGCCTTCCCTCAGTGGTGGGTAAAGTTCCACCACAGCAGCACCAACAGCCCTGGGCAGACCCTGCGTGTCCCAGCCAGCCCAGAACAAGCACTAATGATGAGGAATTATCCCCCCAGAGCTCTCAGAGCCCCCAGGCTGCTGCCCCTACCTCTGGGAGCTGGCTCCATGTCACCTGGGCCGGGCGGTAGCTCTGCACCACGATGGCAGCACCCAGCGGGGACGGCTCCTCTGGCAGGGCCTCCTCCAGCAAGTCCTCGTCTGACTCATGGCTGACAGAGTTCAGGCCTCTCTCACGGATCTCCTGGTACAGCTGGGGCTCTGCAGAGGACAAGACACGGGGTCAGGACAGCACTGGAGCCTCTCCCAGCTCATGGCTTCCCTTCCCAGCACGGCTGCCTTGCCCTGCTGGCCATGAGCCACGAGTTCCGGGCCAGAAACTTCCCTGATGAGGTTGGACTTTGCACTGCACTGATTACCCAGCGGCTGCTGCTCCCAGCAGCCTCCCGCGGCTCTCCCATTTTCCCTGGGAGCCACGGCAGTGTTATCAGCCCCAGGAGGGGGAAAGCAGGGCAGCAATGCTACTGCTGCTTCGGGGAAACAGAGACAAAAGCCATGGGCAGGGAGCTCCATGGACCATGGGGAACGTGGGGAAAGCCTTGCAGGGATTTGCTTGGTTGAGGAACAGGGGACAGGAGCACTCACGGTCCTTGAAGGAGCCACCACGCTTCTGCACCCGCTTCCGCCCGAGGGTTTTCTGCAAGGGCAAGAGGAGAGCCTGCTGTGGTTACCACACCTCTGAGGCACTGGGAAAACTCCTTCAGGAAAAGGGGGAGTTACCTGTGCCAGCTGGCCCACACCACCCTGTTCTTTCAGCCTGGCTTTGTGTGGGCTCTGTTTGCCTTACCCAGGTGACTCAGCTTTCACCTCCCATATAACCAGGGTCATGCTCAGAACCATTCTGTACTTGCACTGCTGCTGTCAAATCTCTCTCACACCTGGACTTTGCCTGCTCTGGAGTCTCCCTTTCCCCAGACGTGCTTCACCCATGTTTGTGTGCCACTGGAGCCGCTCTCCCGGCCAGCCCCACCCTGCAAACATCCAGCTCCACTCCCCACCAAAACCATGTCAGCTATTCCCGGCCTCTCCAGGGACCTGCAGCATCTGCTGGTGACACGGAGCTTCCCAAGGCACCAGGCACCACACCAGGCTCAGAACTGACTGCAGCTGAGGGCTCTGCAGCTCCTCTGTCACCACCAGGAAAGCAGGACCCCATCCCTACTCACTGCTGCATCATCCCCTGCAGCTGCTGCCACTCCCTGGAGTGAAGATTACACTCCCTGGAGTGAAGATTACTCTCCCCAAAGTCCACAGGGAAAGCCCAGCAAGGAGCACCTGCCTTCCCTCAGCTGTGGGTGAAGCCCAATTACAGCAGCACCACCTGCACCAACAGCCCTGGGCAGACCCTGCGTGTCCCAGCCAGCCCACTACAAGCACTAATGATGAGGAATTATCTCCCCAGAGCTCTCAGGCCCCCCAGACTGCTGCCCCTACCTCTGGGAGCTGGTGACAGCAGGGGTTAAACCCACCTTACTCCAGCTTCCCAAGGCACCAGGCACCACGCCAGGCTCAGAACTGACTGCAGCTGAGGGCCCTGCAGCTCCTCTGTCACCACCAGGAAAGCAGGACCCCATCCCTGCCCGACAGGGGTGACAGAAGGGGTTAAACCCACCTTGCTCCTGCCGGGGCTGCGGTCAGGCAGGGTGCTGCCTTCCTCAGACACGGGTTTCAGTGATGGTGGGGCCTTGGCCGGCTCCATGTCAGCCCCCAGCCCCTTCATGGCCGCGCGGTAGGACATGTTCCTCAGGTTGCGCTTGAGGGCCCCTCCGCCATCATCCTCACCCTCCACCTGCAGGGCCAGCACGGGGACGGCCGCCCGCTTCGGGTCAGGGCTCAGGGGCTCCCGGCTCCCCCCAGAGCTCTGGGGCCTGGAGGGGCTGTTCTTGGGCTTGGAGGACACGGCCAAGCTCTTGGGGATGAGCTGCTGCGTGCCCACCTTGAGCGCGGCGGGGCTGTGCGTGCTCAGGACGATGCGGCGGGGCTCGGCCGAGGTGGGGGAGCCCAGGGGGGACACTGGGGTGGCACTGGGAGCCGTGGTGGGGCTGAGCTTCCCAGAGGAACACGTCGGGCTGGGCGGTTCTGGTCGCACTGGGTGGCATCGGTACTCCAGGAGCAAGGTCTTGTCATCCACAGAGGTAGCAGAGGAGCCCCGAGACATGGTGGTGGCTGGGGGAGCAGCTAGCTGAGGAGGACAGACAGACAGACAGACAGGTGGCTGAATATCTCCCAGTAAGGCAGCAGGAATTTATGCTGAGCCATGGGAACCTTGAGACAGCACAGGGCTTGGCCTCCATCTTGCTTCTGAGGCCAGGCCTGTATGGACGCACTGGGGATGCTGTCACCACCTCGCTCCTTGTGGGGCCACCTGTGTGCCCGGGCTGGGAAAGGGGCTCTGGGACATGGTCAGGAACCAGGAGCAGGCAGGCCCAGGAGCAGCCAGACCATGGGAGCAGCCATGGGAGCAGCCAGACCATGGGAGCAGCCATGGGAGCAGCCAGGCCCTGGGAGCAGTGGTTAAACCCAACCAGGACTGGGAGAAGCCAGGCCATGGAGCAATGGTTAAACCCAGCCAGGCCATGGAGCAGCCATGGGAGCAGCCAGGCCATGGGAGCAGCCAGGCCATGGAGCAATGGTTAAACCCAGCCAGGCCATGGAACAGCCAGACCATGGGAGCAGCCATGGGAGCAGCCAGGCCGTGGAGCAGCCAGGCCATGGAGCAATGGTTAAACCCAGCCAGGCCATGGAGCAGCCATGGGAGCAGCCAGGCCGTGGAGCAGCCAGGCCATGGAGCAATGGTTAAACCCAGCCAGGCCATGGAGCAGCCAGACCCTGCCTCAGGCACTGGGCAGGCCCAGACCTGAATTAGACAGGCATGGAGCCTCCCCGAGCCCTGCTGCTGCCACACCTCCGTGTCCCCTCATTCCCCTTTGGGGTGCTGCCAGCCACCACAGCCGGTCTGCACCCTCCTGAATGCCACCTCCCTCAGGCTGTGGATTCCCTGGCTGTGAACCCTGTCCTCCTCCAAGCTCGTACCTGCCCCAAACCACTCTGCCCACAGAAACACCTGCCCCAGTCCCTGGGGCTTCCCAGGTAGGGTTAAGGTCACTCATCCCCTCCTGTGCCACGCACAGAACCATGCACCTACAGAGCAGACAGAGTGCTTTATGCCCTCTGCCTATTACATAACTTCGGGAGAAATTATGTTTAATTGTCCTCAACTGAGGTCCCATTGTGTGCCAGTGCCATCTCCAAGCTGTTCCCTTTCAAAGATCAGGAAACAAACCAAGGCTGGACCGTGCTTTTCCCCGCATGAATGACTGGCAGGGGGACAGCACAGACCCATCAACAACAGCTCGTTTGACAGAGATGCTGCTCATTCCACTGTCCTCGGATGGGGGACACATACTTTATGTCCAGAGCTCTGCCAAGCGTCCCTCGGACCACATTCCGCTCTTAACCCCATCCTGCCTGAGGACAACGCTTATCCCAAGCCCTGGTGGCAATAAACAAGCCTGAACCCAGCGGGTTTGGGGGCGGCAGCATGCACGGCTCTCGGTGCTGGGATGGAGGGAAGCTCGGGGGCCACACAGGGCATCGACAGCGGTGGCACAGGGGCACCGTAACTCGGTGCAGGGAGCTGGGCTCTAAATGGGCACCGATACAGCCCTGGGAAGCACCCAAACCCCCCTGCCACGGAGCCAACCACCCCTTGGCACCGCTGAGAGCCTCGGGGACAGAGCCGCGGCAGGACGAGCCCGGCAGGGACAGCACAGCCGCTCCCGCCGTCCCCTCCCCGGAAGGCGCTCGGTAGCCGCTCTCTCGGCACCGCCGCCCGCACGGCTGCCCTGGAGCCCCGGTACCGGTGCCGATGGCGGTGCCGGACCCTCCCCGGGCTCCCCGGTCCCTCCGCAGCGCCCCAGCCCCGACCCCGCCGCGCCCGCACCTACCCGCGCCCCTCGGAGCCAGCGCGGCGGCGGCGGCGGCGAAAGGGATGGGAGGGACCGGGAGGGATGGGAGGGACCGGGGCGGGACCGGGGGAGGTGCTGGTCCGGCCCCCGAGACCGTGCCGGTGTGCCCCGGGGTGTGCCGGTGTTCCGGTACCGGGGAAGGTGCTGGTCCGGCCCCCAGGACCGTGCTGCTGTGCCCCGGCGTGTGCCGGTGTTCCGGTACCGGGGAAGGTGTTGGTCCGGCCGCCGACACCGTGCCGGTGTGCCCCGGGGTGTGCCGGTGTTCCGGTACCGGGGGAGGTGCTGGTCCGGCCGCCGAGACCGTGCCGGTGTGCCTCGGGATGTGCCGGTGTTCCGGTACCGGGGAAGGTGCTGGTCCGGCCCCCAGGACCGTGCCGGTGTTCCGGTACCGGGGGAGGTGCTGGTCCGGCCCCCGAGACCGTGCCGGTGTGCCCCGGGGTGTGCCGGTGTTCCGGTACCGGGGAAGGTGCTGGTCCGGCCGCCGAGACCGTGCCGGTGTGCCTCGGGATGTGCCGGTGTTTCGCACATCACGGCTCCGAGCAGCGCTCTGCTCCCGGCCCGGGGTCGCCCCGTCTTCCCGGGGGTGAAAAATTAATTAGCGTCTTAATTAATTAGGAGCAGTGTTTTGCTACTTCTTCATGGGTGTTCATCAGGCGCCCCTGGTATTTTGGGATTCTCCATCCCCTAAAGCCGCCTCTGCTTCCCCGGGTTAAATATTAAATAAGCCTCTGTAGTAATAGAGTTTTGCTGTTTCTTGATGAGAGTTCAGGTGTGTGCGCCCCTGGAATTTCGGCATTCCCTGTCCCCTAAATCCGCCTCTGTAAGGCCGCTGAAGGCGGGGGGATTATTCGGTGTCAATTCTCCTGTCACTTTAGCAGGTGACAAATGAGTGTGCCCCGGCTGTCCTCTGGGTCTGGGCGACACTCACTCGGTATTTCAGCATTCCCTTACTACAGGCATGTCTGATGCTCGCTTTAGTTGGATATTCAGCGGTCAAAGGTAACCTCGGGCAATCCCTCCGGATGCACAAAACATCAATTTCTGCTGCTTTTGGACGCTGCAGCTACTGGGAAAGAGGATCTGAGGGTCAGGCTGCTGACAGCTGCCCAGTAAGGCTCAACAGTGCTCTGTGTCTTTACTGGGAACAGACTTTTCCTTGACCTTCTCTTCTGCCCCCCTGTTCTGCTCCTCCCCATCCCCCAAATGGGTCCTTTTTCTCACTTGTTTGTGGTCAATCTCAAGCACTTTGTGCATGACAAAGTCCACTTGTCAGCAATATTCTTTGAAATGCTTCTGTTCTCTCCACTCCGGGGCCTGCCTGACAATCGCCCCATTATCACAGCTTTCTTATCCCATGGATTTTTTATCCTTTTCCCTCCGGGGCTAATAAGGAGAAAGGCTCCAGCAAGAGGAGGGCTCCTACTCAAGGGTTCGGCTCGGACTGAAACCCTCCCGATCTCCGGGGAAGGGCCATTATCCCGAATGTGGGACACCATCATTTGATCACCATGAATGACTTTTTGAAGCGAGGCCATTCATCAGTTGTGTAATGGGGTTTTTAAGCTCAAAGACCCGGCTTTCAAGTAATTTCTGCTCCCAGGGTCCCCTGGAGCTGAACCATCACCATCTGACCGCTATCACTGGGCAGTTCACTCTCTCTGCGCTCTGGTTGTGAAAGGAAATATGTTTGACATTTTCCATCAGCTCACCGATGCCCCATCCCAACACTTTCTCCCACCCTGGAATATCTCACTCCTCTCTGTGCAAGCATCCAGTCTCTTCACTGGGATGTGATGCTCCTGCTTTGCGCTGGGGAGAACTCGAGTGCTCTGTGAGCTCTGGGCACCTCACAAGAGAGACATTGAGAGGCTGAAACATTTCCAGAGAAAGACACAGAGCTGGAGAAGTCCTGTGAGGAGAGGCTGAAGGAGCTGCGGGGGCTCAGCCTGGAGAAAAGGAGGTTCAGGGGGGACCTCTGGTTCTGCACAACTCCCTGACAGGAGGACAGCAAGAAACAGCCTCAAGTTGTGCCAGGGGAGGTTCAGGTTGGATATGAGGAAGAATTTTTTAACGGAAAAGGTGGCCAGGCCTTGGCAGGGGATGCCCAGGGAGTTTTGGAGTCCCCATCCCTGGATGTGGCACTCAGTGCCCTTTTCTGGGTGACAAGGTGGGGATTGGGCACAGGCTGGACTGGATGGTCTTGGAGAGCTTTTCCAAGTTTAATCATTCTGTGATTCCATGATTCTGACCTCAGCAGCAAGTGAAGCAGCCATAATTTAATTTTTGAAGCTCTCTTGCATATTACAAACCACACACACATCACATCAGACCCCAGAGGTACCTCAGAGCAGCAAAGCCAGACAGTGACACACCAATGTCCCATTATTGGGGACGTTCTCCATGGTCATTCCATGAAAAGAAGCTCACGGGACCACTGCTTATAAAAGCACACAGGTTTATTGCATATCAATCTCATGTATAAATTCATTGTAGCATTGGAAAGATTACATTTGGTATACATTCCTATTCTACAGCATTAACCTCAAAATCAGCTTTTTCTATTCATTATTTTAAAGGAATTTCTCTACACAAGTACATTTGTCTTTTATCACAAGCATCAAAATGAAATTTGTAAAATTGCCTTTTTTTTTTTAATTATTTTCTACACTTCATATCTTTTATTTCATTATGCTCCCAACAAAGCGATTCCATATTAATTAATAACTGCCAACACTTTTTCTTTCTTCCTTGGCAGTTCAAGGCTTCGAGCCTCGGACGCAAAATCTAATCACATATACAATAAGTGCATCTACGGAATTTTTTCTTTTTAATAAAAATTTCACAAACGGACACAATAATGACTGCTAAACACAAGTCATGCACAGTTTACTTATAAACATAACAGAAGCAATATACAATCAAGAATGATATGGAACAAGCACCATCCTCTTTCTCAATGTTTTTTAAACATTATATGAAAACCAGACATTTACAATTGATTTTAAAAAAACACTATACAGGTCTAAAGGAAAAAAAAATCCAACCTAAATCATATCTGTATTGTAACAATGGGAAAAGGAATGACATAGGATGCACAGATTTATGATTCTTGCAAGCACAATATATATATGTTTTAAATTACATCTTCTGCAGGCTGGAAATGACATCAGGGCAAAACATCTCTTGCTTTGAAGAGAGCAATGAGAATGTAAAATACACTGAGAATTACTTTCAGAATTACTTTGTTCACATGTGAATTGCACATTTGGAAAATCAAAGCTGCCTTTTTTTTTCTTTTTCGTTCTTTTTTTTTTTAAGTTTTAAATTTTTTTTTTAATTTTTTTTTAAATTTTATTTTTAAATTTCTTCTTCCAAAGTGGTAATAAGAATTAACGACAGAAGAAAGAGGAAAAAAAAAAGAAACCTCGGAATCATTCAAGAACGCTTTTTTTTAGTCACAGTTTCACTCAACACTACGGAGAAGTTTCATGGCTTTGTGAGAACACTACTGACCACCAGCGAGGAGCAGAGCATTTTGTGCCCTTGTGCTGCCAGCACTGACCCAAGCGATGCCACTCCTGCCCTTGGGGACAGCGCTGTTCCCAAGGGTCAGGATCCCCCCCAAAAAAGGGGCAGGGGGGATCCCTGACCCCCCAGCCCCCCGCCACACACACACACACACAGTACAGCACGTAAAAACCGAGTGGGAATTCAGCAGATTGGCCTGGCCGGGGGGCACACGGGGGGAAGCTCATGATCCAGTGCTTTGATGCTCAGCGCCAAACTCGTTCACCTCATTGTGCAAGTGCTTCCAAAGGGCTCCCAAGAGCAGCCACTGAGGGCCTAAGTGCTGATTGGGGAGGGGAAAAAGCTTCCTCTGGCTGTGTGAGGGAGGACAGGAGCCCAGCAGGGTGTTTGTGCCAGAATCAGCTGAGCACACCCACTGTGTTTGTTCGGCTCTGTTTGGGTTTGGGGTTCTCTGCACTGATGTCCCCGTGGTGTCCAGCAAGCCCTGGAAAGGCACCCAGAGCAGCCTGAGCACCAAAGGGAACGTCCCAGTGAAGAAGCCAGCAGCCCAGCAGGAGAACTGGGTGCCTCAATGTGTCCTGCAGGACATGGCACCTCAGCACATCCCATGGGAGAACCTCAGCTCATCCCACCAGAGAGCTCCCAACCACAGAGAGCACAACCTCCAGCTCTGAGCTGGTGGGAAGCAAGGAATGCACTGACACAACACCCACATCCTCCTCCCTGACCAGCTCAGGCAGAAAGATTCAGCTCTGGCCAAAGCTCTGCCCTTCATGGAGAACCAAAACATCAGCCCTGTGCAGCTCCCAGCCACACCTGACCGCTCCAAAAACCCCCAGGGCTTCTCCTTCTCCCCTCTGTGCTGTTGCAGCTGTGAAAATACTTTAAATAAATAGATCCTACACCAAGCTCTGGGTTTAAACCACACCCTGGCTACTGGACACACCACAGCCACTTCCCATCCCTGCCACCCTCACCTGCCCTGGATCCCAGCATGTCCATGGGCTTGGACACCACAGCTCCATGTGTCACCAAAGCTCCCAGAGCATTCCCAGCACTGGGAAGGCAGCAGAACATCCTGGGCACAAACCTCTCCGGGAAGCAGCCTTGGAAAGGTGAGATTCTCTGCTAAAGCAGCAAAATGGGACCTCCACACCTGCAGCAAAATGAGACCTCCACACCTGCACCTCCACATCTCTACCTTTTGTTGGATTGCACTTGGAATGTGAGCTGCAGCACGTCCCAAGTGCAATCCAACGAAAGGTAGAGGTTAGCAGAAGTTATGTGAGGCTTCCTGGTTTTTTTATCTTAATGGGAAAAATTGAAACTTGTAATCAGTGCTAAATTAGAGGAATTGGGAGATTCTACAACACAAGCTAGAGAAAATGGGGAGAAACTGAATTAGGAAATATGGAAAGAAAAAAAATATCATGATTTTAAATCCTATAATTTAATGTCCTCAATCCCTGGCAGGAAAATACCTGTCTGGATAGCACCCCCTTGTCCAGGAGATCCATGGAGAGCCAGGATTAGCCTGGAGAGGGGGACAGTGA
This sequence comes from Melospiza georgiana, assembly GCF_028018845.1. Classification (NCBI taxonomy): domain Eukaryota; kingdom Metazoa; phylum Chordata; class Aves; order Passeriformes; family Passerellidae; genus Melospiza; species Melospiza georgiana. Next base: position 8,371,293 of record NC_080451.1, read on the forward strand.
CAGTGTGAGCTCAGTCAGAGCAAGGACCTGACCAACTGCTTCTGCAGAAATGACACAACTGGCAGCAGGGCTGAGAGAGGGACAGGGAGACCATAAATACCCCAAATAAATCCCCACAGTAACACTTGCATTCCTTGGTATTGGCCCACATTTTGGTGTCCAGCTCAGTGCCACTCCCTCAGTTGCTCTGTGGAGTGTGATGCTGACCTGCCCTGAGGTTTCTTCAAGGGTGAACAAACCACGGTCAGAGCACACAAACACTCACTGCTGCCCACAGATCCTGCTCCAGCACGGCAGAGAGATGCTCAGACACGTGGTTTGTTCCAAACAAACCAGGAGTCCTGGAGCTGCAGCTGGAATGGGACAGGATGGATCCAGCCCCATGGTTAAGGCTGTTCCCATGTTCTCCTGGAGCAGGGCCAGCATCTCCCCTGGCCTCCTCCTCCTCCCAGTCACTGGAACCTTCCTGTGATGGCCCAGGAGCTCCAAGGCCAAGGGGAGCTGAGGGATGATTGTCTGGAGATGAGCAGCACCACTGGCAGCACTGATGGGCTCATTTGGCACATGGACAAAATCTTCCTGCTCCCTGCTCATCCCACATCCAACCTCAGCAGCACCATTTTGGTCCTTCACTACATACTCATATTAACATGACTTCTTCCCAAGAATGAGAGCTAATGTAAAAAAACAAATATTGTTAAGGAAGAAATAAAAGAAGAAAGGAATTAGCCCAAAATGACGAGTTCTATACAGATTAAAATAACTTCCATCAGGAGAAGAAAGAATTCTTTTATTATTTTCATGTTGGCCCCTGTGGGAATAATTTAAAGGCCAAGTGCCTGGGCAGGGCTGTGCTGCAGCCTGTGGGGATGGGATGGGATGGGGATGGGATGGGATGGGATGGGATAATGGGATGGGATGGGATGGGATGGGATAGAATGGGATGGGATAATGGGAAGGGATGGGATGGGATAATGGGAAGGGATGGAATAGATGGGATGGGATGGGATAATTGGATGGGATGTGATGGGATGGGATGGGATAGATTGGATGGGATGTGATGGGATGGGATGGGATGGGATGGGATGGGATCAATGGGATGGGATGGGATGGGATGGGATAGGATGGGATGGGATGGGATGGGATGGGATGGGAAGGGATGGGATGGGATAATGGGAAGGGATGGGATGGAATGTGATAGAATGGGATGGGATAATAGGATGGGATGGGATGGGGATGGAATGTGATAGAATGGGATGGGATGGGATGGGATGGGATGGGATGGGATGGGATGGGATGGGGATGGAATGTGATAGAATGGGATGGGATGGGATGGGATGGGATGGGATGGGATGGGATGGGATGGGATGGGATGGGATGGGATGGGATGGGATGGGATGGGATGGGACGGGACGGGATGGGATGGGATGTGATAGAAGGGATGGGATAATGGGAAGGGATGGGACAGGGCTGTCCCTCTCCTCCACAGAGCTGGGATTCCCCCAGCAGGATTGGCTCTCTCCTACTCAGGAGCTTTGTGCAAATACAAGAAGCAGCTCGGTCACACCGCCTGGTGATCTCAGAGCCTTGGGCACTTTCACAGGATGTTGTGGAAAACCAAAACAGGGAGGGTGAATTTTGTTGGGAAAACACACTGGTGCTGCTAATTTACCTTTTGTTCCCTCTGTACCAAAGCCCCCCTGGATGCTTTTGGGGAAAGCTCCCCAAAATCAGCCCCACACATGCTCTTGGGTGCAAAGCTGACTTGCAAAGGCGTCACACCCAACTCTGACTCTGCTTTGCTCAGGGAGCTCGTTCCATTGTTTTGACCTGCTGGAATGAGGCTTCCCACATTAGACTGGCTTAGAAGCCTCCATCTGCACTTTTCCATGGCTTTCCTAACCATTCCAAAAAGGAATGTCATCTCCAAATTCCCTGCTCCAACAGGGGAGAACAGCACAAAGCCCACAGGATTTGTGGAGGCTGCTGTGTATCAGCAGACAAGGTGAGGTTTGGAGGAATTGGAAATCACTCATAAAATCTCTGTGAGAAGTTTTAGAGTCAGTGAGACAGCTGGATTCTTATCTCCATGCTCTGCACCCCTGAGGCTGCTGGAGCATGGAAATGTTCATCTTTCTACTTCTAATATAGGCCAAGCAGCAGCAGGTGGCACAGAGGGAAAAACCAGGCCAAAGCAACGGTGTGAATCAGAGATCTGTGCCACAGATACCACCAGCACAGGGTGATGTCACCCTGAAACCTTGACACACCAGCAGAGACGTGTCTGAGCTGCCCTGGCTTTGCCCAGGACACATTTCCTCATGCACAACCAGGGAAGCCTTTACCCTGTGACCTCTCTGCTCGGGCAAATCCAAGCATTTCCAGGAGCTCCACCAGCCTGGCTGTGTCCCAGGCACTCCCAGGAAGGGCAGGGAGCTCTGCCAGCCTTGCTCAGGGCACATCCACGTCCGTGTGACATATTTGTCACCCCAGCCTCAGCACTGTTCCAGGCTGGGAGCTGCATGTGGCTCACAATGACTGCAGGCAACGTGGCCTCACATTGGAGGAGCTTTGCTGGGAGCAAAGGACAGGATGGAGTTTCTGTGGGAGTGCAGAATTCTTTTGGGGGGGTCAGTTTAGTGGGTTGGATTTGTGTTTCTCTGGCATAACTCCAGTGGCTGTGTCACAGCTGCACCAGGGACAGGTCACACCTGGCTCTCTTCCCTTGGTGCCTCATTCAGCTGGATGGGGAAGGAAATGCTGCCCTGTGGTTCCAAGCTGTCATTCCTGCTCAGGCTGTGCTGGCTCAGTGACCTCAGTTTGGAAGGCTGGAGGGGGCCAATCTTTGATTGCACTGCTGCAATTTCGTGTCTTGCTCGTGCTGTTCCTACAGGCTGTGAAATTCCTGGGGCTGCTTCGGGGTTATCCAGTTTGGGAGAGGTTCATTGTGATAAATTAGAAAGGAAAACTCTAGAGAGATAAAAATGCAGGGCGTGTGGGTCGGATGGGACAGGTTTCCTTCTCAGCCCAAAGTCCAGACGGCTCCCTGAGGCCCTCTCATCCATCTTCTGCTCGCTGGGATTTTGCTGGGATGGCTGCAGCACCACCACTGCCTCACCCGGGCTCTGGCCAGTGCCTTGTGGACCTCTCAGAGGTGGTTGATGGGGTTAAAGGTCCCCGACTCTGAAGCTGCTCCTGCCATGTCCAGCCAAGCCCCCAGAGAGCTCTGGGAGGACGTGTGGAGGGGAGCGTTCTCAGACAGGGACAGCATCATTGCATAAGCCTGGGGAGAGACAGAGGCAAGGGCAGGAGTGAGAGCACAGCAGGGAGGAGCATTGTGTGAAACACAGCACCACCCAACCCTGCCCACCTGGGCCAGCAGCATCCTCTGTGCTGGGCTAAACTCACAGCCACGCTCTGGGATGGCACCCATCTCAAAAAAACCAGATTTGTCATGGTTTATAGGGATAGTCAGACCATCATTCCCACTGGTTTTCACAGGATCAAACCTATCCTGTGCTCAGTCACAAACCTCCACAACCCATCTCTCAAAAAAATCCAGATTTATCATGGTTTATAGGAGAAACCATCATTCCCACTGGTTTTCACAGGATTTAACCCATCCTGCGCTGCCTGTGCTCAGTCACAAACCTCCACAACCCACCTCTCAAAAAACCCCAGGTTTGTCATGGTTTATAGGAGAAAGCATCATTCCCGCTGGTTTTCACAGGAGCAAACCCATCCTGCGCTGCCTGTGCTCTGTGACAAAACTCTACATGATTTCAGGCTCTGAAGTAGGTGCTACTGGGGCTTGTTATTAAAAAATCACATCCCCAGAGATCAGTGAGGCTGGGTTGGGGCAGATATGCCCAGTGGGAAGTGGTGAGCAGCGGCTCATCCTGCCTTGATGCTTGGCATGGCCCCACTGGTGATGCCAACATGGATATTTAGGGATGTGGAATTCTCATTGCCATGACCAGTGTGCCCAGGGTGGATTTATTGCTGCAGTGAAACCCTTAAAAGTTGTCTGGTGAGAGAAATGCAATGAGATTTGTTTGTTCTCTTAACAAACTGCTGGTTCCTTGTAACCTGGCTGCTCTCCCTCCACCAGGACACAAGAATTGTCTCGCACATCTCTCTGTGCCCTTTCTCAGCCCACAGGAATGATGTGAGGGCTCAGGCAGATGATAACCTCATACAGCAGAGGGGAAAACCAATGTCATTGCCACCCATGGCCTGAAAAAGAGGAGCACACAGTCCCCACCCTCCCCACCTCCTTGGCTCAGGGAAGGAATACAGTTTTTGGGTTTTGTGGATACACACACACTTCTAAAATTGCTTAAAGCTAAGTCAAAGGAGTGCCGTGCTGCTCGCACCTAGGTTTTATGTTACCTGCCAAAAGATGGGTCAAATTATTTAAGCTGCTTGTTGTGATTCAAGTGTAAAACAGTGTAAAAAATCAAAAATACTTTCCCCTATCCAAGCACAGGCTGTAGCAGGGTGCTACATTGGGAAAAAAACAAGCTGCTCCCAAAGAATTAGTGCATTTGGGATGTTAGTACACAGAGAAGAGTCAGGCAAGTGGCTTGTGTTTAAATGGGTGTCACCCCAAAAAACTGCTGAGCTCTCTCTTCCAGCAGCCCCTCCCCAGCCTCACTATTGGCACCCACTGTGAAGGAGGAAAAAACAAGAGATCAACTCCATAAACCCAGACTGGGTATTTTGGCTAATGAAAAAAACAGAAAGCACACACAGACCTGCCCCAAACCTCCAGATTTTTCTCAGAACTCCAAGAATCTCAGTAATTCTGAGATGCTGTTCTGATGGTTTTTGGTGAGTCTAAACTGATCTGGCTCACAGGGTTGGGATTTTTCTTTTCCATTTTCTGGTTTAGTTTTAGAAATCGAGGAGATAAACAAGGATACCCTCTAGACATGCTGGGTTGCAAGGCCTGGATGTATTCTTGGCTCTCACGCCTGTTTTAATCAAACCCAAGGGCACTTTGTTGCTGTTTCTGCAGACCAAACCTCAGTGGTTACCAACAGAAGAGCCACCCCAAAGTATAAATAAATAAGGAGTTATAAAAACATTTATACAGACAGATAAAAACACACAAACGACTCTCCCTTCCTGCACAGCCCCATTCTCACTGCACAGGCTGAGATAAATCCATCTAAAGGTGATGCCCACACCCTTCCTCCTCTATTTCAATTTAGTTGCAACGAGACACATTCATGTGTGTGCTAGAATTCCTGCTGGAAAGGGGGAATAACCTTCTGGAAGGGGAAAATAACCCACTGGAAAGGGGGAATAGCCTTTTGGAAGGGGAAAATAACACACTGGAAAGGGGGAATAACCTTCTGGAAGGGGAAAATAACGCACTGGAAAGGGGGAATAACCCTTGGCTGGAGGAGGCCAGCGGCTCCCTGATCTGGTGGCAAGCTAGGAAAACGTTCTGGATATACCCACCTGGTTTTTAGCCTGCCTGTACAGAGTCTGTTTTATTGCCTCAGAGTCTAAGGTGGAATTAAACACATCTTTAACTTCAAAGGCTTCCTCGGCCGCTTTGCGGAGATCCAGCCCCTTCCCAAAATTCGGCATCTGCTCCAAATCTAACAGGCCGGCTTCGTCCTCCTCAACACACCTGTACCAAGGACCAGGGGAAGGGGTGACCTGTGTTAGCTCGTCTGGCCCACAGCCTGCATGCACCACCCACGGGGGCTCACCAGCCACATGCGTGAAGGGACGGACAGACGGACACGGACACGGCACGGCATGGCATGGCATGGGGGGGAGTGAGGAGGAGGAGGTGGTGAGGCAGGCACAGGGCCTGCAGTGCCTCCATAGGAAATGACTGGTCATGGTGACTGAACATAAGAAGCCCCTCTTTTCACCTTCAGACCCTTGTTATCTTATAGGTCACGTTCCCCACGACCCTTACTATTGGACAATTCCTAAAACTCCTGTACCCTATATAAAGGGTAAATAAAGATATACTTCTATACCATATATAACTCCTATACTCCTATAAACTATATAACTCCTATATCCTATAAAAAGGGTATATAGAGATATATTCCTCTACCCTCTATAACTCCTATGCTCCTATATCCTATATAGTTCCTGTATCCTATATAAAGAGTATAAAATATCAGAGTATAAAAATATACTGCTATACCTTATATAACTCCTATACCCTATATAACTCCTGTACCCTATATAAAGGGTATATAAAGATTTACTCCTATACCCTATATAACTCCTACACCCTATATAACTCCTATACCCTATATAACTCCTGTACCCTATATAAAGGGTATATAAAGATATACTCCTATACCAAATATAAAGATTATATAAAGATATACTCATATATAACTCCTATACCCTATATAAAGGGTATATATTATACCCATTGTAATACCTATACCCTATATAACTCCTATACCCTATATAAAAGGTATATAAAGATTTACTCCTATACCCTATATAACTCCTACACACTATATAACTCCTATACCCTATATAACTCCTATACTCCTATACCATATATAATTCCTGTACCCTATATACAGAGTATATAAAAATATACTCCTACACCCTATATAACTCCTATTTCCTATATAACTCCTATACTCCTATACTCTATATAACTCCTATAGCCTATATAAAGGATATATAAAAATATACTCCTATACCCTATATAACTTCTATACCCTATATAAAGGGTATATAAAGAGCTTCTTTTGCACAGCTCGGCAGAAGAGCTGTCCCTGAGACCTTCACAGAAGATTCAATAAAGACACCCCTGTGGAACCTCACACAGCCTTCTCCTCTCTCTCCCTGCGTCTGCCCAAAGCACTTAGCAAGCAAAGAGCCCAATTCACAAATGAGCTGATAATCACTAAAGAGCTGAGCTTGCTAAGGTAGCCTGCAGCTCTGGAGCCTGCCTGAGGGGCACAGACAGGTTGTGCTTAATTGGACTTCTCTGTCTTGGGCAGCCAGGATTGGGGAGACCCCAAAATGCCAGAGCTGCCTCAAAGTGGAAAGCAACAAGCAGCAGGTTCTGTCTGAGGTTCTGTGTCATCACATTTCTCTTCACAGAGAAAAGCAAAGCACAACTTCCCAAGAAATTTCTGGGATTCGCGTTCTCTGAACCTCAGAGAAAGGAAAAACAATTCTTATCTCATTTGCTGCTCCTGTGTTTGTTCACAAGTGGAATGCATGGTGGAAGATTGTTTACCTGAAGGGAATTGATGACTGGATTCTGGTGTGAGTGTTTTGATTCACTGACCAGTTGGATCCAGGTGTGTGTGTGTCGAGAGAGTCATGAGATGCTGTGCAGTGGAGTGCTTGGCAGATTAGTTCAGATGTAAAGTAATATAATATAGAACAATATAGAATAATAAAGTAACTAATTAGCCTTCAGTGACAGTTCTGCACCAAAACCAGCAGTGCTTTTAAGCTGGGTGAGGTATCACTTGGTGTTGTGTGGCTTGTGCTGGGAATACCCCCAGAAATTGGGGCAAGCTGCAGCAAAAAGAGAGCTGAGCCTGTGCTGTGTGCAGCAATCTTTCATTTTGAAGGTGTTCAGACATGGCTTGATCTTGGGGCAAAAATCCTTCAATTTTTATAGAATAGTGGGATCTGGTTTGGGTTGGGAGGGACCTTAAAGATTGTCTCATTTCACCCTCTGCCATGGGCTGTCCCAGGCTGCTCTCAACCCTGTCCAGCTTCGCCTTGGACACTTCCAGGGATCCAGGGGCAGCCACAGCTGCTCTGGGCACCCTGTGTCAGGCCTCAGCACCCTCACAGGGAAGGATTTCCCTTGAAGATCAAACCTGTATCTCTCCTCTTTCAGTGTAAATCCATCCCTCCTTGTCCTGTCACTCCAGGCCCCTGGAAAGACTCTCCCTTCATATTTCCAGCAGCTTCCTTCAGGCACTGGAGCCTCAGAGCCTTCTCTCCTCCAGGCTGAATGATCCCAGTTCCCTCAGCCTTTCCTGCCAGCAGAGCTGCTCCATCCCTCTGGTCACCCTGGAACCTCCTCTGGGTTCTCTGCAGCAGCTCCAGGTCCTCCCTGTGCTGGGACCCCAGGGCTGGAGGCAGCTCTGCAGGTGGGGTCTCACCTGGGCAGGGCAGAGGGGCAGAATCCCCTTTTTGCCAGAGCTCCAAGAATATTTTTCTCCAACTCAAAGGGCCATAACAGCACGAAAGGCATTGCATGCACTGACGCCTCTTCCCTTGCCCTGATCAGTTTTGGAGAGAAAAAAGACATCTGCTGAGCTGTGACACCCTGAAAACTCTGGGTTTTGTGTCTGTTCTCCTGTTTAGACTCCTCAAGCCTTGGATATCATCTCAGCCTCTCCTTGCAGTCCACCTGTCTTGAGTCCCTCCCCAAAATGATGAAATGGAATCTGGAGTGAAGGTTTGGATCCAACCAGAGTTATGGCATGGCTTGGAGAACAAACCCACGGCACTCACGATGCACCACAGACACGGGCAGGGGTCTGAGCCCCCCGGGAATGGCCCCCTCACCTTCGGGTGTGGTCAAAGCTCATGGTGAGAGACGTGGGCTCCTCATCCTCCTCATCCTCGAACGCTCCCCGTGGCTCCGCTGTGGGCGACGCCGTCTCGTCCTGGGACTTCCCAGTCAGGCTGTCATCATCTTCCTCTTCCAGTTCTTCGTCCTCGTCGTCCACATCTTCTGCCTTCTCGTTTGCCAGTCCGTGGCACTGGGAATTGCCATCAATATCCTGGATTTCTGGCCTGAAATGGTTGGTTGAAAGTCAGGGAGGAGAAGGAAGGAAGGAAGGAAGGAAGGAAGGAAGGAAGGAAGGAAGGAAGGAAGGAAGGAAGGAAGGAAGGAAGGAAGGAAGGAAGGAAGGAAGGAAGGAAGGAAGGAAGGAAGGAAGGAAGGAAGGAAGGAAGGAAGGAAGGAAGGAAGGAAGGAAGGAAGGAAGGAAGGAAGGAAGGAAGGAAGGAAGGAAGGAAGGAAGTGGTGGAAGTGGCGGAAGGAAGGAAGGAAGGAAGGAAAAAGATGACAAATGTTTATATCAAATATTCTCACTGTAATGAAAAACTTTGATAATGTTATACATAGGTATGAACACAGAGACATTTATATACATACATTTATATACACATACATATTATTTAAAATGTAACAAAGAAGAAAACCAATGTGCTTCAGGCATTTAAAAATCACCCTTCACTGTTCCTAAGGGCCAACGAGCACGTTGAGAATGCACCAACCCCAAGGCTTTTTGAACTACAAAAATTGATTTAAATGCTGTTTTTTCATCTCTTAAAATTAACATTTGTGAAACAAGCAGCTTTCTTCCTTCTCTGGGCTGTATCCTCAACAATTTAAATATATATCATTATATATAATAATTTTATTTCCTTGCCTACCTTTTATCTGCTAAAGCTGACGCTTGATTCATCTCGCTGTTGGCAATAAAATTTCTGATTTCTGAGAAATAGGAATCCTCTTTTTCATCTAAAAGTGCATGGTTGTCTGATTCCGAGTTGGGGGAGGAGGCGCTGGTCCCGAGGTGGTTGGTGATGACTCCGGAGTGCTGGCTCACTGTGGGGCAGGAGAGACAACAGGAGTTATGAGGAAACAAATTAAGAATGTTCTCAACAGCCTTCTCACTTTGTATTGATGGTTTAATGCTCAAGAGGAAAGTCATGGAGCAAAGATCCCAAAGGAAAATTGTGTTTTCCAGACCAAAATACAGGTGATGTTTAGCATTTATGGACAATACACACAATTTAACAACCATTGCAGAGCTGTTTGCCTATAAATTTTCCATAATACATTTTTTTACCCATACTGCGAAATCACTTCATCACAGCAATTCATTCCTTTCATTTTTTTATGTCAAAGCCTCTTTATCTTCTTGAACTTCCAAAAAAAACCCTACAAACTCATCCTTGGGGGGACCGTGCATTCCAGCAAGGCTTCCCAAGGGCCAAGACCATGGAGTCTCCTCTCTTCAGAGATTCCCAGAGTGTTTCCATACTTGGAACATTCTATCAAAGATCCCAAAGGAAGATTGTATTTTCCAGACCAAAATACAGATGATATTTCACATTTATGGACAATGCACACAATTGTGCAAAACAAAACCTATTTATCTTCTCGAACTTCCAAAAAAACCCTACAAAAATCCTACAAACTCATCCTTGGGGGACAGTGCATTCCAGCAAGTCTTCCCAAGGGCCAAGACCATGGAGTCTCCTCTCTCCAGAGTGTTTTCCTACCTGGAACATTTTCATGCTCGTGCTTCTTCAGGTGCCTGTCGAGGTTGGTCTGCTGCCCGAAGCACCTGTTGCACAGGTGGCACTTGAATGGCTTCTCCTTGTTGTGGATGTTCCTGACGTGCCTCTGCAGGTTGGAGGAAATGCTGAATGACCTGTCACAGTATTTACACCTGGAAAACAACAGCAAAGGGTGCAACATGAAGGAAAAACCCAAAACCCAAAAACAAAAACAAAAACAAAAAAAAAAGGAGAAAAATCTGACTCAAAACCCCAGGAAATGCTGGTCTATAAATCTTTACTCAGGAATAAAGATTGTGCTGAAGGAAGCACAAAGCATTAATCATCCCAGACAAATCTGATATTATTGTTACTCAAGGAGAACAAAGAAAGGATAAGGATTAATTAGGAAGTGAGTCGTCCAAACAAATACGAGCTTGAGACACAATAATTACTTTTCCATGCATGGATGTAGGAATGAGAGAGGTGGATTTATTCCTTCCACTTTTTTTTTGAGAGGAATCAGGTGAAATATGGCTGAGGAGGGAGGACAAGGAAGACAGAAGAAGAAAGAAGGGAGGTGAAATGTATAAAATAGTTATTAACTGGCAAATCCCTGCACGACAGTTAGCTGGACACACAGAAAATTCTGGCTTTATTTGTGAAATTCCTTGTGGTACTGCACATGCAGGGATTTCAGCATGGATTTAAAGGCAATTATTATTATCCTTATAGCAAAGAAATCCACCACCCTTTCCAAACAGGGTAAGATTTACTCCTAGGGGTGAATATCTGGTTTGTGATGAATGCAAGGAGCCAAGCCAGGATGTTCAGGGTGCTGAGAGATGTTCCCTCTCTGAGCTCAACCTCTGCAGGACCCAAGGCAGATGGGCTGGGGGCTTGTTCAAAGTCACCGCCCCCCTTTTTTTGGGTTTAGATTCCCTCCAAATAAATGGGAATTGGGAATTTTTGGGTTTAGATTCCCTCCAAATAAATGGGAATTGCTCGGGTTGGTGGTGTGAGGGTTCGGAGCCGCTGATGGACTGAAGGTGGCAGCTCCGAGCTGCGCTGGAGAGTTTGGGTCTAAAACTCCTGAAAGCCTCATTCCTGCCCGAATCCCTCGTTCCATCTCCCTCTGGGCACGTCACTTGTGCCTCAGCAAAGCTGCTGCCCCACGGCTCTGCTTCCAAAACCCACGAGCAGCAGAATCTGTCTCCGCCACAAATCCGGGGTGCTTCCAAAATTTCGTCTCTTCCCAAACCCTTGTAATCCCAGAAAGAACCCATTCCAACAGGCTCCAGATTCTGGATTTATTCCTGAATAAATCCACTCTGAGCTCTTCTAACCCACAGCAACATCTGCCCCACGGAGCTGAGCTACTCTTCCATGGAAATCCTGGAATTCCAGAATGATTTTGGGATTCTAAACCCCATCCAGTGCCACCCCTGCCATGGCCAGGGACACCTTCCACTGTCCCAGGTGGCTCCAAACTGGTCTTGGACACTCCCAGGCATGGGGCAGCCTGTGCCAGAGCCCTCCCAGCACTCCAGGACATGGAGATGGAGATTTTGGGAGTATCAGCAGCTCCTGATGTGCACAGACTCACCCCACGCCTGCCTCACTCAAGGATGGAGCTGGACGACACAGAGGACATGGGATTCCTCCCTACAGACACAACAGTGGAGGGGGAAAGATCCCTGCTGTGAAACACACACCCCCCATTTTCCAGATGTGCTCCAGCTGGGATTTTTACTCGGTCTCTAAAAATAAATCGATATTATTTTTGGAAAAAGCGGGGATACATTTATGAAACACTCTCTCTCTCTCTCTCGCTGGATGTTTATGGATTCCATGTCCACCTCCGAATTTCCTACTGCTAAATCTCCAACAAGAATAAAGATATTTCAAATAATGGGCCTTTATTAGGATTAAGCAAGGCAGAGAGCAAAATTTTTAAACCACAGCATTTCCAGACTCTGAAAGTATTTAATTTTCTCTTTTTTTTTTTTTCAAAACCCCCCCAAACAACTCTAGAAAACAAGGAGGTATTTGAACATCAGCAAGAACAATCACACCGAGATTTATCAAGAACAATCTGTACAGAGAGCGAAACACGGATTTCCAGCACCAAGGAATTTGCTCTCAGATTCCTGCTCAGCACTCCAGCAAAATGCAATATCCAAACCTGCCAATATCCCAATATTCCTGATATTTCCATGAGACTTCCATGAGATTTTTCAGCTTAAATCAGGAGCTACCTTCTCATCCTTGAGTGGTTTTATCCAGCTCAGACCAGGAGCTCCCTTTTCATCCTTGATGATGCCAGGGGTTTTCTCTCCCTGCCTGTCCTCACCAGCTCCTAAAAAACACCTTTTTTTGTGAATCCCAATGCCTGGCACAGGGAATACCTGGCACAGTGGGCACCAGCATAACCCACATTCCCAGCCTGGCTGTCCCTGCCAGGAGCAGCTCCAGACATTTAAAAGCAAATCAAGGCAAGGAACGACCTGGCCTCCTCCACATCCATTTATTTAGATGTTCAGGAAGCCTTTGAAAAGTTCCCTGTGACAGGTCCTGGCCCTAACCATGAGCTATGTGGATGCAGGGTCGGGAATGGGGAGGGATAAAGAGCTTGTTAAAAAAAAATAGGAACCAGAGGGGCACAGGGAAGGAGCAGGGAATGCAAAGGGATGAGGGAGATGTCCGGCGTTATTTGTGGTCCCAGAGGGGGTCAGTGCTGGGAGCTCTGCTGGTTTTCATCTAAATAAATGGCCCAGGCAGAGGAACCAGCTGAAATGGAGGGAAAGAGGTGAACGGTGAGGGAGGAGAAGAATAAAACTCGGAGGCAGCGGTGTTTGCTCTGCAAACAGCCCCACAAAGCCTCTCCCTTATCAGCTGAAAACATCCAAAGAGGGAGGGAGGGACAGGGCTGGAGCTGCGGAGCTCGGGCAGGAAATCCTGGGAGCTGCAGGAGCTCGGGTACCTGGGAATGTGGGGAGCATTACCCGAGTCACTCTCGTGAAGTTTTGCAGTGATCGGTGTGAGCTGGAGAGGCAGAATTGCAGCAAAAAACAAAAAAACACCAAAAAACCCCACACGAATAGCAACTCTCCCTCTGAGTGACTCCTCAGCCTCAAGTGCATTTTTAGCAGGGTGAGCTCAAACTGTATTTTGAATACCAGAAAATGAGAAATATCTTCATTATTTATTGAACTATGTGCAATTTAAATGACAGGGTGGATGTCAGCTGTGGCTCTGAGTTCCAGCTTATTGCAGATAACAGGACACAAAGCCTCCAAGGGCCTTTTTATTCTGAATTCTGAAATACATAGTCCAGAATTTCAGGTTTGGTGCAGAAAAATAAAAAAAAGAGTGGAAAGAATTTCATTGTATGGCACAGGGGCTTGGAGTGTTTTCAAATAATTTGATTTTTAGGAAGTGCATCACCAGGTATTTCTCACTCTTCAGAGAACATGTTGAATTTTTTCTTTGTAAAAAGAATTTGCCTCATTATTGCTAATGTGCTATTAATTCCTACTTTATACATAATTACACTTAAGTAGAAGTTTGAGTGACTTCATAGTACCCCAAATAAACTCAAAAAAATTTCATCAGTGACCATCAGGAATCAAATCCAAGCCTTTATTTTCTAGCCTGTTGTCTTTAAGAACAAAGTAATTAATATTTGGATTAATACTTAAATTATTGTCTATAAAAATATTTTTTATAGGGTAGAAAAAATAATTAAACAATCAAAAACGAATTTGCAAAGGAAACAACAGCAAAACACCGAGAAATCAGCAACCTCCTTGTACCTGCCTGAAGTCAGCACTTAAAAACCAAGCTCTCCAAACAAGCCTGGCTGCCAAAGCTGCAAATCTCAGGTCTGTGAGAGGAAAAGCAAATCAATGATAATTAAAGCTCGTCTGCGAACACAGCCCCGGCTCTCCGGAGTGCTGTTAGAATTCAACATTGTCCAGGAGTCAGACCTCTAAAAAACCCACACAGGCTATTTGCTGGGAGAAGACCAGATCAAATAAATCTTTATTTTCCTAACCTTTGTTAAGTTGCAAGTCTCCTTTTTTGGAAGAAAACTGAACTAAGGATCTCGGAATAATCAGGAGCGAGGTTTTGCAGTGGACAGGGAACACACAGGCATATCAAATGACACAACGCCAAACATCACAGCAGGGGTATAATCCAAAATATATGTCTGCTTTGGGGGGGGTGGTGGATTTTTAATTTACCTAATGTCTACGCTAAAAATGCTGGATGGAAAATAAACGCGATTCTCAGCGTAGCGGGGATTACAATGTGGGAGAGTCAATTCTTAGGTTAAACTGAGCATAAAAATGTGATGTATTTGACCACATAGCCTTTTGCTGCTCATAAATTTGTGTTTCTCTTTATTTAATAACTGCTCCATTTGCTTTGTTGTGAACTTATGGCTGTGTATGAAACGCTGCAATATCAGCTACCCAAAACGAAATGGAATTGTTACCATTGTTTGACAACCTGCAAAACACTCCCTCACATCATGGCAAACACAAGGCTTGATTTGCAGCAAGCTCTCAATTCATCATTCCTTCAGGTTTGCTCATTTCTGGACTTCATTCTAACAAAAAAGGCATTTTTTTTCCCTCAATTTTTTCAAACTGCTTGCAACTCGCTGGGAGAAAATGCTGGGGGCAAAGATTTCCATGAGAAATAGTTATTTATATACCTAGGCACACATATTACATATATTTTCTTGTGAGTTTTATTCAGATTTAAAGCCCTGACTTGGGCAGGAGCCACTGGGCTGGGATGCTGTCCTTGTGGACACTAAAGCATCAAAATCACATCACCTTGTCCCCAGCTAACAGAAAACAGCTCAGCTTTCTACCTTAAACACTCACAAACGTGTGAGATTCTGTGTGAATCCCCTCCTTCCAGCTCTCCCTTTAAACTCCATGATTTAAGCTCAGAAACTACCAAAATTCCATTTTAAGGCAGGTAAATCAGCACGTTTTTTTGCATGTTGCATTTTCTCTTTATAAAAAGAATTTGCCTAGTGTATATTATGTTAAAGTAGGAATCAATAGCATGCTGTTCATGTGCTATTAATTCCTACTTTAGACATAATTCTACTTCTTAAGTAGAAGTTTGAGTGACTTCATAGCCCTCCAAAAAAAAAGAAAATCAAAAAAATTTAATCAGTGACCATCAAGAATCAAACCCAAGCCTTTGTTTTTTTGATCCCCTACTCCAGGCACCTCTGATGTGCATTAAGAAAAGAAAAAAAAAAAAACCAAAACCCCAGCTAGCTCCAGCAGTGAAGGTCCTGGCAAGCCCTTCAAACCAGCCTGAATTTCAGAGCCATTCAGCACCTTCAGCTGTCCTTGAGATGAATGGTTAACGTGAGTGTGAAACAACACTGCAAATCAGAGCCCTCATTTGCCAGCATACATCTAAATATAAGTTAAGTGTCTATCTTCGAGCTGCCAAGCCTGATTATTTTTGGCTGGTACACATAATATACAACCCTATGAATCACTCTGTGTAATGCTCCAGGCCTGTGGTATTCTGCTGGCACAGCTTTGTAGAGGAGAGGGGGGGGGGAAAAAATACCAGAGTGGTGAGTGAGGAGTGTTTGGGAAAGGGGATTTTTTATGGGGGACAACATCACCTGTAAGGCTGCTCCCCAGTGTGTGTCCGCAGGTGCCTCGTCAGGTTGGCTGAGCGTGGGAAGATCTTGCCACAGTACCTGGAGAGGGAAAACCAAAGGAAACCATCAGGAGAAGCAAAGGAATCCATCAGGAGAAGCAAAGGAATCCATCAGGAGAACCAAAGGAAACCATCAGGAGAACTGTCGCAAGCATCTTTTCATGAAAAATCCTTTCCTGAGGATTTTTCCTCCTGAGAAGCTGAGAAGCCTCAGGAACAAAATGTAAACAATGGTTATCTGCTGTGTGGAATGCAACTGGTGGATCTTTGATTGGTCTCATGTGGTTGTTTGTAATTAATGGCCAATCACATTTAGCTGGCTTGGACAGAGAGCCAAGCCACAAGCCTTTGTTATCATTCTTTGCTATTCTATTCTTAGCCAGCCTTCTGATGAAATCCTTTCTTCTATTCATTTAGTATAGTTTTAATATAATATATATCATAAAATAATAAATCAAGCCTTCTGGAACATGGAGTCAGATCCTCGTCTCTTCCCTCATCCTCGAACCCCTGTGAACACCATCACAGAGAACCAAAGGAAACCATCAGGAGAACCAAAGGAAACCATCAGGAGAGCCCAAGGATGCTGTGGGAAATGGATTTGTAGGGAATTCTCCAAACCTGACAGAAAGCTCACACAGTGTGCAAACCTTGAGATAAGAAATGCTGATTTAGAAATGCCATGGGGTGGGACAGACGTGTCTGAGAGAGAAATGGAGATAGAGACAAGTTTTAAAGGGTGGCCTTGGAAATAGGAATGGATATTTTGGGGAAATAGAACTGTGAAAGATGCCACAGCACCACCTGCACCCCTCATTCTGACACCCCTCCCAAAAATCCCTGACAGGAGGGTGCAGCCAGATGGGGTCAGGCTCTGCTCCCACAGAATGGGGACAGGACAATGGGAAACAGCCCCAAGTTGCACCGGAGGAGGTTTAGATTGGATAATTGGGATTTTTTTTTTTTTTTTCACAGAAGAGCTTGTCAGACTTTGGAATGGGATACCCAGGGAGGTGGTGGAATCACTATCCCTGGAAGTGTTCAAAGGAAGTGTGGACAAGGCACTTGAAGGCAGGGTTTAACTACAGCATTCCTGCATCAGGGAACAGAGGGTTTAATCATTGCCTGGGCAGATTGGCACTTGAGATGTTTCTGCATCTCCTTTATAGCCCTGTTGATGTGCTCATCAAACAGAATCTGCTCTTTCATCCTTGGAATTCACAGAATTTTCTCTGGATAAAGGCTGCAGCACTATGGGTTAGGAGGCGACAGCTGCTTAGAGCGAGGAAATGCAGATGTAGGAAATTAATAAAGGAAAGAATTGTGTTCCCCCATAAATCCAGCTCACAGTAAAATCAAAAAGGTATAAATAAAAACACTAATTGGGAAATAACAACTCCTTTTGTAGGAGGAAACCATGACAGACTTTCCTTATTTCAGAGACTTTCAGCTGTCCTGAAGATGAGCAGTTAATGTGAGTGCTCCCCAGCAACGAAAATCCAAATGTTAACTTGTGAGTGTGCATCTAAAATTTAAGTTTAGTCCCTTTTGTAAATAGAAACCTCAAATTTCTAAATATTCAACTGAAATCCGAGCCTGTAGCTCTTGTGGCAAAATTGAACATAAGAGACACATCAACCAAAGTTTGTACCCACTTTTTGCACCCAAAAAAGTCCCCTCAGCAGGAGCCACCATGAGAACTTTGAAACTGCATAAAACTGCGACAGGAGACAGAGGTATTTAATTTATTATTAAATTGATCTGCTTAAATTTGGAGCTGGATGGGTACGTGAGGAGTTCTGTGGATAGAACAGTTTGAAAATTTGTTTCCTGCATGCCATTTTTAAAAATTCAATCATTTTTCCACAGCTGAGGTTGGCTATAGCCGGGATTGGCATTGGGAACGGCGGCGCTCGCCGCTGCGCACCAGAGACTTGGCCTGGGGAGCTGGGCTTGCTTGAGAATCTCCAGATCTGCTCCCAAGGTTATTAAAAATTACAAAGCAAACAGAAGATGCTGATTTCCTACCAGACAAAACAAGCTATTTCAGAGGGAATTAGTCATCCCAGCTCTGCTCTAATTCCGCCGCTCCTGGCGGAGATGCCGGCGCGGAGCTGCTCCTCTCCCCGCCAGTGCCCAGTGCCCAGCTGGGCTGGCACATCCTGGGCTATTCCCACATCCCTGGGGTGTTTCCATGCCCTGGGGGTCAGTGTGGATGCCGTGGGGTGCCCGGCTCACCTGCAGGTGTAGCGCTCCTTGCCCTTGCGCAGGATGGGGTCGGAGAGCGTTGGCGGCGGCGATCTGAAGTTGAAGGGGTGGTGGGGAAGGGGCTGCAGGGACGAGCCAGAGTCGGCCTTCATGGCTGCAAAGCTCTCCAGTTTCTCTGTCATTGTCTCGATGGCTGACATCTGCAAGGACAAGGAGATAGCTGCTGTCAGAGGAATCCCCGGGAAGGGCAAGATCTGATGCACAAAACACCGGTTTTGGTTGGGCAAAGCCTCCTGCTGGTGTTGGTCTTGGAAGTTGGAGGCACAGTGGGAAATGGAGCCACTGGATCCAGCCAGGAATGACTGGAGTAGTGTCATGGAGAAAGCAGGAAAGGCACAACTGGCAAAGCCAGGCATTTAGGTCCAGAAATGAGCACTTGTTCACTTTCTGCAGTGTGCATGTGCTCACTTTCAAAAATTACCTCAGAATACACCTAAGACACCAATTTTTATCAGGAATTCCACTGAAATTTTTACTGGGAAAATTCTGAAACTAAACACCATGGTCAGAGATGCCTGAGGTAGAACTCAGTACCAAAGTCTTGGGAGTTCTGATTTCTCCTACAGCATCCCGAGGGCTCAGAAGGACAGGGCAGTGAGGGGTGGGTGGGCAGGCAGGGACACAAACCCAGGAAAGGTGGAGCAGGCAAGTTTTGGGCCCAAAGCAGAAGAATCCTGGCCAGAGTGGAGTGGGAAGGATGTGTGATGGCTGCTCAGGGAGCTGAGAGAGGAGAGGAGAGGTGGAAGGGGTGAAGAGGGGAAGAGGAGGAGTTGGGATCAGGCTCAGGATGGAGTGGATCCACAGGGAGCTTGCTGGTGAAGAGGCCAACACTTTAATTATGGCTAGGAAAGGTTCAGCAGCTCCTAAAGGTGATGGAAGGATGGGTGGGAGGTTGCTGAGTTTCCTGGAGTCAAAGGGAGCTCCAGCCAAACCACTGGATGTGAGCGATGGCTGGGTGAGTTACGGGCAGGAGGGGCAGCACCTACACATCCTACACATCCCTTTGGGGTGGGAGCAGCTGGCATGCAGGCCTGGAGCTCGCAGAATGACCCTGGATGCTTGCTCAGATGCAGTTTGTGTGACTTGGCCTTGTTCTCACAGGCACGAGATTAAACACCACACCAGAAAGAGGGAGAAAGGGAAAACCCTGGAGATACAGGAGAAGGATAAAGCAGAAAAGGAAAGAATGAAGCTGGGCCATGTGCAAAAAAGCAAAAAATGAATCTGCGTAAAAATCCTGCCTGAAGAACAGCACTTTTACTTTCATTACAGCGCAACAGGAAATCCAAGTCCGAGGGAGCAGCGCGGCTCGGACGCCGCCGCCGGCTCCTCCGACGTCCAGCTCTGCGCACTCCTGAGAGCACTCTGGAGATGCCAGGGGCAGAAGAGAGGGCTAAAACAAACAAGGCAGCAATAAAGCTGCCTCCTGGCCGCGCTGACATCAGTGGGACAGGCGGAGGCAGCCGGGGCAGCAGCGAGGAGCGGAAGGCAGTAGGAAGCCATACATCACCCCGAGATGCTCGATTGTACAGGAAGGGCTGACCTTTTGCACGTTTACACTTTATTAAACTGGGCTTTAAAAGGGTTGGAAGGGGGGGGGGGGGGGGCAGAGGGAGAAGAGAGCCAAGATATTGTTTAAAAATATATGGCTGTGAAAAAAAAAGTTGTCTTAATCACCCCCGAAGACATTGTGAGGGCTGACAAGCATTCATAAGCTGTTAAAAAAGAGGAGTAGTAACCCCCATTTCTCGATAATAGATCCACAGCCCCTTAGCTGGAGGCTCCCAGCCCATGATAAATAGTAAGTAATACTTAGCACCAGCCACTTGAAAAGGTTACTTGATCATTTACAGCACCAGCTCTGCCCCAGCTGCCAGTCATGCAACAAAACCATCACGTTAAAAAGCTCTCCGGACCTTTCAGAGCCGAGCTCTCAGCCCTTCACCCAGGTACCTGGAGCTCTCCTTTGTTGTGCCCTGTTCTTTAGGCACTTAGTCAGAGATATTTGCTGGCTTGAGAGCCGTAGGCTGGTTTTAAAATTCTAAACACTGGCCACGGCCTCTCTAGTGGCAAAGGCACTTTGCTATTTAGGGAACAACTGCCTGGTTATAATAAAACAGAAAGGGGGAAGAAAAGAAACTTAACAGGTGAGGAAAGGCTTTCCATTAAGTTATCAAAAAGTTACACGGGTTATTTATGTTGTCCAGAGTTTCATTTGGAATAGACAATGTAGGAAAGCTCCCAGGGAGCAAAGGAACTTCTGCCAACGACTGGCTAAGAAATAAGAGCTGCCTGAAATTCATTTTGAGAGAGGAAACCTCTCCTGAACGCTTTTATCACATCTTCTGGCTTCATCACATCCCGGTGAGGGCACTCTGAGAGAGCTGGGGATTACTCACAGAGGAAAAGGCTGAGACCAGACTCATGTTTGGAGTGAGAAAAGCCTGGGTAGAACGTGACTCTGACTGGTTGGTTTATGGTTTAGGACCAACGTGACTCCACCGTTGGTCCTAATGAAGAAAGCAGAAGCAGGAACCCTGAAAATGTGATTTCTTAGGAAAAGATCCAGGATCCAGAATTCTTAGCAATGCTGGATCCAGGGAATTGTCACAGCCTCAGGGCTGCCAGAGCTCTCAGACACAGGGTGGGATTGTTGGGGTGTCCTGTGCAGGGCACAGGTTGGACTGGATGGTCCTTCCAGCTCAGGATATTAACACTGGAGATTCTGTGATAATGCTGGAAGAGATCTGGTGGTACAAATCTCTCATATTCTGGAAAAATGCCCCATGTTCCTTTGCTGTGTCTGAAATACCTGATTGACTGCAGCATGGGAACGGCGCCTCTCCAGATCGAGTGATCTGAGCACAGCGCCCGCCTTATTAAAAATCATTATTAAAAATCAGTTATCAGGAAGCTTTGGGCTGGAGTGATTGTGAATTTGAGGCTATTCTGTGTGATAAGCTGCTAGAGATAACCAGACCTTGCAGATCTTTCCACTGCCATGGGAAGAGGACGTGGTCAGGGTTTCAGGAACAATGTTAACAACCTTCCACCCAGAGTTTGCTCCTGCTTGGGGTCTGAATGTTTCTCATGGTCTCCTTGGGTTGCTTTGCCACGCTGGCTCCTCCCTGCTATCAGATTCTTTACAGGCAGATATCCCCACTATTCTAAGCCACACAAACACAGGATGTTCCTGGCCAGCCTGTCACCATTATCCAGCCTGGATGAAGGAAAAATCGGGGGAAGTTATTAACCAAACTCTGAGGCTGGTGTGAAACAATGCGGGAACTAAGTTTAGCTGTGAAAGCCACCAGGACCCAGATTTCACAAACCTGCAGGTTATTTATCTAAGGTGGGAAACATTATCAGGGGAGAACAATGCTTGTGACTATAAAGGAGAGCACAATGAGGAGCAGGGAGCTGGGATCCCAGCCTGGGCATAGCAGGAGGGACACGCACAGCTGAACCCACTGCCATGCGCTCCTCATGATGTAGGAAATTCAGGAAGGTGGAAAATGCTGCTGCCTTGGGGCTGGGCTGTCCTTCTCCACCTTCTACCACTGCAAATGACACCCCTAGGTGTTCCCGAAGGGAAAAACACGCAGGAATTGTGGGCTGTGGAGTTTGGCAGAGCCTATGAGCTGCCCAGACCTCATCCCTGTTTTTCTGGTACAGCTGCCATCATCCTCAAATGTGTCTGGAAGGAACTGGTGGAGAACAGTGGAGTTTCCAGTCAGGTCTTAGGATGAGGAGGAGCCTGATCCCAGTGATCCCAGTGATCCCAGTGATCCCAGTGTGTACCAGCTCCATCCCAGCATCCCATCAACAGCATCACTGCATTTACCTGGGGGTGAAAAAGCAGCGGGGAGGGTCGCAGGTACTTCTCCTTGAGGGCACCCACGGGGTCTGTCACCTTCCGCTTCTCCACCCTGCTGGACAACAATACAGAGGGTTACATACCCCACAGGCAGCCCCACACAGCCACGCCGGGCTGAAATTGCGCACAGGGTTATTCTCTTACTCACACAAACGTCTTACACCCCCTTCTCCTGGACACTACTGATTCTGATGCACAATTGCCCCACAAAAAGCACTGGAAATAACATGAACACCAATCCCCTCCTTTGGGCAGTAATTTTTTTAAGCCTTCAGGCTGATGACTAAGAAAACATTTTGCTCCTGCTCTTCTGCAGTGGTTTGTAAACCTCTGCTGTTGTGAAAGGTCATGGAAAACCTTGCATTTAGAGCAGGAGAAGCTC
Organism: Melospiza georgiana; assembly: GCF_028018845.1. Classification (NCBI taxonomy): domain Eukaryota; kingdom Metazoa; phylum Chordata; class Aves; order Passeriformes; family Passerellidae; genus Melospiza; species Melospiza georgiana. The sequence goes on from NC_080451.1 coordinate 8,393,792, forward strand.
TAGGGTCCACAGCAGGCAGCCCCCGCATGGAAAAAAAAATAAAATTGTCTTTGGGAGTTTGCATTTATCTGAAGAGTTAACACTGGGCCAGACTCTGCAGCCCCAAGCGTGCTGAAATCATTAGGTGTTTCATATTTGTTTCCTCCCTCACAGCTGAGACATAATTTGCATTGAGTTTCTTTGGCAAGCCCATGTGAACAACGATTTAAAAAGTGAGGGACTGGTGGGAGAATTCTGAAGCGGCTCAGAAACCTGAGTTCTTCTGATATCACCTTGGCCCACTCAAATATTTCGTGTTTAAGCATCTGAGATGCAGAAATGACCCTAAAGTGAGGCTCTTATTTTTGAAAATATTGGCTTTGCTTACACAAAATATTCTACTTACAGGGAAATGGAGGTGTGGAATTACAAAAAAGACAAACTGAGATGTTCTCTAAGGGAAAAAAAAGTGTTGAGGAAGTAACTCCAACAAACACAGCTGCATCTTTAAACGGTTGGAATTGAGTCCATCCAGCTAAAGCAGCAGAAATCCAAGAGTAAGAGTGATTTTTAACTACATTAGTCTAGCATAAATTGAGAGCAAATTATTTTTGCTGCATTTCAGCTGATTGGTGTGTGGATCAAATTACCAAAGAGTTTAAAGAAGAGCCCTGCCGAGTGCAGTCAGCGAACTGTGCTTAATCTGCATTTAATTCTTCTTGGGTAGAGGGAAAAGAGAAGAGCTGGATTGGAAACGCAGCTAGAATTAGGGGGCTTTGGAAGGTACGTGCTTTTACGGGTCTGAGTTGCCAAAAAACCCAAAGAATAAGCAAAAAGTTGCTCCCTGAGCCCCTCTGACCAGCCCAGCTTTGCTCTCCATAAAGGAACATCCCTGATCCCAGCAGAGCCCTGCCTGCTCCGTGTGCGTAAAACCCGGTGAACTGACAGCATTTCCCCATCTCTGCCATCTCCCAGCCCCAGGAATGGAAACACGAGGTCCAAACGTCCCCGTCAGAGCCGAATTCCGCAGCGCCTGGAGGATTAAGCCGATGGTTTCAGCCCAGTGCCTGAGAACGTCACCCCCACGGGCTGAGCTAAAAACTGCCCCCATTTCAGACTGTCTGGCCACATTAAATTATATCACCAGGAGAAAATGTCAAGGATTTAAGTGGCCTTTGGGAGAGAAAAAAAAAAAAAACGGAGGAGCCAAATGATGTGAGAGAGTCTGATAAAGGGAAGTTTAGAAACAAAATATTTCCATATTTTTCAAGCTGGGACTTGGAAGCTGGGCTGTTTCGCTCATTACATCAGAAGTCTGATTCGCGAGCAACGCCACCACTGACTTTCTATTTTAGCACATGACTAAAACTATGTTCATCCCATGGAATGCAACAAACGATGCCCCCATCCTTCGCTTCCATCTGTCTTCTGGGCCTTTACGGTTTTCCCGAGGCCGCTGTTTTAATTGGCAGCGGCTTTTCCAAGCCCTGTTATTTCAGCATTCCTGCTGAGAATGCCCAGAGGTGGCAGGACCCTACAAGGATTCTTTTGCCTTTCTATCCCATTTATTGATTATTTTCTTTCCCCCTCAAGGAGTAATTTTTGTGAGCACTGTTCACACCATGCCTGATGTCTCCAGGAGGAGATGGCCACGGTGGGTGCCAGGCAGGACACGGCACCTCCTGAGGTATCCCCATTTCAGATGGCACAGTGTGGGCACGTCACCCCCGTAAGCTGGCAGAGCCAGAGACACTCATCTAGCCAGCAGCGAGGGCTCACTAATCCTCATCCCAGCCGACAGCTCCTTGGCCTGGCCAGACACTGACATCACTTTTTCCCACAGTTATCAGCCCTGGGCTGTCGTGGTGCTCGCAGACCTCTGAGCGCCCATCCCACCGTCACACCACGGTGGCTCTGAGGTTTTCCAGTGCCAGGGATGAGGCAGATACTGCAGGGGAACAGCCAGAAACCTCCCAGCAGGCTGGGCACAGCAAGGATCAGCAGGCATTCAGCACAAGGAATGCAAGGACAAAGCAGTCACCTCCATGAACTGAGTCCAGGAGTGCTCCAGGATAAGTACATGTATCCAGGTGGATGCTGTGGAGTATTTAGACATGGTAATGTCTAATTTAGGTGTGTTAATGTCTAAATCAAACTAGTTCAGGACATGCCTTTCACTGGACTTTGCTAAAATTAAATGTGCCATGTCCACCATATCCAAAGGCCATGCCTGGATGGGTAACACACAAATTTACTGTTACCCTCACCACAAAATTATAATAGCTCCCTTTGGGAACAGGTTTCATAAAAAGCTCTCAAGCAACAAGAAGCCAAAGTCTTCCCTTTTTGCCTCCGCCTGAACTGATTCCTTCTGGAAGTTGAGCTGACATTTGGATAACTTCACCCAGCCTGCTCTACACACGCCTTCCATGCTCAGCTCATTCTGACGTAACGCATCAGGCCCTCCTCAGAACCATCTGTTCAAGTGACACCAGAAAGGCCTTGCTATCTCCCAAGAAAGATAAATCTGTGAGAAATCTATCTCCGAGAGATCTGGGTAGTAACACGCTACCATGTGTTTACACAGTACTTGTTACTCCAAGAGTAACAGGTTTCGGCAGGTTGGGTCTGCACCAGCGGCTCGGAAAAAAACCCAAGAAATGGCATTAGAAAGGAAAAGGGAGGGAGGGAGAAAGAAAGGTGAACTGGCTCACGAAAGGCCCTCGAGACAGTCAGTGGGAGAGCTGCATTTCCAGGCTCCCAGGGCTCCTGACTCATTCCCAAGCCATGAGAGCCCAGGGCTCCAAGGCAATCTGAACTCTGCATTCTTATCGAATCAAACCTCTGGAATTTCTCCAGCAGAAGTGCCATCTTAGCAATGGCTCGTGGGAGAGTCCTTAAATAGGTCAAGTTTCTTCTTTATCAAAATAAGGATGTGTTCTTTACACACTGATTATGAGGGCTCCTTGCAATTACTCAGGCCTTTCCATTCAGGAAATTCAAAGTATGGAGAAGTACAAACAACAACAGGAGATGCTCAACTGTTCTTCCCAACCAGCCTGCATCCTCCCCTGCCTCAGGGTGTGGTGTCAGCTGGAAAAGGAGCTGGTTAGGGAAGGGCTTAAGGCAGGGTATGTTAATACCTGTAGATGGGGTCCATGAAAAAGGGCGATGGCTTAGCGTAGTGCAGGGAAGGCTGCTGAGGCAGCTGGGACTGGGAAATCTTAGGTAAGACCTCACTTGCCATCAGCTTCCTCTCCCCATAAATGTGGTTTTTCCGTGGCTCTCTCCCTCCGTTCTGGCTGGCTCGGATGCGGTTGCCAATGCTCAGATCCAGTGGCTGCTCCTCCCCTGAGGACGGGGCTGGGAGGACCTTGGGGGGCGGCAGGATTGGCTTAATCTCTTTTGGCTTCGTGGTGAGATCGAAGGGGGACTCCGAGCTGGTGCCACCGACTTTGTGGAGGTCCCTGGGTGACTTTGGTTCTGCCTTGACCAGCAAGTTGTGGTTGAGGGTCCGCTCCGTGAAAGGGTAGAGGGAGTGGGGGAAATTGGGGAGGAACTGGAAGGGGAACATGGAATGATACGGGAGCGAACCCATCTTTTTCTCCTGCATGCCCATAAAGCCAGGCCCAAAATACTTCTCTGCAATGGAGGCGATAGCTTTAATGGAGTCATTGGCAGCGCCCGTGGTGGGCAGCAGGTGCTCCTCGGGGGGAGGAAAGAAGGAATGCTGAGAATAGAAGAGAGGGATCTCGCTCGTGGTGTTGGTGGAACTGGCAGACACCGAGCTGCTGACAAAATCTGGCTTGGTCTCCATTTGTTTGCTCTTGTCTTTCGTTTTGTCCCTGTCACTCTCCGCGTCACTGTCCAGGTCAGAGCCCGTGCCGGTCGTGGTGTCCAGATCCGTGCCCGTGGTCGTATTGACATCCTCAAAGTCACTGCCATCGGACATGTCACTGTTCCTGGCTTTTAGCTTCTCCAGGTAGGAGTTTTCCAGGCTGCTTTCACATTTCTCCTCCCCTGAAGGAGCCTGGTTGCTGTTGCTCACTGCGGAGATCAGGGGCAACGCCGGGTTCCCGAGGGGGCTGGGGAGCTTCGCGTCCGGAGTGTGGTTGAGGGGACTTTTGAGCAGCTGCGTGGGCGGTAACAAGGGGGGCCTGGGGTACAGAGAAGGCGGAAAAATCCCAGGAAATCCCGGGGTGAGGGCGGGGAATGCTGGAGGTGCTGGCGAGAACGGGAGCCCACCAGGATGCGGACGGGACGGGAAATACTCATTAAAGCCCAGGCTGGCGTGGTTGAGGTTGGGAGAGGGCTTGGATTTGTCCATGATGGAGGTGGGCGTGAGGGGGAGGCCGGGGGCGAAGATGCCGGCGGGGCTGTAATGGTTCTTGCCCTCGCAGAAGCGCCGGTGCTTGTTGAGGGAGGAGGTAGTGCTGAACATCTGCCCGCAGTCCTTGCACTTGATCTGGGTGCGGCAGTCCGCGTGCATCCGCTTGTGGCGGCACAGGTTGGAGAACTGCGTGTAGGACTTGTGACAGACCTCACCTAAAGCGTCAACAGGAACCAACAACAAAAGGCATATGAAATTAACGGGAAAAAATAGCAGGGATTCGCTGTGGATTTCACCAGCCCGCCCCCACACCGCCCCATCTGCTCCATCCCTGGGATCTCCCAACCCCGAAGAGCAGTGGAACATCACCGCCTCTCCCTTTGAATAAAGTCCATCCTGGAGAATCTCTCAATCCACAGAAATCTGAGGGGACATGCTAGCTCTGCTCGAAGTCTGGGGGAATTTTCAGGGAAGATTATCATGGAATCACAGAATGGTTTGGTTGGGAGGGGCATAAAGCCCACGTCAAGCCCACAGTCCTTGCACTTGATCTGGGTGCGGCAGTCCGCGTGCATCCGCTTGTGACGGCACAGGTTGGAGAACTGCGTGTAGGACTTGTGACAGACCTCACCTAAAGCGTCAACAGGAACCAACAACAAAAGGCATATGAAATTAACGGGAAAAAATAGAAGGGATTCGCTGTGGATTTCACCAGCCCGCCCCCACACCGCCCCATCTGCTCCATCCCTGGGATCTCCCAACCCCGAAGAGCAGTGGAACATCACCGCCTCTCCCTTTGAATAAAGTCCATCCTGGAGAATCTCTCAATCCACAGAAATCTGAGGGGACATGCTAGCTCTGCTCAAAGTCTGGGGGAATTTTCAGGGAAGATTATCATGGAATCACAGAATGGTTTGGTTGGGAGGGGCATAAAGCCCATGTCAAGCCCACAGTCCTTGCACTTGATCTGGGTGCGGCAGTCCGCGTGCATCCGCTTGTGACGGCACAGGTTGGAGAACTGCGTGTAGGACTTGTGACAGACCTCACCTAAAGCGTCAACAGGAACCAACAACAAAAGGCATATGAAATTAACGGGAAAAAATAGCAGGGATTCACCAGCCCGTCCCCACACCGCCCCATCCGTGGGATCTCTCCGCCCGGAAGAGCAGTGGAACATCACCGCCTCTCCCTTTGGATGAAGCCTATCCTAGAGAAGGTCTCAACTCACAGAAATCTGAGGGGATGTGCTAGCTCTGCTCAAAGTCTGGGGGAATTTTCAGGGAAGATTATCATGGTTTGGTTGGGAGGGGGCATAAAGCCCATCTCATCCCACCCACTGCCATGGGCAGGGACACCTCCCATTGTCCCAGGTTGCTCCTGGCCTTGGAGACTTCCAGGGATCCAGGGGCCGCCACAACTTCTCTGGGAACCCTGTGCCAGGGCCTGCCCACCCTCACAGGGAAGAATTCTTCTGTATATCCAGCTTAAATTCAAATTTCAGTTTGAATGCATTCCCTCTTGTCCTGTCGCTCCAAAGTCCCTCTCCATCTTCCCTGTCGCCCCTGCAGGTCCTGGAAGGTGCTGTGAGATCTCCAGCCTGAAGAAATCTCTCAGCCCAGATCCAGAGGGAAGATGCTCAAATCCCCTCAGAACATCTTTGCCCTAATTTTTAATGATAACATCTATTTATCCCAGCTCATCTGCTTCCTATTAGTCCTAGCAAGGCAGGAAGCACTGAGGGCTGGAGGGAGAAGAACTTTGCCTCATTTAATCAAACCTGCCCTTCCTTAATGCCCTCAGTGGTACACAACCCCTGCAGGGGGATGCTCTATAAATCCCCTGGCTTCTGCCAGGACTGGGATCTCTTTTTTTAATCCTTTAAATCAGTCCAACACCCCTGCCCCACTAACTGAAGCCACATCAGCATTTTCTCTAACAACCTGTAAATACCAAGCTTTCAAAACACGGATTTTTATGACCCCTTTTTCACCTCCAGACTCGCTGCTGTGGAAGAAACAGGGCAAAGGGAGACAGAAATCCCACCCCAAACTTTTCTACACATCAAAACACAGTGACTTTTTTATTATCTGGCGCCTCTTTCAACATGGGAATAAACGTGGTGGTGAGTTAGCACGCTCCTTCCCCCGGGGAACTGCTGTTATCACCCTTTTGTGAGCAGGGAAACTGAGACAAAGCAGGGGAAGGACATTGTTTGTGCTTGGACAGGCAAGGACATGAATCCAAGTTCTGACACTACAGCTCAGGGACTGCTCAGTGCTCCTTCCTTCCTCCCAGCTTTACTGATAGGTGCATGTGAGCATGATTTCCCCTGTATTTTCTCCTAAGTCTTTAGGATTTACTTCAGTGCTTGAATATTGAATGGTTGGTGGGAGAGTATTTCACTAGCAGCTCAGAAAATACAATAACATAATAAATTCCAATTGAAATTCAAAGCAGAGGTGGATAAAATTCAATGAATTTGACATTTCAGTTCAGACGGGCACCCCAAAATCCAAAGGAGTGTCACTGAAGGCTCTACTTTCTAACTGCACTGTAAATTCAGGCTGTCTTGTCCCCAGAGTATTTAATTGTTTGGCCCTGACACAGCCCAGAGCTGCAGGGAAACACAAACAGGACAAGAAAGTCATCACAAGAGTTTGGATGTTTGAGCCAATCCTAATTTTTGGATTATGTAGATTATTATTGAGCCAATCCTAATAACTTTAAAATCTCGGATCAGGTCTCCTGAACTGCTCTTAGTGCATACACAGAGTTTTATGGCTGTTGTATTATTTCAGCTACTTGCAAAGAAAAGGTTTATTTGGCCTTTTTACCCCATTTTAAAGAGTTTTCTTTAAAAATATTCAAACAGAGCTCTTAAAAGAAGTACTGAATTTATTTTACATGAAAATTCAGCACTGCTGAATTTTATTTCCATGATTGTCTCTTAAATACAACAATCTCTGCTTTTTTTCTTTTTTCCAAGGGAATCAGTTATCACCATCCCTGAAATTGTTCAAAAAACCACTTAGGAATGTACTTTAGTGATGAGCACAGCAGTGCTGGGTTAAGGGTTGGACTTGATGATCTCAGAGGGCTTTTCCAACTGTAACCATTCCATGATTCCAGAATTCTTCCATTTTTCAATAAAGAGAAGTGCTAGAGCTCTGAGAGCTCACATCAGCCTTCTAAAATGAGGAAAACTGGAAAATTTCTGTTAAATCTCCAGTTATCCAATGATTTAGTAATTCCACGTGGAACGGTCTCTCTTGCCCCCCCTGATTTCTGCAGTTATAAAGCTACAGGTTTGGGGTCTTTTGAAAGCCAAATAAAATATTGTAAAAAAATTAAACAGCAACGCACTTAGACCCTTTTTCTTCCACTGAACAGGGAATAAAAAAGGGAAAAACAGGGAGAAAAAAGAACGAACTTCCTGGTGAATCCTGCAGTGTGGATTTGAAGCTGTTAATGGATTCCACATTGATGGACAAAACAACCTGACACATCTGTCCAGGCAGGATCCCTCTGCAGTTGTTGCACACTCTGATTTGCTCTGACAACTCCCTAACTCTGATGAGGTGAGAGTGAGGAGATTATGAGGAGAAATCCCTCATCCCCCTGCAGCAATCCTGGGAGTCAAATTATCCCTTTCATGCGCCCAGTGAAAGATTGCAGCAAAATGAATGAGAGGAGCGTTTCTTCTTCCTCTGCTGACACCCAGCTGATTATCTCAGGACACTGATTACCTCGGGACATTAATGAAATGAGTCTCCCAGGATATTTCTCCATGCTGTTCCCATTATTCCAACAGGGGAAAAAAGGCAGGAGTGGGTTCAGTGGCTTCCTTACCATAACATCAAAGCCTGGAATCAAACCCAGATCCCGGCCCGTGCCTGAGCAACGTGTTCTGAAGTGTCAGGAAGTGATCCCTAAAGTTCCTGGGGCTTTGTTGTGACACCATCCACCTCCCTGCACAGTTATCCAAACCCAATGGGTGCTGTGTCAATTAAAAAAAAATATATACAGCCCTAGGAATGACAAGGACTGAGATGGGTGGCTCTCCAGGGAAAATGCCCTTCTGGAAATATCCCACCAAGGAGAGCGCTCAGGACACAGTTCATCTGCTGTTTATTTGGCTCCCAGCATTATCTAGATGAAACATGCAGTAAATAAAGAAGAAAAAACTTTCTTTTTTGGAAAAAAACACCTTCTCATCTCTGTGATTATTCCAAGCTCTTTACAACGGCTCCAGGATTTGAGGCACCCCTGTAAAACATTTCGATCAGGCTGTGCCAGCTATTTATTTATGTCACCAACAGGAACATTCGAAAGCGATTAAGGCAAAAAAAAAAAAAAAAAGACGAGAGAAAGAAAAGATATGAGAAAATGGCATTGCTGTGACCGCTGAGAGACTCAGCTTTTAACTTGTCAAGAAAGTCAAAAACTGCCACGAATGTTTACTGAAAAAACAGGGGAGCATGCAAAAAAAAAAAAAAAAAAAAAGAGAAAAAAAATTCATCTTGCACTCCGAGCTATAAAATTACAGCGGCCGGGGATGGGAGGGCTGGGGGGGCCCCTGCAGGATCCCTGCAATTACAGGCTGGTGATGGCCGTGACAACTTACATATGAAAGGTTTGACAGTGCTGTGGATGTGCTTGTGCTGCTTGAGGCCCGAGGAGGTGGCGAAGGTCTTGCCGCAGTCTGGGCAGGCGTGGGCCCGCGCGCCCACGTGCTGCGAGCGGATGTGCCGCTGGAGGTTGCTGGGGTCCGTAAACACCTGCGGGGAAAAACACAACTTCAGGAGAGGGGGGAAAGCACCAGGAGAGGAGTCTGCATGTGGAAAGTGGGGTTTTTTTTGGTGTTTTTTTTCTTTTTTTTTTAGGGTTTTTTTCAGTGCTGCTTATGGTTTGAGGAGCGCGGAGTGGACAGGGGAGAACTAGATATGAAAGAGCTCTGTTTGTGCCCTGCCAGGCTGTGGCACCTCCCTGAGTGTGTGGTGCTCATGGTTGGACAGGTCTGTGGTACCTCTTTGAGTGTTCATGGTTGGATAGGTCTGTGGTACCTCCCTGAGTGTGTGGTGCTCATGGCTGGACATGTCTGTGGCACCTCCTTGAGTGCTCATGGTTGGACAGGTCTGTGTCACCTCCTCAGGTATGGTTGGATAGGTCTGTGGCATCTCATTGAGTGCTTATGGTTGGACATACTGCCAACTCTGTGGCACCTCCCTGAGTCCTGAGTGTGTGGTGAACATGGTTTGATGGGGCTGTGGCACCTCCCTGAGTGTGTGGTGCTCATGGTTGGATAGGTCTGTGGCACTTCCTCAAATGTTCATGGTTGGACATGCCTGTGGCACCTCCTCGAGTATTCATGGTTTTACAGATCTGTGGCACCTCCTCAAGTGTTCATGGTTGGACAGGTCTATGGCACCTCCTCGAGTGTTCATGGTCCCAGGTGAATTCCCCCAATGGACACTGTGGATCCTGCACCCTTTTCCCCAAATCCCAGCACCCTCCCCCAGGTGAATCCCCCCATGGACACTGTGTCCTGCACCCCCAGGTGATTCCCCCATGGACACTGTGTCCTGCACATCCAGGTCCCATCACCCTCCCCCAGGTGAATCCCCCAGCTGACCATGTTCTCACTGTACCTTAACACAGTTTTCACATTCAAACCGTTTCCCACTGTCGTGAGACATTTGGTGACGAATCAGGTTGGATTTCCAGTTGAAAGCCTTGGGACACTGGTCACACTTGTACTCCCTCTCCTCGGTGTGGATCACCATGTGCTGCTCCAGGCTGGCAAAGAGACACAGGCTGAGCTTCAGACCACCCAGAGCAGGCACTGAGGCAGGTCTGAGACCCAGAGCGGTAACAGAGATGGTGACAGACAGCCAACTGTGGGGCCTGGGGGTTTTCCTGTTTCTGGGTGCCTCAGAGCAGGGAGGGAGCAGCTCATAAAATGCACAGAATTCACAGAATCACCAGTTTGGAGAGACCTTCAAGTTTATTGAGTCCGACCCAGCCCCAACCCCTCAGCTAAACCCTGGCACCCAGTGCCACATCCAGGCTTTGTTAAACACACCCAGGGATGGTGACTCCACCACCTCCCTGGGCAGCCATTCCTGAACTTTATCACCCTTTGCATGAAAAACTTTTTCCTAACATCCAACCTATATTTCCCTTGGTGGAACTTAAGGCTGTGTCCTCTGGTTGTGTCAGTTCCTGGAGAAAGAGCCCAACCCCACCTGAGCACAGGCACCTTTCAGGAGTTGTAAGATTGATAAAGTCACCCCTGAGTCTCCTTTTCTCCAGGCTAAACATCCCCAGCTCCCTCACAGAGCTTCTTTCCAAACCCCTCACCCGGGAGAAGGGCAGTGAAACCCAAACACCATTTGAGGTTTTTGAGATTTATTTGATTGGTTGAAAATGCCCTCTTCTGCCTTAAAATGATGCTGTGTTTTATGCTACTTAAAAATACCTGAGTCCATTCTCAAGGGGGAAAAGGAAAGTAAACCCAACCGGGACCCTAGAGATCCCTGAAGGGAAGAATGGGCACTTTTTGTGGCATCTCCCTGGAGAAAGAAAAGATTTGCTGCTGCTGAGCCTCTCATGTGTCCATTTTCATGGGCACCAGGCCCACAGCTTCCCAGAACACAGGGACTCACCGTTGGGAGGAAACATGATAAGGTGCAAACACGTTTCACTTCTAAATGTCAGACATCTTTGATTACTTCACTCAGCAATTTCACCTTCTGCCAACTGGAGAGTCTCCAGACTGGGGGATGATGGCAATCCCCAGTGGCTGCTGGCACAGGGCCATGGCAGGGGTGGCACTTGGGGCTCCAGTGCCCTCCCTGTGCCATGGGAAACCTGCTCCTCCCTGCCCAGGAATCCTGCACCTCTCAGACAATAAATCCTGCATCTCCCTGCCCAGGAATCCTGCATCTTTAATGTTGGGAATCCTGCATCTCTCAGGCGTTAAATCCTGCACCTTTCAGTCCAGGAATCCTGTTCATCTCAGGCTGGGAATCCTGCATCTTTCATGCTGGGAATCCTGCACCTCTCAGACCTTAAATCTTGTATGTCTGAGGCCAGAAATCCTGGACATCGCAGGCCAGGAATCCTGATCCTCCTTGGCTGGGAATCCTGCTCCTCTCATCCAGAAATCCTGCACAATTTGGGCCTTAAATCCTGCACCTCTCATATTAGGAATCCTGCATCTCTCAGACCTTAAATCTTGTATGTCTGAGGCCTTGACTCCTGCACATCCCAGGCCAGGAATCCTGATCATCCTGGGCTGGGAATCCTGCACATCTTGGGCCTTAAACCCTGCACCTCTCAGACATTAAATCCTGCACATCTCAGGCTGGGAATCCTGCATGTCTCAGACAGAAATCCTGCACATCTCAGACCAGGAATTCTACACATTTCAGGCCAGGAATCCTGCACATTTCAGGCTGAGAATCCTGCACTTCTCGGCCATAAATCCTGCACATCTCAGACCAGGAATTCTGCACATCTAATGCCAGCCCTGAGAAACAAGGGAAGGAAATCTGCATCCTTCCGTTCCTTTGGGGCAGGTTAACAGGAGTTGCAAACATTATTCTTACTGTGAATTCTAAACAAAAAAAAAAAAAAAACAGCTCACATGGAATCTATTCCTGCCTGACACCCTACACATGGACATTAAACCATTCCTACAGAACTTTAAAGCATGGCTGTAATTTTACAGAAACATTAAAGCTGAACACTACTGGAAAATCCTGCACAGTCTTCAGGGAAAATACTCCCTGGGCATTTCTGGCAAGTTCAGGATCCCAGGAATCATGCCAGCCTTGGTCACTCAACACCCAAAACCCTTCCCTTGGAGAACCAGCCCTAATCCCATCGATAATTCATATTCATGGGCAAGCCCCTCATAAACTGCCAACCCCCTGGTTTGAAAGCAGCAATATTCATTTTGCTCAAGAAATGGTGCTCTTAAAATGACCAGATTTTTAACACACACAAAGTAACACAAAATTTTCATATTCACATCCAAAAATACGCTCCTGTTAACTGTGATTTATGAGTTTATTTTGAGCAAATATGGACAAGCTAATACGCTGTTCAGAGGCAAGTACCTACTGGGATTAGCAAAACATTTATTTATTTAGTCAGCTGCTAAATGCTCAATTTCAGGTCCCCAGTGGCATCCTTGATTTCATCTGTGTTAACTTTGAAAAATTCTAAGACCATCCAGGCACTCTGAGCGGGTTTATTTTGTGTTTTAATGACTTTAAACTTGGCAGATTGATGGGGGAGAGACTGATGTGGACATTTCCTCCCCACCCCACCAATCCACCAGCATGTCAAAGGCTGAATGAGGATGCTGCTCCCTTTTCCCTTGTCAAAAAAAAACCAAAAAAATTTGATCTAAAAGGCAAAAACCCCAAGGCCACAGTGCCAGTTGAGGCCCCTAGAGAGCCAGAAATACACAAAGGGTACAAATAAGATACAACACACATATTTCAAAAGGTTATTTCCTAATTACATAAAAATTAGTTACTTGCTAGTTAGCATAAAAATTAATTATTCCTAGTTAACATAACTATTAGTTATTCCTAGTTAGCATAAAAATTAGAGAGTGCTGGAAGCTAAGGAAGAGAGAGTTCCTGACACAGATAGATAAAAGAATTGGATTTTTTACTAAAATCCATAATATTGAAAATATTTGAAGGAAGTTCACCTTGTCAGGTAAAAAAAAAAAAAATGAAGAAAATTGCAGCCTCTTATTTCTAATGAGAGTAGCCAATTAGTGCCATGAGATGAGGATTAAAAAACCACACTGGGCTAAGAGGGTCCCACTCAGAAATCCCAGGATCCATCCCAGATTCTTCAACTCCCAAGCTCTTTTCCATTCAGATACAGGGAATTCTCTGCAGCCCTCACCTTTCTCTGCATCTTTTAAAATAGATTTTTTCCCCCCTCGCTTCCTCACCCAGATCAAAGAGCTGAAAGTATCAATGTAATTAAGTTCAAAGTGACAAATGCAAGTTTTTAAATGTTAAACTGAAGCGAAACAGGGGCTTTAACCTCGAGGTTTTTGCTGTGCTCAGGCAGAGCCTGACAGGGGATTGCCAGTTCTCACAGTTTTATAAGAAATTTTGTGGTGCACGGGGTTTGTTCACCCAAGAAGGCAAAAGAAATGAGTATGTGAGAACTTCAGCCTCAGGTAAACACAGAAAACTCTGCTTTTATAGAATTTTATAAAAGCTTTTATCAAGGCTTAGGATGCAAATAAACACAATCTTAAAATGATTAAAAAAAACTCCTCATCTTTTAAAGCTGGCTCCTAATATTTAACTATCTGAGTCTCGCTTTGCCAATGAATTAGAGAGCTCAAAGATTGCTGTGTTAAAGCTGCATTTCATTACTACCACATTCTGCTTTAAAAAAAAAATTCAAATTTTAAGTTAAAACCTGAGTTTAAATATTTTCCCTTTTAAAGAGAACCTTAATTCTTATTTACAGTTACCGTATGATCATAATAATAAGTAAATAATTATTGCAAATTAAAAAATGAGCTGGAGTTATCCAGCTTGCAATCTTCTTCTTTTCCCTTTTCACATTGCTGTCACAAGAACATTTGGTGGACACAAAGAAAATTAAAAATTTGATTGGGATAGAGTTTTTTTAATTGTTCCTGCCAGATCAAACAGGAGCTCGTGGCCATATCACGAGTTCTTAGGGCATTGACACCTCTTTAAATCCACTCATCTCAAATGACCAAGAATTAAACTTAAAAGAAGCCTGCATGCACATGTTGACTGAACTAATATTGGTGGTTTTTTTCCTTCAGAACAAGAGAACAGATGGAAAGATCCACCCAAGGCTCTCAGAAAAGAACCCCTAAAACTTCCCACCAACAACCCTTGGGTGCTTCTACCAACGGGCAATGAAAAGCACAGGTCTGTGAAATCAAGGTGGAATAAAACACTGCCCAACAGCTACAGAGGCCCCAAAATGAGCATCCTAAACCCTGCAGGGAAAGGGGAGGTTTCTATGGAGAAAGGAAAGGTTGATCCCAAAAGAACATTCCTAAAGTTCGTGGAGGAAGGAAAGGTTTATTCCAGAAAGAACATTCTGAAATGCTATGGAGAAAAGAAAGGTTTATCCCAAAAAGAACATTTCTAAAGCCCATGGAGGAAGGAAAGGTTTATCCCAAAAAGAACATTCCTAAAGCCCATGGAGGAAGTAAAGGTTTATTCTAAAAAGAACATTCTGAAATGCAATGGAGAAAGGAAAGGTGTCTATGGGGAAAGGAAAGGTTTATCCCAAAAAGAACATTCCTAAAGCTTATGGAGGAAGGAAAAGTTGATCCCAAAAGGACCATTCTGAAGTTCTATGGAGGAAGGAAAGGTGTCTATGGGGAAATTACAGGTTTATCCCAAAAGGAACATTCCTAAAGCCTATCGAGAAAGGAAAGGTGTCTATGGGGAAAGAAAAGGTTTATCTCAAAAAGAACATTGTAAAATTCTGTGGAGGAAGGAAAGGTTTATTCCAGAAAGAAGACTGATATGCTATGAAGGAAAGGTTTCTGTGGAGGAAACAAAGGGTTATCCCAAAAAGAACATCTCTAAAGCCTATGGAGAAAGGAAAGGTTTCTATGGAAGAAGGAAAGGTTTCTACAGAGGAAGGAAAGGTTTCTATGGAAAGAGGAAAGGTTTCTATGAAGGAAGGAAAGGTTTCTATGGAAAGAGGAAAGGTTTCTATGGAGGAAGGAAAGGTTTGTATGGGGAGAAGAAAGGTTTCTATGGAGCAAGGAGAGGTTTCTATGGAGGAAGGAAAGGTTTTTATGGGGGAAGGAAAGGTTTCAATGGAAAGAGGAAAGGTTTCTTTGGAGGAAGGAAAGGTTTTTATGGAGGAAGAAAAGGTTTCTATGGGGAAAGGAAAGGTTTCTACAGAAAGAGGAAAGGTTTCTAAGGATGACGGAAAGGTTGATCCCTTCAGTCCTCCCCACCTCCCATCACCCCGCTTTGCCCAGGACACAGAGGGGAGGCCCGAGGAGGGTCTGGCTGTCAGTGGGTACCTGTATTTGTTGGGGAACATCCTCTCACAGTCCTTGCACTCGTAGACCTGTCCATCTCCCAGGCCTTCCTGCTTGATGTCGTCGCCGAGGCTCTCGTAGAGGGCCCCCACGGCCCCGCAGCCGTACTTCTTGTGGCGCCGCAGGTCCAGCTTGGACTGGAACAGCTCATCACAGTCCTCACAGCGGAACGAGGGCTCCTCTGCAACACACACAGCAGCCCATGGTCAGCCCTGCCCCGGGGAACACAACCAGGGAGCAGCAAAGCTCCCCCAGGCCAGCAAACAAACAAACAAAGAGAGAATTCGCAAGTGAGAGGGGAGAGAACCCAAGGGAGGCTGTGCCAGCAGCTGCTTTCACTTTAAGCATTAAGAGAGAGAAAAAAAAAAAAAATCAGATCACACAACCAGAGGAGATCTTGTTTTCTTTGTGTCTTGGCCTCTGCTGAGATGGAGGGACCTGCAGGGATTGGGAGACACACAAAATTCTGGGCTCGTTCGGGGTGCTGCGCTTGTCTGCAAGGAGGGGGTTTGAAATTATGGATGAGTTTTCCTCAGAAGGGGCTGCCAGGGAAAAAGGAACGAGCCAGGCTCATATAAACACAGATAGCGAGAAGAGCAAACTGCCACAGTACAAACCTGGAGGAGCTTCTTTCTAAGAAATTGTCTGTCTAATGTTCTCCTCTCAGTTTTCCACTGCAGGAGCTCAGGGCTCCATCAGCCCGAGCAGTCCCAGCCCAGAGCACCATGGAAGGAAGAGCAGGGAGCCAAAGGCTTTGTTGCAGTGCTCTTTGCTTTTTTTTTCCCCCCTTTATTTATTTTTTTTTTAAAGTTCTAATGCACATAATGAATTACTGTAGTCAAGGTCAAACAAATTAAAAAGAGGGCAGCTATTATTAAGTTTACAAGGCAGCATCCTGACCACGGTGCCAAGCCAAACAATCAGCTCAGAGCTGTAAATTTTCCAGGAGAACAAGCTCTGTGAGGGAGTCGGGATAGCTCTGGGTTTCTCCACCCTGGAACAGAAGCTTTCCAGCCCCCTGTGAGTCACTGGAGCCGCGTTTCCCTGTCCTCCCCTACCCTCTTCCTCCACGCTCTGAGGTTCTCTTTTTCTGATAGCTGCACTCCCAGAAGGAGCAGCCTTATCTCTGAGGGAGGAGTGGGAATATTCTGAGAGCTGCAGCCAAAGGTGATGCTGAGCTGGAGCTGATCCATTCCCTGCTCTGCACCCCATTCCCTGGGGTGGGATGTGGCCATGCTCACGTTCTTGGGGCAAAATCTTCAACCCCTTTGCTTCAAAGTCCCCCCCTTGCACTTGTTTACACGAAATTTTGCACAACTGCAAGAACTTAGGCTGAGCTTTAAGGCCTGGAATGGTGTTTTATATACGTCAGGGTTAATTTTGTTACGAGTGTGACAGGAGCGGAACCACAGGCAATATCACACCCTGAGACCTCCATGCTCCCACCTGGGTACTCACCTCCCATCTCCCTTTTCTCTGCTTAACCCTGAGTTTAAAACTGAGCAAAAAGGCTGAACTTTAAGGCCTGGAATGATGTTTTATATAAATCAGGTTTAATTTTGTTATGAGTGTGACAGGAGTGGAACCACAGGCAGTGTCACACCCAGAGACCTCTGTGCTCCCATCTGGGTACTCACCTCATATCTCTCTTTTCTCTGCTTAGACCTGAGTTTAAAACTGAGCAAGGCAAGGTCCCAGAGGCTGCTGCAGCAGTGATGTGGGCAGAGGAAACCCTCTGCACCCTCTGCACACCTACACGGAAAATACTGACATGGGGAAAATCAAACCCCCCTGAAAAAGAAAGTATCACCAAAACTCAGCCAGCACAGCCTGGCTGAGCCACCCTCAATATTTGATGGAATGACAGGCAAAATATCCCCTGAAATGAAAAAAATATCTCCTGTGGTAATTGGAGAAAAGCAGAATTAAATGTGGGTGGAACTTCAGGAGTGTCATTGCACCAAAAAGATTGGGGTTTGTACATTGGGTGATGTGGAGAAACACCTCTCAGTACTGGTTGATATTTTCTTGAATAATAGAACTTGATACAAAACTTTACTTACAGAATAAAGGAGCTCTGATTTTGGGGGTTTGGCAGAGGTTTGAGCATCCCTGAGAGAGCCACCCACACCCTCATGGATGGTCCCACAGGGCTGCAGTATCTCCACAGCTCACAACAGAGGGATGCAAAAAGAAATGAAGTCCAGCCAGTCAGCAAAGGGATTTTGACTAAAAAAGAAGACCTGAGGAAAGAAAATCCCCAGTTGTTCTCATTTCAGCTCATTTCAAGGGTTATACACTCTGAGATTGCTGGCAGCAGCCTCACCATGGGGTGGGTCAGGCCCTGATCTGCTCCTCAGAGAAATTCTCTCTCTGCTGCATTTTGTAGAGCAGGACCAATGTGTATCCCATGTGTTTCATGTCCCTGGGGAGGGAAACCTGGAAATCAGGACACCAATAACAGCAGAACGGAGATACTACTATTGAAATGATCCAAACTACTTTACTACCATTAAAATAATCCAAACTGCTTTTTATGAGTGAAAAGAAGTAAAAAATGTAGCATCAAACTCCACAGACGTGGAATTTCTCTAGTAAGGTGTTTCTCCACCTCAGAGCCAGCATTTCCCCTCTTTTCTCTCTTGTAAATGCAGCAGTGGCTTAACCAGGATGGAATTTTTGGAGGAGCGACTGAAATCCTCCAGGCTGGGAAGCCCCAGGTCCCTTCACCTCTTAACAAGCTCCTACCAAACTCCCAGTGTCCCTCAAGCTCCACCTGGCAAATCCCCAGACCTGAAAACACTTGGAATGGAGGAAACAGATTTTATTTTTTCTCCTTTCCTTTCTTTTGACTTCAGAGAAAACGCAACAAAATTCCCTCCACAAATCCAGGTGGGATTCTCCCGGCTCCAGTTTGAGATTTACATGATTAATTGCAGCTTATTTCACCCAAATTCTCCTGTAGGAAGCAGAAATCCTCTCTGGGTTTGGAAAAGCAGCCATGGAGGGTAATTTCCTCCATACCTGGCAGAAACTGGATAATTCCTCCCCTTCCCTGCTCTTACCAGTGACAATGACACAATTTTGTCCTTTCTGTGAGCTTACAGAGCAGGGAAAGAGGTGAAATATCTTAATTGCCTCAAGAATATTTTAGAAAAGAGATTTAGCTTCTTATTCTCCTGATCCTTTGCCATATCTCACCCAAATCACACAGAATCCAAGAGGACATCAAACACAGCAGCTTTTACACAGGTGGAAAAGATGGAGGGGAGGAAAAGCAATTCCTGTGCTTCAGAGTATCTGGGTTTGGAAAAAGAAATTTGCATTGAAAGGAGGCTTAGAGAGCTGACAAAAATATGATTAAAAGCCTTGTAGCCACGTGTTCTTCATCTTGCCACTGGTAGTAAATCCTGTTTTGATGCTCTGATGTGACCGTGTTCACAGGGGTCTGAGGATGAGGGAAGAGATGAGGATCTGACTCCATGTTTCAGAAGGCTGATTTATTATTTCATGATATATATTACATTAAAACTATACTAAAAGAATAGAAGAAAAGGTTTCATCAGAAGGCTGGCTAAGAATAGAAAGAATGATAACAAAGGTTTGTGGCTCGGCTCTGTGTCAGAGCCAGCTGACTGTGATTGGCCATTAATTACAAACAGCCACATGAGACCAATCCCAGATGCACCTGTTGCATTCCACAGCAGCAGATAACCATTGTTTACAAGTTGTTCCTGAGGCTTCTCATCTTCTCAGGAGGAAAAAGTCCCGAGGAAAGGATTTTCGCAAAAGATGTCTGTGACACTCAGGCTGAAGAGAGGAGAAGCAGGTGAGGTGGGAGAGCAGCTGAGGGTGGGGAGGCCCTGGGACAGCAGCTGTGGATGCCCCTGGATCCCTGGCAGTGCCCAAGGCCAGGCTGGAGGGGATTGGAGCAGCCTGGGACAGTGGAAGGTGTCCCTGCCATAGCATGGGGTGGGATAAATTCATCCTTCAGCTCCCAAACCATTCCATGATAACCGCTCCAAATCCATCCCCCATTCCTCTGGCATTCCCAGCAAACCCCAAACCAGACTCCTCCACAAACACCCTGCAGGGCAAGGACCTGAGCCTGGCTTAGGAGCAGCCCATGCCCTGCAAAACTGAAACCTAAACCAGCTCAGGGCTGAGCTGAGAGCCGGTGCTGATTTTGTGTCTGCATCTCACACCCATTTTGTAGGCTCCAGGTTCATTCAGCTGTTCCTTTTTTTTTTCCCCTGCCTGTAAGTACCAAAAAATAAAAAGGTCACCCTTCAAAGCACGTTCTCATTAAAGTTTCCCCCTTTTTTTGAAACAAAAATACTGCCCTTCACAAAGGGAGCTGTGTGACAGGGAGAAGGGGCTGCAAAGAAAAGAGCAGCCCCAGTCACACCGAAATTGCTGCCTGTTCTCAGTGTCGTGTTTGTCAAACCTATGGTTGTATGTGCCTATCTGAAGTTCCATCAGCAACACTCAGGACAAAGCAGGAATGTAACAGAAAAATAAATCAGTGCCTAATAGCTTTCAGAGAAACCAAGGGGAACACAATTATGTGGCATCTACATGCTAATCTACCAGACTCGAATCTCAAAGGAGTTCAAGTGCCCTACTCAAAATTCCTGCAGTGATAAGGGGTCTGCTGTGTTTGGCTGGGGTTGGGAGGAAAGATTTTTATGATAATTATCTTTGTGTGGAACAATTTTGCATTTTCTCTCTCCTGTTAATTCCAAAGTGAGCTGGGGGTGCGAGGCAGCAGGGAGATAGCCCTGCTGAAAAGTAAAAAGTATTAAGGAGTCAAATATTTAATGTTGGCCTGGCATAATTTGACAGCAATTATGCAGCAAAAGCACTAGACACCGTTAGCAGGAAGATCCAGATAAATGTTCCATAATGACAGAGATGGAAAACAAGGAGCACTTTTTTGCTTGTTCACATAAAAGCCTGCTAGAAACTGAAATGCAGAACAGCGGTGAGTTTTCATTCAGATTTCTCCTTGACATCAAAAAAAAAAAAAAAAAAAGGTGCAGAAATTATTCATCTGTGTGTGTTAGTCTTGAGAAAATCATTAGCTTTTTTGAGGGGGAGAGCTGTGAAAAAATAGTTCCAAACTTGATATGAGTGAGGCAGCAAATATCACACTTCAGCCTCAGCCCTTCAGCAAATGAACTTCCAGAAGCACAAATCCTCAAACCATCCCATTTTCCTGGAATATTGGAAACTGATTGTGCTGGATTTTACTGTAAATTTGCATGAGAAATTATACTTATGTATGGTAAAAAATAGATAAAAATTGTGGGGTGCACTGAGAGAACTCCAATTTCATAAATTAATTTTATAGAGCAATATTTCCAGAGCAATATTTAAAAACTAGTTTAAAAACATTAGTTTTTAAATGAAAATTTACCAGGATTTTTAGAAATTATTTATAGAGTACTTATAGAAATAAATCATGGAATAATGATGTTGGGCACATCCTTCCCAGTTTCCCTCAGAGGTCACCTCCTTGCACAGTGTTTGTAGTGTCAGAGCCTTGGATGAATGTGGGGAAAAGCATCCTAAGAGAGGAAAACCAGTGCTGGGAGCACTCTTAGATTTCCAGAACACTCCACGTGTGTGCCCTGCTACCTGCTCACAGCTGCTGCAGAGAAAGATGAGGTGTCTTTATTCCAGCAATGACAATTTTAGTGATGACTCTTCCATCCCCTGCCTGGACCCCTCTTTTCCAGATTCCCCAAATCTCTGCAGGCTGGAGCTTACCAAGAGGGATGTTTTCCATCCTGGGGATGGTTTGGCCATTTTTATTTTTTATACACCCAAAAGCACCTGGGGATGGAAAAGGCACCTCTGATCATACCCAAACCCATGAAGAGAAGGAATTGAGGCTGATAAATGGGAAAAGCAACTCTGATCACCCCCAAACCCACAAAGAGAAGGGAATAACGCTCATAAATGGAAAAGGCACCTCTGATCATATCCAAACCCACAAAGAGAAGGGAATGAGGCTGATAAACAGAAAAGGCACCTCTGATCACACCCAAACCCATGAAGAGAAGGAATTGAGGCTGATAAATGGAAAAGGCACCTCTGATCATATCCAAACCCATAAAGAAAAGGGAATGAGGCTGATAAATGGAAAAGGCACCTCTGATCACACCCAAACCCACAAAGAGAAGGAACTGAGGCTGATAAACAGAAAAGGCACCTCTGATCATACCCAAACCCATAAAGAGAAAGAACTGAGGTTGATAAAAACTCGGTGTTGTGGACTGAGCCTCTCTCACCAGGAAAAGAGCGAAAATGAGCACAAAATGCATCCAGAGGCAGAAGGGGCAGGTCCTGGCTGGGGTTTTGTCAGGTTTTGTCCCAGCCCTGGCGTTTCTGAGGGTGCAGAGAGGAGCAGGAGCTCCTGGGGAGCCTTACCTTCCATGCTGGGTGCCATGTTCCCCAGGGAATAACCTCCTTCCTTCAGGCACACCAGGAGCTCTTCCCCCGGCTCAATCTCTTTAATAACTTTATAATAGACCTGGGAATCACAAACACAACACACAGGGTAAATATGCAAAGCCTTGTGGTTTATGTGTTAATCAATAATTCAAATTACTTTGGTTAATAGGGGAGGCTGTCCCTGGATTTGGGATAATTGCTGCTCAGAGCTTGTTTTCCTGCCTTTATTTGACTCTCTTTGGGCGTCAGAGTTTCAAAGGGTTTGGGCAATATAAAAATATTTTGGGCAACAAAATATCTCTCAAATTACAACCAATTATGTCTCCCTCAAATTACAACAAAACTTCCCATTTTTCTCCTGTCCTCCTTTCATGTTTGAGACTTTGCTCTCTGAGCCAGAATTGGCCTCATGGTTAGAGCTGAATTGTCAAATCTCCACAGAATGATTTTGTTGATTATTCTCCCCATTAGCCTAGATCTGATTCCTTAATATGAACCACTCCAGGTGAGCAGTTTGCCCACATTCTGAGATAAATAAAATAAGATAAAATAAAATAAAATAAAATAAAATAAAATAAAATAAAATAAAATAAAATAAAATAAAATAAAATAAAATAAAGCAGCCTAGACTTGACCCCTAAACACAGACATGGAGCACTCCAGGTCAGCAGTTTGCCCACATTCTGAGCTCTTGTCTGATCACAGACCCTGAACATTCCACCATGTCCTGAGCACAGCTGTGTTCACGTCCTGGACCTTTGTCACTTCCCCTGCACCTGCTCCAGGAGCTCTTTTCTCTTTTGTCCCGAGCAGATTCAGTGTCCTCCAGATGTTTCCCAAATTTTTTGAGTACGCTGGACCCTGTCCTAACACAGTACCCTGAGAATTCACCTGGTAATTGTTATTAACTCCCAGGTTTTTTTTTTTTAGCACTGTGTTTAACAGCATCCAAGAAATTATTTTTCGGGGTAAAAACCACATGTCCCAGAGCTCCAGGGACAGGGGAAACCCTCCCAGAGCGGCAGGGACACGGAACACCTCTCTCAGAGCTGCCGGGACAGGAGACACCGCTCCCAGAGCTGTAGGGACAGGAGAAACCCATCCCAGAGACACAAGGACAGAGTACATCCCTTCCGGAATTTCGGGGACGCAGGACATCGCTCCCAGAGTTTCAGGGACACGGGACATCCTTCCCAGAGCGACAGGGACTGGGAACATCCCTCCGAGAGCTGTAGGGACAGGGGACATCCCTCCCAGAATTTTAGGGACATGGGACGTCGCTCCCAGAATTTCAGACAGGGGACACCGCTCCCAGAGCTACAGAGAAAGTGGACATCCCTCCCAGAGCTGTAGGGACACGGGACATCGCTCCCAGAAATTCAGGGACAGGGGACATCGCTCCCAGAGCTGCAGCACAGGGGACATCCCTCCATGAATTTCAGGGACAAGGGACATCATCGCTCCCAGAATTTCAGGGACAGGGGACATCGCTCCCAGAGCCACCACGCGGTGCGGCGAGGACCGTGGGGCGCGGTTGCCGCTCAGAACTCTCCTCTCCGCACCGCGGTCAGGAAACACCCGACCGATCCGCCCGCGTTCCACCGAGCACCGGGACGGGCTGCGGGCCGCGATCCGCCCTGGTCCCCGCAGCGCTTCCCGGTCCCGGCTCCGCAGGAGCGCCCGCAGTTCCACGAACGGAGCCGTTCCCCATCCCGTGGGATAATTAGGATCCCCATCCCTCGGGATAATTACGATCCCCATCCCGCGGGATAATTACGATCCCCATCCCGCGGGATAATTAACTCGCTCCGCCGCCCCCGTCGCTGCCCGGCGCCTCCCGGTCCCGCTCCGGCGGGGAAGGGCGAGGGCTCTCGGCGGCCGTACCGGGGCTCTCAGCTCTCCTCGGGACACACCGGGGAAAAGTTGCCGGTGCGACCGGGAGCGGAATGGGGCCAGGACCAGGGCTGAGATGGGGACTGGGATCGGGATGAGGATTGGGATGGAGGTGGGGATTGGGATTGGGATGGCGATTGGGATTGGAATGGGGATCGGGATGAGGATTGGGATTGGAATGGGGATCGGGATGGGGATTGGGATCGGGATTGGAATGGAGATGGGGATCGGGATGGGCATCGGGATTGGGATGGGGATGGGCATCGGGATTGGAATGGGGATCGGGATGGGCATCGGGATGCAGATGGGGATCGGGATGGGGATTGGGGATCGGGATTGGGGATCGGGATCGGGATAGGGAGATAGGGATAGGGATTGGGATCGGGATGGGGATCGGGGCCCGGAGCGCGGCCCCTGCCCGCCCCAGCAGGTGGCAGACGCCGCCCGCCGCCGGCCCCGCCGCCGCCGCGGGATCCCCGCCGGTGCCTCGGGGCCGGTGCCGGGCAGCGCGCACGGAGCGGGCCGGGCCGGGCCGGGCCGGGCTCCCCTGACCTGCTCGCTCCTGTCCCGCGGCCGCTGCGCTCCTCCGGTGCCGGCGGCCGGGCCGATCCGGGGCAGGGCAGGGAAGGGAAGAGGAGGGAACGGGAGGGGAGGGAAGGGAAGAAGGGAAGAAGGGCAGCGGGGCCGTGCCCGTGCAGCTGCTCCAAGGCCGGGGCAGACGGAGGCACAGCCGTCCCCATGAACGGGGGGCTGCGGGGCGGCACTTGCGGCGAACTCCGGTACCGAGTGCTGGGACACGGCCATTACCGGGGGTACAGCCCTTAACGAGCTCTCGGTACAGCCCTAACCGGGAGCTCTGATACAGCTCTTACCGAGTGCTGGGACACGGCTCTTACAGGGGGTACAGCCCTCACCGAGCATCCCGGGGAGCTCTAACCGAGTGCTCTGACACAGCCCTTACCGGGGATACAGCCCTAACTGAGAAAAAACTCCCGGAAAAGGAAAGCTTTTAAAACCGGGCTCCCGGTAAAGAGAGAGTTTTAAAAACCCGGTGCAGCCTTTACTGGGAGCTCCGGTGCATCCCTAACCGAGCACCCGGTACAGCCCTAACCGAGTGCTGTGACACAGCCCTTACCGGGGTTACGGCCCTCACTGAGCTCTCGGTACAGCTCCAGCCGGGAGCTCCGGTGCATCCCTTACCGAGCACTCTGCCCAGCCCTTTTCGGGAGCTCCGGTGCATCCCGGTCCTCCCCGGCCGTGCCTCCCTCCCTCCCTCGCTGCCGGGCTGACACCTTCCCACAGCCCCACTGCAAACTCGCTGAGCTCCAAACTCACCCGAGCTCTGCCAAGGGCTGACACTGCCCTGGTCTCACCCTTTAGCTCATTTTCCTCCCCTATTTGTTCTCAGAATAAAGTAGCTCCTTTTATTTCAAAACATCTCCTGCAGCCCTTCCAGAAAATGGGACAGGCTCCTTTAATGATCAGAGAAAAGTTGGATTCTGCTGGAGTCACATTAATTTCATCAAACATTTCATTATGGTAATTAACTTCATCTTTCAGTCATGGTACTGATGGTCTGGGCTCATCAAAGCCTTTTTTATTTTTCATGCGCTGAAAAAGCTCAGATTTACTAATCCAGCAGAAGATTTACATTCACAAATCAATTCTGTTTGTTTATAGAAAAGTTCCACACTTGATCATTTCGTGCTTCCCACCACAGCATGGGCAGCTCTCCAAATTACCAGCTTTGTTTGACACTAAATAGTTAACAGGATAAGTAGGGTTTGGTGGTACTGAGAATATTCCTTTTCTTGATTTTTTTAATCGAAATTATTCTGGGCATGGCGTGTTGAAGAAAGAAAAAATAAAACGAAAGGAAAAATAATAGGAAAGAAAACAAACAAACAACCAAAACATCAAGAAACCCAACACCCCAAAAAACAAACTAACAACCCAAACAAATAAAAAACCGAATAAACAAACAAGCAAAAAGGGAAAGTAGAAATAAGCCAGAGGAATTCTGTAACAGCCTGGGTTGATCCATGAGCCCTGGGTGGGTGGGTGGACGGATGGATGGATGGATGGATGGATGGATGGATGGATGGATGGATGATGGATGGATGATGGATGGATGGATGGATGGATGGATGGATGGATGGATGGATGGATGGATGATGGATGGATGGATGGATGGATGGATGGATGGATGGATGGATGGAGGGATGGATGGATGGATAGATGGATGGGTGGGTGGATGGATGGATGGATGGAGGGATGGATGGATGGATGGATGGATGGAGGGATGGATGGATGGATGGATGGATGGATAGATGGATGGGTGGGTGGATGGATGGATGGATGGATGGATGGATGGATGGATGGATAGATGGATGGGTGGGTGGATGGATGGATGGATGGATGGATGGATGGATGGATGGATGGATGGGTGGATGGGTGGGTGGATGGATGGATGGATGGATGGATGGATGGATGGATGGATGGACGGATGGATGGATGATGGATGGATGGATGGATGGATGGATGGATGATGGATGGATGATGGATGGATGGAGGATGGATGGATGGATGGATGGATGGATGGATGGATGGATGGGTGGATGGATGGATGGATGGACGGATGGATGGATGATGGATGGATGGATGGATGGATGGATGGATGGATGGATGGATGATGGATGGATGATGGATGGATGGAGGATGGATGGATGGATGGATGGATGGATGGATGGATGGATGGATGGAGGATGGATGGATGGATGGATTGGTGGATGGATGATGGATGGATGGATGGATGGATGGATGGATGGATGGGGAATGGATGGATGGATTGGTGGATGGATGATGGATGGAGGATGGATGGAGGGATGGATGGATGGATGGATGGATGGATGGATGGATGGATGGATGATAGATGGTTACCTGCTCGTTGATGTGGCACACAGCCAGGTTCTGCTCGTCACAGGAGCAGCACACTCGGATGTACTTCAGCCAGTTCCCAGCCCCGCCCTGGCTGGCATCACCACAGAACTTCTCAGTGCCCAGGGCATCGGGAATCTGCGGGAGAATGAGAGGAGAGGGGTCAGCTGGGCACACGTGGCAGCCTCGGAGGGGACAGAGGGAGGAAAAGGGTTTGCAGGGCACAGCTCCAAACTAGAAACAGCAAGGAGAAAGGTAGGGGATGGATGTAATTGATAAAGAGAATTATGATAGGGATAAAATCAGCTCTCAGGCATTATCTGAAGGTGATGGCTGGCAGAACCTCCAAGGACACTGATCAGAGTAGTTCATGAGTAAAAGGTTCAGGAGTCCAAATATTCTGGAAAACAGCTCTGATACCACAGCTCAAGTAATCAAACTCCTCCAAATTGCACTAATTTTAATGACAGGATCCTTAACTGCTCATTCTTCACATCATCTGTTTCATCCTTTCATGCAGGACAATTTTTAATTGCAAACCTTTCAATAAACTCTCAAACGAGGTCACAGAGCTGTGAGGTTCTATTTTAAAAGTCCCTTTACCCAACGCGCTACTTTCATTTATCTGAGCGCAGCCTGAGAAATTCACTGGCCACATCTCTGTGGCTGAAGGTGAGATGCAATTTTGGCTGCTGTGAAAAAGAGGAATCCTTCAAAATAAAACCTCTCAGATGTTTAACGTCCAGGTGTGGGGGGAAAAAATAAATAAAATAGTTAATTAAGGAGTTGCAGTCCAAAGAAAGTCACTGGTTTGGCAGGAAGAGGTTTTTCCTCTCTTAAGGCAGTGGAATTTGGTGAGAGAACCAGAGGAGATGCTCAGCACTCCAGAACAACATTTGGTATAATCCAGTTTGTAATCCACTCAAGAAAAAGCACATTTTAAAAATGACACAGCACACCCTGAAAACAAGGAGAAGCCCTCTGGGTCCCAGCATAGCAAGGTTCTGCTCTGCTCCTAAATGGGCCTCCCTGCTCCAGAAACTCCTTTTTTTCCCTGAGATTCACATTTCCCTCTGCCCCAACCAGCCCCTGTGTCAGTGCAAATTACTTCAGTCATCAAAAGCTCTTAACATGCTTTTACCAGCAATTAATTCTCTCAGAATCTCGTGGGATACGATTTTATTTTCCCATCTATTTCAAGACACAAGGAAGAAAAAAAAAAAAAAAAAAAGAACAAAGGTGGGAAATCAAAGGAGAGGAAAAATTAAAGCCCAGAAATGACAGCAACAAGGGGGACAGGTCCAGGTCAGGCTCTCAGTGCTGGGCTTCTTCCTTCCTAATCAGAGCATGGCACTGGGTGTCACTGAGATGCTGCACTGGGACAGATCTGGTGGGAGAAAAATCCTGGCTGTGCTCAGTTCCTTCAATCCCCTGCCTGGGAACATTCAGGTCATTCACTCATCCCTAGCTGGACCCTGGAACTTTCTAGAAACCCTTGATCATGTCCTGGCAGCATCAAAGGTCTGAGGTGGGTGTTGATGGCATAGGAATACAATTCTGTGTTTGGAAATTTTAATTGAAAAAAAAAAAAGGCCAACAAAACCCAAAAAACTCCAATCAACCAACCAAAAAACATCAATAAAACCCATTCTTAATGTGGCTGAACCATTACTGAGTTTACTCAAGCTAAAATAGCAATAATTTCTGTTTTATCTTGGGGAGCTGCAGGGACACAGAGGCTGCCTAATGCTGGTGAAAGAGTTTCTCTTGAATTTTTTGACCCCAAATTGAGCAGCCCAGCCAATCCAGCCCCTCAAGTGGAGACACCCAGACACCAAGTGACAGCAGCTCTCAGGGAAACTGTTTGGAAAACCAAATGAAACAAATCATTAGTGCTCAGCTGGTCTGAAGGCACTGAAGAGTTTGGGCAGAGTTTGTAGTGGTTTGAGGAACCAGCAGCCCACAAACCTCCCAGTGCCAGGAATTGGTGACATCCAGTGGCCCTGGGAACACAAGATGGCAAATCCAGAGCACACAAATAAAGTAAAATCTTTAATTTCACAGCTGTATCTTACAGATGGTCCCTTTCATCTTCTAGAATTGTTTGTGAGGACATTTAGGGGCCACTGAGCATGGAAGGGACCTTAAAGATCATTTAGTTCCAACCCCCTGCCCTGGGCAGAGAGCTCAGAGAATGTGGAAGAGGTTCCACAGGGACTTCTGTGAGCCAGAGAGAAATTTGATAAGAGGATCCATCCTTACCCCTGAAAGAATTTTCTACCAAGGTCGTTGACATAAAAACCAAGAAAGAAAGAAGGATAAATAAGAGAAACCTGCATCTGCCTATGCTAGGTTCCAGAAAGAAAGAAAGAAATAAGAGAAACCTGCAAGTGTCCATTCTAGGTTCCGGAAAGGAAGATAAATAAGAGAAACCTGCAAGGGTCTATTCTAGGTTCCAGAAAGAAAGAAAGATAAGAGAAACCAAGCAATTTGTCTCTCATGACCAATGAGTAAAGTGTAAACTTAGAGTTTTTAAGAATGTATAAAAAGCATGCATGCTATAATAAAAACGGTTTTGAAGTTTCAGAAAATTGTTTTTTATTTTTTTATTGTCTACATCTCAACTATGACAGGAGAAATGCCCAAAATTCAGCTCAAATTCATTTTGCAGGGTCCTGCTCACCAGCTGTGCCTCTGGAGGAGGTTCTGCCGTAGCCCGAAGTCACCTGAAACTCTGTGGTTTTATCTGCGTGGGGGCACTAAAACCCAAGCTGGGGGTGTGAAATCTGACAGATCAAAACGAGAGAGAAAGAGGTGCTGTGAGAGCCTGAGAACCTGAGCTGCTGCTCTCACACACCCTCGCTGCCCTCCACAAACAGAGGCTGGCACCACGGGCCAAAGGGCAAAACGGGGACAGCTCCCAGCCACCCCTCATCCCTCTGCTGCTATCAACCAGGACCCTCTAAAAAATTAATAAATGGGGTGATCAGCTGGTTTAGAATGCTGCAGAATCAGTTCCAGAGCCAGGGCAGCTCCTGGCACCATGGCTCAAAATGGGGAGAGCACCCAACCATCCCTCATCTGATGTCAAATTTTACCTGCCCAGAAAAAGAGGGATGGTTTTGGGATTAAAACTGCTTCTGAGTCCTGGATAGGGAGGGATTTAATTCTGGTTTTAGCTATGAATAAAGATAGTTAATAGAGCTGGAGATGCCTGTTGGGGTAAGAGCATCCCTGGGTGAGGACGAGCCTTCCAGGAGTAGCATGAATCCCTGTGCTGGCACCCACCAGGACACTCAAAAAACGGAATAAATGGGGTGATCAGCTGGTTTAGAGTGCTGCAGGACCAGTTCCAGAGCCAGGGCAGCCCCTGGGCCAGCTCAGCCCTCTGTGGCCAACACCTCTAATTAAAGATCAGGTTCACACGCTCGCCGATGGTCGCTATCAAAGTTATTTCACAGCTTAACAACACTGCAGCAGTCACCCAGCACTATCTGCAGTATCTGCTCTTTCTTCTGTCCAATGTTCACACACAGAACAATATTTTAAGTATCTCTTTCCCCCCATCACCACCCCCAACCTGAGAAAAAACAAACTGAAACCTTTCACCACATCTTCTTCCAGTTCAGACCAGAAGGAAATCAGAAATTTCCTCTGGCGAAATTCTGCAAACCAACTGTTTACAAGTCTTTGTCAGTAAGTAAAAAAAAAAAAAATTAAAAAGAAAAAAAATCCAGTTTGAAAATGCTCCTGGGATGCTCATGGAGCATTGGTTTCTCTGTGTTCTTTTGAAGAACCAAGGGATACCCCATGCTCAATGACAAGAAGGAAAATAGAGGCAAAAAGTTTTGGTATTGGGCAAATTAAAGATCCCAGATTCATCCAACTCCTGGAAGGCTCAGCTCCCCACAGCCACCCACCCGGGAATGCTCTTACCCCAACAGGCATCTCCAGCTCTATTAAATCTGTTTATTCACAGTTAAAACCAGAATTAAGTCCCTCCATATCCAGGACTCAGCAGCAGCTTTAATCCCCAAACCATCCACACCTGTTTTCCTGGGCAGGTAAAAGTTGATATCAGATATTAACACCAACAGCAAAAAAACCCAGAGATGCCACAGGAAAACGAAAAACAACCCGAAAATGCAGTGTAGTTATTAGCAGGACTCTGACTTCGTGGAGCTGACATGGAATTTCTGCCTGTGCTCTGTATCAGTGGAGACATCTCTTAGACATTAAAAGAAGTTGTCAGAGGGAAAGGAGAGGTGAAAAAAGGTGGGAAGAGACTGGAGAGGAGAAAACAAAATAAAATCAGTTTATAATTAGTAATTGGTGCTGGTTTTGCACGTCTATAACCATCATGTGCAGCTATTCCAGTCAATTTTTGGAAGTGCATTTCACCTCTTTAATCACTTTGGCTCTGAGCATCCCTGCCCCACGGAGCTGGGCTCCCTGCAGGAACAAGATTTGTCCCTTTTTCTTTGTCCCCATGTTAAACCTCAGCAGTCTGGGACAGCCCCTGCCCTGGAGATGTGCTGGAAAAGCAAACTTTCGTCTGGCCTGCAGCCTGCAGCCACGCTCAGAAAGTTAATTATTGTGAGAGCACTTCCTCTGGCCGCTCTTCCATTTCATCCCTCCCACCCCATCATGGATTTCTCCCCGCTCCTTTTTTCATCACTGAACACGCCAAAACTTCAGTTCATCTTTTCTCCTTCTGCCGCAGATGGTGAGTTCAGTCTTTATTTATTAACCCACGGCACCTCCCAGCGCTTTTGTCTTCAAATCCAACAGCTCATCTAAGAATTCCCAATTCCCCTTCCCTTCCCTGCCAGCAACAGTGCCATGATTTTGTCTGGTGGAGTTTTCACAGAGCTCTGCTTGCTCTGAAGTCCCCCCCAGCCTCCTCCTCTCCAGTCCATCCCCTCCAAACAAATGCACCTTCACGTTCCCTGGGATTACAGGGCTTTGACTGGCCCTGTGCGGAGACGCGGATTTGGGACGCAGAGCCAGCGCTCCGGCTGCGCCTGTGCTTCAGATCCATCCCCAGCCGGCCAAAAGGAAATTGTTGTCATGTTCCAGGGCTCACTTTGCAGCTTCATCTGCTGTCTGCCGAGCAGCGCTCGGGGTTTGGATCCAAAAAGCTCCTTGATCTCGCAGAGGCTCCGCTCCGTAATTTATTAACATCAGAAATGCTGAGTTATGGGGGCAGAAGTTATGGAAAAATCCTCTCGAACGTTTACAATTTTTTTTGCACATCATTTGAGGTTTCCTGCCCCTCTAATTTGTGGGCTCTCCGTTGGGTTGTTTCTTTCACGTTTTAATGGGCAGAGTCCAAGGTTTGGCCCTGGCAGAGGTGTGCCGGGGGGCTGGAATGCCTGCGGATCTGTCGTCAGTTGGCTTAATGGATTCCTAGTGTGCATGGAGAAACGGAGCAACCAGGAGTTTGCCATCACTGACCCAGCGTCCTGTTGCTATAACATCCCTCCCCAGAAGCCCAGAGTGTAATAAACCTTCTCATCCCATGGTCGCAGAATCTGCCTCTGACAGCTTGGCTGATGTGCACATTTTATTTGGCAGGAGTTGGAGATTTTTTTCCTTTTTTTTTTCCCCCCCTCCCTTTTTTTGCTTTAATGACCCACGAGCTGATTTAGAGCAATAAACTGTTGCCATGAAGTTTTGTTGTGTTTCTTTTAAATAAAGGGAAGGGAGGGACTGCTGCAATTTATGACTTTCAGAAGTAACTGAAACAGAAAGTCCATTCTTGCCACGAAATGAAGAGAAAAAGACTTCATCCAGAGAAACACCTCTGTCAATGTGTAGACACGGAGCCTAGATGAACTCATAAATTCAGCACTCTGCCTGCAATTAAGCAGGCTTCCTGGTGATTTGACAAAGAGTTAATGAGAAACGTGTCAGACAAAAACAGGTCACAGCACTGGGGAGAGCAGCTGAGCCAAACCCAACTTGTCTTCTCAGGGCCACAGGAAAAGCTCGGAGTGTTCTCGGGGAGAGC
Source organism: Melospiza georgiana (assembly GCF_028018845.1). Taxonomy (NCBI): domain Eukaryota; kingdom Metazoa; phylum Chordata; class Aves; order Passeriformes; family Passerellidae; genus Melospiza; species Melospiza georgiana. The sequence goes on from NC_080451.1 coordinate 8,426,492, forward strand.
TACTTTGAGTGATGTACAGTAAATGGAAGGTCCTGACAGGAGCTCCCAGCTCCAAACCCACCAGATGAAGAGGGAAGAGGCTACAGAGCTCTCTGTGTGATGGTTGCACCTCCATCCTCAGTGTGACCCCCTGGGACATGGGCAGTGCAAGCTCTAAGGGCTGCAGGATCACAGAGCCCAGTTCTGGCTCTGTGAGCAGGATCCTGTCCTCAGGAATTCTCCTCACCACCCCTGTCCCATCCCCTCTGCAGAGCCTTGGACAATCAAATGAGAAAAATCATTGATGCTCAGCTGCTCTGAAGCCACTGCAGAGCTTGGGCAGAGTTTGAGGAACCAGCAGCCCACAAACCTCCCCGTGGGTTTCCAGCAGTACAGCACAGAAGCCACCAGCTCTGTAACAAAACCCCAGTGAGTCCAAACACTCTGAATGCTCAGAGGGGAGCAAAACAAATCTTTATGGTTCTCCTCCTTCAAACAAGCACGTTTCTGCTTCTTCCAAACTCAGCCAAGAGCTGGGAGAACCAGGAATGTGAGGAAACCCGGCTGGATTGCACGGGGACAGTGGGATTGGTGATGCCAGGCAGAGGCTGCTGAGCCCAATGACACTGTGGAGCCAGGTGACACTGGCAAGCCTGGTGACATTGCTGACTTTGGTGACAGGGTTGAGTTTGGTGACACTGCCAAGCTTGGTGATATTGCTGACTTTGGTGATGGGGTTGAGTTGAGTTTGGTTGACACTGTGGAGCCAGGTGACACTGCCAAGCTTGGTGACATTGCTGACTTTGGTGACAAGGTTGAGTTTGGTGACACTGCCAAGCCTGGTGGCATTGCTGATTTTGGTGACAGATTGCTGATTTTGGTGACAAGGTTGAGTTTGGTGACACTGCCAAGCCTGGTGGCATTGCTGATTTTGGTGACAGATTGCTGATTTTGGTGACAGGGTTGAGTTTGGTGACATTGCCAAGCCTGGTGACATTGCTGACTTTTGCTGACAGGGTTGAGTTTGGTGACACTGCAGAGCCCAAAGGGGGCTCGAGGTGGGCAGAGAGCTGCTGCTGCTGATGAGACAGAGACCAATTCAGGTTTTTAAAAGTCTGGATGGATTTGAGCTTCCACTCCCACCCAAGCCACACATCTGGAGTGGGAATTTTCCACTGGTGTGTGCATTTCTGAGCTGCTGCTGGGCTGCTGCATCCTCTGGCTTCACGAAGGGTCTGGAGCAAAACCATCCCAGGGAAGGCTGGTCCTGGGATGTATTTCTGTCACAAGAAATAACCTTCTCATTCTTTTTTCCCCACCACATCTAAAGCACACGAGGAATCACATGGAAAAAGGCTGCTTTCTCCCAAAAGTCCCTGTCCAGCTTCCAAGCAGAGGAGCCTGGATGGCTCACACGAGCTTGGGAAGCAAGGCTGGGTTTCTGGAGAGTGTTTGAATTCAGCAGAGCCTTTTGAAGGGCTGCCCACTATTAACTGCTCTTCTCTTGCACACCAACACAGTGAGTATTTCCCAAGTGTCTGCTCTGCATCAGGATAAAAAGGGCTGGAAAAAGCTGCAGTGGCACTGCTGTGTCTTTCAGGCACTGTAGATTTGCTCCAGCTGAAGGAACATCAGCCCTGACCCTACACACAAAGCCTCAGGAAGAACCAACAGCACAAAGAATCATACAGGGCACCATTTACATTAAATTTACATTTACACCCATTAAATACAATCTCCAGGAAAGCATCTCCTGCTCTCCACAGCAGAGAGACACCATGGATACCCGACAGAGCAATGGGGCAAAGAGGAGAAATCAAGAAATCTCGAGAAAAATCCACCCTGGCTCTGCTTTCCCTCCCCTCTACCTATAATTCCTTCTATTCCCATCTTGGAGATGCAGTTTTGCTGCCCACAAGACACCCTGAATGAGCCAGGATGCCACAGAAGGTGCTGCCAACGCTGATTCCTGTTGATGCAGGAACCCAATCCCACCCCCTCGTTTCTCTCCCCACTTTTTCTCCTCTCTGAGGGCAATCAGCTCCCCTTGCACAGCAAGGTCTCATCACCACGCAGAAAAACACCGAGTAAAGATGTCAAAACAGAAGACAACTTCCAAGCTGATGGCAGGCATTTATCTCAACAAAAGCTCATTTTTCAGCACTAACGTAATTCATACCACACTGATTTAAATTAAACAGTAAACCATAAAAAAAACTGTGCTCGAATCAGATCCCAGGGCTGCCTCAGATATTGTACACACGAGGCAAGGAAGGGATTTCCAGTTCTTTGTAATATACACACACAAAAACTTTGAAGTTTTCCTCCATGCCGAAAGAGTTCAGGACATGCCATTTTTGTGTCCTAGAGCATTTTGGCTCGTTCCTAAAGAATTGTAATTGTAAAGTTCTACATAGATGAGAATAAAATGGGAACTTGGGAGAAATCTTCCTCTGATAAAAAAGACAGAGGCTACCACAGGCAGGGGAGGATTTGGAGTCTCAGGACATTTCACTGCTTTGGGGAGAGGGAGCAGCAGCAGGAGGTGCAGCAGTGCTGAGCTCCCAGGGCTGCTCCAAGGGGTTAAACCAGACAAAAATCACTTGTATCCCAGAGCTTTTGTGGTGATCCAAAAGGCTTTAGGGTCTGATTCCTCTGCTGCTATTTCCAAAGGAAGATGTGGGCTAAAACGGCTCCCTAATGACCGGGTGCCAATCAGCCCGGGGGGAGGAAGAGCAGGGCAGCTCTCCTGGCAGAAGGGAGTGGGCACAGAAGCTGAACAGAACTTTATTGTATGAAGATGGGAACATTTTCTCATGGTAATTTGTCCAAGAGTCCTCTCAGCACTGAGGCACAGCTGCTTCCCTTATCCAGACCCCAAAAGGTTCTTATGCTGTAAGGAAAACACAGCCAACCTTAAAAATAAATTCTGATCAGCTTCTTGAGGTGATCCACTGGATCAGGACAGAGAGAGGGAGCTGCTGCTGGCTTTAAACAATGTTTTGTTACTCCAGCTTGGTTTTAGTAACGTTTTGGAAATGGAGCTGTGGAACACCACGAGTGTGGAGGCCTCTCCAGGGTGATTTATGGGCAGCACTTGGTGCCAAACCCATCTGCTGCATTTCACACTCCGGCCAAAAAAGTATCAGAGCCTTCAGCTGCCCATTCCTGGTGCTGGTATCAGCTCCAAAGCATCAGCCTGGCAAAGGCCACTGGTGGTGCCAGCAGGAGAAGACCCCATGAAATGATATTGTCTTATGGTCCCTCCTGAGCCCCTTCCTAGAGAAGAATCCAGACTGTCACCCAAGAGCCCTGGCAGATCCACTGCCTTCCCCCTGCAGAGGCTCTGGAATTACACAGGATCGTAATCCAACAACGCTTATTGTTGAAGATGTATGAACCCAGAGAGCTGAGGGGCTTAGAAAGGACCCGTAGCACCTATTTTTAATTAATTAACAGATTTTGGGCTATATGGCCCAAGTTCAGGGACACAGACAAGGAAGGCCCTTCCCTGGGGTGTATTTGACGGACACATCTGAGTGTTTCACTCCTGAAAACTTCTAAGAGTGCTATTCTTAAAGCTTGATACCTGGAGTTACCCTGCAGCCTGCTTCTGGTGGTTGGGCCATGTTTGGACACCGCGGCACAGCACAAATCAAATTTTCTGCTGGGATTGAAAACTACAGGGAATCAGGAGTGAAGGGAACTTCACTTCAAAGTGTTGAATGTCTGGAGAGGCTGGAAAGGATGTGGACCTTTATTCCATGTGTGACTGGTGCCATTTGCACCCATGCAATGACAACCACTGTGTTGGTCTCACTTCTGTCGTCTCCCAGAGCTTCTGTACCCTGCTTTAGGTGCTGCTTAAACTGCTGCCACCACACAACCATGGAAAGAAGGGAATCGCCATCAAAAACCTGCCAGAGGTGTGGTTCAGAGGGGCAAGGCAAGCCCCAAGACACACAGGTATCACACTCTTCTAGCACTAAGTTTAGGAGGTTAATAGGGGATGATTATCCTCCTTATTTTCCCCATCAGCATGGATAACAACAACCCAGCAATCCAGGAACACGTGGGCACCTCTCCTCCCATTGGCTTTAAAAGTCTTGAATTTACAGGTCCGAAGGCTTCGTATTCCCAAGGTTTAACCTGTCACTTTCAGAACAGAGATTTACAAAAAAATAAAACTAAAACCAAAATGAAAACCAAAACAAAAAACAAAGAGAAAAACAAACAAAAAAATATCCCCCAAAACAACAACAAAACCCCCTTGAATTTACAGGCCCAAAGGCTGCATATTTCCAAAGTTTAACCATGACCTCACACTTTCAGAACAGAGATTTACAAAGAAAACCAAAACAAAACCAAAAAACAAACAAAAAACCCCTAAACCCCCAACCCCCCCCCCCAAAAAGCGTTGTATTTACAGGCCCAAAGGCCATATTCCCAAGGTTTAACCATGACCTGACACTTTCACAAGAGAGATAAACAAAAACAAACACAAAACAAAACAAAAAAACCCATAAAACCCCCCAAAAACCAAGAAAACCGCACAAAAAAATAAAAAGCGTTGAATTTACAGGCCCAGAAGCTATGTATTCCCAAGGTTTAACTATGATCTGACTCTTTCAGAACAGAGGTAAAAACAAAAACCAACAAAAAAACCAAACAAAAAACAACCCCCAAAAAACCAACCAACCAACCAAACAAACAAACAAAAAAAAACACCAGAAAAAAAGAAAAAAGAGGAAAAAAAACCCCACCAAAAAGCAGCCCAAGCAAGGCTGTGCCTTCCCCCACGAGCACAGCTGTGCCCCTGACACAGGAAACCTCCCCAGAGGGACGGGGAAGCCAAGTCCTCCTAATCTTTGTTATCAGCAGCAGCTGCTCTCCTGCCCTTCAGAAGGTGTGAAATAGATGAGTTTGAGCTGGGCTGGCACTGAGAAAGAGAACCAGAGGATATTCGAGGTTCAAAACCTTCAAAAACCAGCAGCCCCGTTCTTTGAGGAGCTCAGGAAACAAAGCAACCCTGGGGGGAGATTTTCTCTCACGAGGTGCTGCCCACCCCGCCGAGAGCTGAGATGTGTGATCTCCTCAGAGCGATATTTACTGAAAACATGGCCCAGAGAAGGTGCTAAACGAGGCCTGTGGGCCAGAGTCCCACCACGGCCCTACATCCTGCACGAGGGCTGGTTTACCTTAGCAATGTCACCAAAAGTGACAGCAAGAGGCTTTCCCAGCATGACAGAAGGGCTGTGAGGGTGTTTGGGGGTGCTCAGGGTGTACTCTTATCAAAAGCGAGAGCAAGAGGTTTTCTCAGCACAAAAAAAAAGGGAATTTGGGGATGCTCAGGGTAAGCCCTCACTAAAAATGAGAGCGAGAGGCCTCCCCAGGACAAAAAAAGGGCTGACCATTGCTGTGAGGGAATTTGGGGATGCTCAGGGTTTGCTCTCACCCAAAATGGGAGCAAGAGGCCTTCCCAGCATGAAGGAAGGGCAATGAGGGAATTTGGGGGTGCTCAGTGCGGGCTCTCATCAAAATTGAGAGTGAGAGGCCTTCTCAGCATAAAGGAAGGGCAATGAGGGAATTTGGGGGTGCTCAGTGTGTGCACCCCCCAAAAATAAGAGCAAGAAGCCTTCACAGCATGAAGGAAGGGCTAAGAGGGAATCTGGGGGTGCTCAAGGTGTGCCCTCACTAAAAGTGAGAGCAAGAGGTCTTCCCAGCATAAAAGAAGGGCTGACCATTGCTGTCGGGGAATTTGGGGGTGCTCAGTGTGTGCTGTCACCAAAATTGAGAGCAAGAAGCCTTCCCAGCACAAAGGAAGATCTGTGAGGGAATTTGGGGGTGCTCAGCGTTGGCAGGGCACAACCCAAGGCTCAGAGCATCAACCATCACCTTCTCCCCTTGCCTTGGCTGCTGGAAGGACAGCAAGGATCTGGGATGATGAGCTGTTCCACAGTTAAAAATTCCTCTCTGCTGTGGGTTTTTAAAGCATCCAAGCTTGTCTCAAACCTTTTGCCTTTGGATATTGGCTGAAGAGCAGGAGCGAGGTCAGAGGAGTAGATCTTCAGGGCACTTCCAGGAAAAATCTGCTCCCAGAAAATCTCTTTTAGGACTGGTCTGCCTCCCAGGGGACTTGAAGATTGATCTAAATCTGGAGCAATAAATTTTTCAATGTGTGACCATTACACGCAGTTTGTCTTCAATGTGAGCATCACTGAAGTCAGAATTGGGGACACCAGGGTGGACATTTTGCCTCAAGTTTGCTTCTACACGGTGAGAAAAGAAGGTTTTGGAGTCAGTTCTCACCTAAAGATATGAAAGACTTTTACAGAAGGGGAGTCCCCCCCGCACCAGCCCGACAGCTGCCTGTGGGTTCAGCAACAATCTCACTCACAGATACACAAAGAAAATGTGCAAAGTGTTCTGCCCTCAGATTTATGCTGTGAATGTGGTTATTTCCCCCTCCAACACCGTGAGTCACACTTGTAAAGAAATTCTAGGGTGCTCATTTTCCACCAAAATCTCTGAACCAATAATTTTCTGCTGGTTGGTTGATGAGACATCCATGAGAGGTTCACAGACCTTCAAGCCAAACCTTGTTCTTTCTTTCCAGATTATGACAAGAAGGAATTGATTAAACAATTTCTCCCTGCAGCTCTGCCCCCCTCTACAGCTGAAAGCAAAGCAGTATCTTGTCTGACATCACCAAAAGAGCTGAAATCTCAGCCATAAGGAAGTACAAGGGTAAAACTGCACAGTCCCAAGTGCCACTGGAGTGAACTTTACCCTGAGCCAATTCACCTACTTATGAAATGATCCATCCCAGGGAATTGATGCTGATGATAAATCTGCCCTTTGAATGTGCTGAGAAACAACATTTCAAAATCTCCAGCTCAGATCTGATCCCATCTCTGGGTCAAAAGACAGCTGAGCAGGGTGGTGGTGTCGAGATGGAGCCACAGGAGAGCTGTGGAGTGAGGGGCACCCCGATGCCTCTGCTCAGGCTGTTTTACTGAGGCAATGCCTGCACATCTGGTTCTCTGACAGCAGGGCTCAAAACAAAGCTGATCTGACACTGCAGACTGCTCACACTGCCCCAGCAGGGCAGGTTTGAGTTAGGGAGATGCTGATAACCTCCACTCAGAATTCCTTATCTTCCATGGACACCTGTGCCCAGCACCCAGCAGCTCCCTGCCCTCCCTGATCCACATCCTGACCTGGCAGGAGAAAACCTCTGCTCCTTTTAAGTTAGGCTGTTTTGAAGGCAGATGAGAAAGACAAAATATAAACTAGCATCTGCCTTTGGAGCTGATTTCTCACCTCTCAGAAAGCCAGACTTCCACCCAAAGGTGGAGCTGAGGATGACAAATATTTCCTTTATACATCAGGATTCCCTGGGCAGGAAAAGGGAACCCTCCTCCTTTCTGGGGCACTCTGATCTTTAAGGTCTCTTCCAAAACAAACCAATCTAGTATTATTTTCTCAGTCAACTCTCAGTTACAACAAATGTGAGGATGGGTTTGTCTCTTAAACCCAAATACTCTTGGGAAAAAAATCAGACTTGAGGTATTTAAAAGGTTCACCTGATAATGATCTCAAAGACTTCCTCATTAACAGATGGAAACACTTCTTTTTCTGACAGATTTCTTATTTTGAAGTTTTAAACCCTCAATTATAGAACACAAGACTTAAAACCCTCTCAGCCCTACTAAAAAGCATTAATTTAATGCTAAGTAGAAATTATCACATTTTTAAGCAGTGCTTCAGCACCCAAAACAAACAAATGTGGTGAGGACATTATTGTCTCCATTCCCTTCACAACAGAAACTCACACAAAAGTTGAAGCAACTGCCCAAGCCTTGAAATGCTGCCCAAACAGTTTCTTGTGCTCTAATCCTGCAGCTTTTAAACCAATCCATGGTGTAAATGATTCCTGCCTGTAACTGGCAGACCTGGGAGTTTTCTGAGGATGAACATAAATTCAATTATACCAAATTAAATAGGAACATACATAAACCACATAACATTTTAATTGGGGGTGATCCTTCACTTTTTTCTTTGGAAGAACTGTGCAATAGCTGAGTCCACAAAGATGATATGACACATCTGCTTTCTCCCTGGAGCTGCCTGCTTTTATTAATTACCCTGCAGAGATATATTTATATTGATGTAGTCAGAGTGTGAACAAAACCTCATGGAGGAAAAAATGGTTTCATTAAGGAAGGAAAATGTGGTTTATGGGTGCTGAGAAAATCTGGTCTTTAGAGTCAGCAAAAGTTTCATAAGTGATTAGATAAAAATAAATCCTAGGGAAATATTTGCACCAAATATGTCTCTGACATTTCATGCTGGAGAATCACATAAAAAAATGTTCCTGACTAAAATATCCATTGGCTGCACCTGGGGCTGAGTTCAGACCACTCCAGCTCTCTCACTCACTTTTCCTCTGCTCTGATTAACAAATTTGCCTCTGCCGCCCCAGAGTGCACCCCTGTGCCAGTGTTAACTTCCCAAAATTAGGCAGAGGCACAGCCCTGCTGTGCCCTGTCCCATTCTGCCTTGTGGTGCCCAGCACCGCACAGTCACTCTGCACTGGGGAGGGAGTGAACAGGAGCAGAGGCTCTGCCAGAGCTTTCCCTGCCCCTTTCAGGAGCCAAAAGATGAGTTTGCCTGTAAATGACACAGAAACGTTGACAAACCGCTTTGCAGAGGAACAAACATCACAGCTGGTGACACTCAGGTGCGCACAAAACACACCTGGCTGTGCCAGCCTGGGCCTCACACCGTGTCTGACAGCAGACACCAAACGAGGGGCTGAAAGGAAGAGTTTCACCCTGTGCCCATCCCAGGGAGGCAGAGAACAGGGCAGGAAAACCCAGAGCACAGGGAGGTGCCTGTAAATGACACAGAAACGTTGGCAAACCGCTTTGCAGAGGAACAAACATCACCGCTGGCGACACTCAGGTGTGCACAAAACACACCTGGCTGTGCCAGCCTGGGCCTCACACCGTGTCCAACAGCAAACACCAAACGAGGGGCTGAAGGGAAGGATTTCACCCTGTTTCCATCCCAGGGAGGGAGAGAACAGGGCAGGAAAACCCGGAGCACAGGGAGGGCCCCGGAGCGCCCCTGCCCCCGGCACAAGGCGCTCTTTGTGGGACGATGCTCCTGCGAGAGAGACACGCTGCCTCAGCCCCAAAGCCCGGCCAGAGATGGAGATCTCACACGCTAATAAATAAAAATAAATATCTGACCTCAAGTAAAAGATCCTTCGTTTGACACTCCTGATCATTTTTTATACTTCAAGCTCAGTTTTTACTGGACAGGATCCAGCCATCCTATGGAAATGGAACAGCCTTTTTCTTTAGGTGAACAAAAGTCCTTTTCTAGTCCTGAGGGCCGGCGAGTTTATCCAAATATTCTCAGTTTACTACTAGCCCCTTTTGGAGCCGATACACTCAATACAAGCACACTTTGTATCTGCGGGGCAGCGCCAGGACAGGGCTGAGCCCGGAGCCGCCTGGTGGGGAGGGACCACGGAGCCCCTGCCCTCCTCATCCTCCCCCTGCCCTCTTCATCCTCCCCCTTTTCCTCCTCATCCTCCTCCTGCCGTCCTCATCCTCTCCCTGCCCTCTTCATCCTTCCCCTTTCTTCCTCATCCTCCCCCTTTTCCTCCTCATCTTCCCCTGCCCTCCTCATCCTCCTCCTTTTCCTCTTAATCCTCCCCTTTGTCGCCCTTATGTCCCCCAGTCCTCCTCATCCTCCCCCTTTTCCTCCTCATCCTCCCCCTCCCCTCCTCATCTTCCCCCTTTTCCTCCTCATCCTCCCCTTTGCCCTCCTCATCCTCCTTCTTTTCCTCTTCATCCTCCCTTGCTCTCCTCATCCTTTTCCTTGTCCTCCTCATCTTTGCCCCTTCATCCTCCTCCTGCCCTCTTCATCCTGCCCATTTTCCTCCTTCTCTCCCTCCTGCTCTCCTCATGGCCCCCCCTGTCCTCTTCATCCTCATTCCTTTTCCTCCTCATCCTCCCCCGTCCTCCTCCTCCTTTTCCCCCTTATTCTCCCCATCCACTCCTTGCCCTCCTCCTCTCCCCCTTGCCTTCCTCATCCTCTCTGCCATCCTCTTCATCCTCCTCCCTTTCCCTCCTCATTCTCTCTGCTATCCTCTTCATCCTCCCCCCTTTTCCTCCTCATCCTCCCCCTGCCTTCCTCCTCCTCCCCGGCATCTCTGCCCACATCTGATAGCGCCGCAGCGCAGAAACCACGGAGCCAGCGCAGCGCCTCCTCCTCCTCCTCCTCCCCTCCTGCCATCTCGCCGGGAAGAATGTTTGGAAATGCTAAACGCTCTTTTCCATGTTTCTACATCAGTTCTTATTTCTCGTCCAGCCCGTGAGCGGCTGCCAAGTGCATGAAGTAATGAGAAAGCTTCGGCGAGAGGGGCTGACTTCACTCCAGCGCCGCTGCACAAACACACCCAGCGCGTCCCGGGCTGTCAGCACGGCGCTGGACGGGACCTCATTAGCGAATTTTGACTTTCCCAGCCGGAGGAAAGTCAAAATTCGCTGGGTGTCACCGTCCCTTCACATCCTGCCTTGCCTTTCTCTGTCACACCTTCCCTTCCCTGTCGCACCTTCCCGCATCCTTCCTTGTCACACCTGCCCTGCCCTTCCCTGTCACATTTCCCGCATCCTGCCCTGTCGCACCTCCCTGGATCCTGCCCCGTGCAGCCGGGAATGTCCCAGCAGAGCACTCTTTGCCCCCAGACCTGGTGACAATGACCTCAGCAGCTCCAGAGGCTGGCAAGGATGTGGAGAGGAGGAAAAGGCAGCGCACAAACGCTCACCTGAAGCTCCCATGTCCGGCGCACAAAGGATGTGCTGGAGGAGGTCTGTCATAACCTGGCCCCAGTACAGGGAAATGCTTAAATGCAGGGTTTAAACTCCTCTGTGGAGTTACGTCCTGTCGGGGGGCACAAAAGGACCGGAGCATTCAGGAGAGGGAGGCACTTTCACATGGAAAGTGTTGGAGGGGCAGCTGATGGGGCAGCGCTCCCCAGGGAATGAGACAGAAAAGGGAATGAGGGTCTGAAACTGGGATAACTGGAGCTGTCACACCTTGAGGAGACTGAGGGATGGGGTGTAAAGACATTCAGTTCAGACGCTGAGACACTAACTCACACACTGAGACATTAACAGGCAAGAGGGACAACAACCAACAAAGGCCACAGAGCTTCTGTCTGTAAACACAGCTCAGACAAACACCCAGTCAAACAACTGGAGGTCCTGCACTGGTCTGGGTGGGATGTGAACTGCAAATGGAAGGGTTTGTGTGCAGCAGTGAGCAGATGGATAGCACCAAGTTGTTGCCTAGTGGCTTTTGGAACTAGCTGCAAACTGCTCTCAGCGCTTACTCTGCAAGTGCTGCTATTTGAGGGGGAAAATATTCAATGGAAATTCCTTCTCTCACTGAATCAGCAGAGGAATCCAACACAACATTCAATCCCTTCAGCACGTGCTGCCCAGGGATACATTTAAAAAATAATATATTAGGAAGGGTGATTTTATTCATACAAGCCTTGCCCACACAGTGACACCAAAATTTCAGCAGATAAAGGTCCATAAATCTCTTTACCTTATTAGAACGACTCTTAGCTGAAGAAAATGAGCCCAGCTTATCCCTGGAGCCTTTTGGACAAGGGCTTTGCAATAACACAAGAGAACACAAGAGAAGGGGGCTGAGCCCTGTGCTGTAATTTCCATGGGGCCGAGTGCCACAGGTGCACTAATATAGGCATTAGTGAATGATTAGGCCCCATAAAATATATGAATGCTGTTTCTTTAAGAAGCCATAAAATTTTATTGAGGAAAAAATCCATGTGCAAGGCTTTTGGTTCGTTTCATGCGGTCATTCAGAATTTCACTCATTTCTGACAGGACTATGATAATTAAAACTGGGTCTGGTTTCTATAAAGTCCATCTGGCCTTCCGCGATGGAGACTTTTGGAAGGATGTAATTGCCTGGGCAGCAAATAACTATTTTGCCATCCGCAGTAGTTTAATTTTGTCCCTGCAGCAGGGGAGCCAAGTCAGAGGGGCAAAAGATCATTAAGGTCTGTGGGGGAAGAGGGGCTCCCAGAGCCGGGGCTGGCCCTGGATTTGTTGAAATGCTTGACACCAATGGGCCCCATTAATGCATGGGTTAGATACAATCTGTGGAAAAGGGTCTATTATAAAGGGATTATTTGGAAGTGTTCTGTAGTTGGGGGTGGGTGTGATTGAAGGACTTAAAACTGTTACATTAACCCTTAGGGCACTCCAGGCAGTAACAAACCTGGCATTAAAGCGCTGGTGTTTGTCACAATTTCTCCACTTCCCTCCTTCCCTGCCACAAGGTCAAAGAGATTAAAAACATCCATAATGCACTCTTCGGAGCTACAAAGATGAAGCTTGTTTTCTGTCCACTTTATGGCTGCTGCAGCTCCCCCCATCCCCTGCCTCCCCTGCTCCCACCCCAAACACGATCGTTAAACAACAAAACAAATGGCAAAGGACAGACAGCGGCGATTATTTTATATATACATGGAGTATAGGCATGTATTTACTTACACATCAAAAGAAAAGCCAGCACAGATGGAGTGGTGACAGGAGAAGCTCTAGAGCTCTGCTTTAAACACCCAAAATATGCCTGTTCATATTTTGCTTGACTTGAAAACAGAGCTGGAAATCTCAGGCTCGTGAGTCAATACCTTTCCTGGGAAGCTGCCTCATTGTGCCACGTTCCTTTGAATGTCACAGCTCCACAAAACTACTCAGGGAACTTGGTAGACTCTCAAATACTTTCCAGAAATCCAGCTTCATTTGCATTTTAAACATTTTAGGCGTTTCATGGGTTTTTTCCCTGTCTTGTCAGCAGTGCATGTGTGATTTCTTTGGGAGGCCAAAATCCAAACTGGGACATTGTGGGGATGAAGCTCATGAAGGGATCAAAAATCTGCACCACCAAGGGCAGCCACTTTTTCCAGCACCCAATATTGCTCAGGTTTGCAGTATTTACACTTATGTACATCCTTTAACTCCCCCCATGTTCTGCACAGAGGGATTTCAGCCTTCTATGCAGCAAGTCCAACAGCAAATCCAATCCAAATATGTTTCTGTTTTGGCCTGAGGATGAGGCACTGCTTTGTCAACATTTGGAAAAAAGAGGAGAGCCTGAATCAGCTGAATTTGGACATTCTGAGTGTTTTGAAAATTATTTTGCGGGATAAAAGGTGGAAAGCATCACAAAAAAATAATGGAAAGATGGAATGTGGAAATGTGGAAAGCTATGAGGGGTTGGAATCCCGGAGCACTTGAACACCACCTCAGGATTCTCATGTTCTCTGCCTGGCCATGGTGAGGGATGAAGGAGGAAAGGCCAGGGGAGGACACGAGCTCCAGACCCAATCCAGGAGCACCCAGAGCTCCATCCTGTCCCTCAGGCTGCAGCTTGTCACTGTGACAAATTATTCACACAACTGTGTGCCCCAGCAACCCCAAAGCCTGCGACCATCAGCCATTCCCAGGGCAATTTTCTCTGGAAGAAGTGACTTCTGTTTTGCTTTCTTTTCCAAGGGTTCATCCATTTCATCTGATCCTGTACGATCCCCAAATCGATCATCTGATTCACGGGCTGTTTGCAAGAATATTGAGAATGTGGGAAAAGCCCCAAGGGCCAGAGAATGTCCAATTTCCCTGGAATTTGTGCCACTCTTTGCTGCAGGAATGCTTGAGACTGGCTTTGCTCCTCTGGGAACTCTGAGGGAAAACATGTGCTTGTGAAGTGTTCCCCAGACCCCACTGGAAACAACAACAGAGATAATGGGAGTGGAGAGCACACTTTGGAGAGAATGATTGAAATTGTGACTCTTCCAATACAGTAGAAATCTCTGTTTGCTTTGGCGTGTCCAGCTCTGCTCACCACAGCAATCAGCACAGTCAGAAGTGATTGATAGCTAAAAATGTCTGCTTGGAAGAGCAGAAAGGATTAATAAACTCCGAAAATTAGGGCAATAAAGGTGTTTAAAACCTTTGTATGAGCCCAACCCATGAAGGTTTACCCAGACCAAGTAGTCATGAAAACAAACCTCCTAATTAACAAACTCTTAGAGTTGCTAATTCTGATTGGATTCTTCATCTGCAGCTCCAGGGCTGGGACCTGTTTGATGTGGCAAAGCTGCCCCAGCAGCCCCGGGCCTGCACAGCACCAAAGGCAGGAACCAGCTGCCTCCCTTGAGCAAAACACTGAAATCAAAGCCCCAGAGCCACTCTGACCTCTAACCAAGCTGTGTTTGGCAGGAAGAAAACACCTCTGAGGTGGTGATGCTTTGTAGGATACACAGCCAGGAAGAACCTTCTGCAAGGTGAGATTTGCCCACAAATCAACCCCAAACTTAAACTTGGTCGACAGCACCAGCAAAAGGACAGAACTTCTGAACTGAAATTGGTGCTGACACTGTAATAGAGAAAAGTTTAAATGATTAAAACCCTGTTGCTCCTGTATTTTCATCCTGGTGCTTCCCTGGAGAGCCCTGTCGGGCTCTCACCACTCTGGGTGTCCAAAAATTATCTTTATTCATGGTTTTATTGGGATAAACCAAAGATAAGTGGAATTCCAGCCAGGCTGTGCAACTACCCCTCATTCCCATCCTTTTTACTGCATGAGCACTGCCCTGTCCTGTCCCATCCAGCCCATCTGCACTGAGTCCACCAAGGCTTGAGTTCTTCATCATCTTCACCTTCAAATTAAATATATCTGAATGAATTCACCTCTAAAATTTGTTAGAATTTCTTTATGCAGTTACTTAGAGCATAAACAGAGTTATTTATACACATTAAAAAAAGCCTTCTGCTGTGAGTTTGCAGACAACTCCCCCACAGATTTTATTTTCCTATTTTTCATTGAAATCATAACTAGCAACAGGGTTGCTTTTTCTTGGAAATCAAATTAAAAATATTCTGTTCTGAAGATCCTGCAGATACATGAAACCTGCATCTTTTCTAAATCAAGGAGAGTGAAATTCTGCCAGGCAAAGTAGGCGGAAGAGTGCCAAAAACCCTGAAACGGTCTCTCAGAATGGGCAAAAAAAAAAAAAAAAAAGAACCAGAATAAAAGAAGCTGTGAAAGTTTATGAGGATAAACACTGATGACAGGTGGAGTAGAAGCTGAAATCTGAACTCCAAAGTAACTGCAAATAAAGATTTGTTACAGATGGTTTTAATATGACCTAACACTGGGATGCCAGCTACAGCATCACTTTTTCCTGTAGGCTGGACAAAACTAATAATGGAGCTGTGGAAACAGGGCTGCAGCAGCACAGACAGCCCAGAGGGCACACAGCCTGCAGGACATCCCCTGTCCCCTGGGGAGGGTGAGAGACACTCAGCAAACAGGTGAGAAAGGGACACAGAGCTGGAAACAGGAACATGTCTGTTAAAGAGGGAAAATCACAGAATCCCAGGATCACTGAGGCTGGAAAAGCTCTCCAAGGTCATCGAGTCCAAGCTGTGCTCAATGCCCACCTTGTCACCAGCCCAGAGCACTGAGTGCCACATCCAGGCCTTCCTTGGACATCTCCAGGGATGGGCGCTCCAAACGTCCCTGGGCAGTTCCAGGGCCTGAGCAACCTTTCCATGGGGAAATTCCTGCTGGTGTCCAGCCCGAGCCTGCCCTGACCCAGCCTGAGGCTGTTCCCTCTCCTCCTGAGAAGGAAAGCAGAGCTTGACCTGGGGCTGTCCCCTCCTGTCAGGAGCTGTGCAGAGCCACAAGGTCCCTCCTGAGCCTAATTTTCTCCAGGGTGAGCCCCTTCCCAGCTCCCTCAGCCCCTCCTGAGTCTCCAGACTCTTTGCAGCTTGGTTCCCTTCCCTGGACACTCTCCAGCCCCTCAGTGGGGACCCTCCCTCCAAGAGAGCTCTGCTGTCCACGGCCACTGAGTGTCCCTGCATGGCCGATCCAATTCCAGCATCCCATGGGGAGATGCTCCGCCCAGGGGAGGAGCCAAGCATTCCTACCTGGGTACAATCTGAGGGTTGGGACAACCCAGCAGCCTTTGCCCCCTGCATTGCCAGAGGAGCAGCTTTCTGCTGCCCTGCATGGCCAGAGGGAGCCCAGGCCCATCTGCAGCAGCCCTGGAGCTGCAGAGGAAAACTCCCCCCTTGTGCAGGATCCCTGCTGCAGCAGAGCCACAGCTGGCACTGCAGGAGGGCTGAGCCCCCATGGGATGGGGCTGGGACACCACCCTGACACACAGGGGGGGAGGTCTATTCTGACTCTCTCAGTGGATTTTCTTTTTGTACTATTGCATTTGTATTTTTTAAAATTTTCCTAATAAAGAATTGTTATTCCTGTTCCCATATCTTTGCCTGAGAGCCCCTTAACTTCAAAATTATAACAATTCGGAGGGAGGGGATTTGCATTTTTTCATTGCCTTCCTTAGCAGACACCTGCCTTTCCAAACCAAGACAATTACCCAGAGATGAGGGGAAAGAAGCCCCTCCTCTCATTTCCCCCATAAATCCATTATTCTGGCAGCTGGGTCCTGTCAGATAAGACAACAAAACTGGATCTTCTTTGGGCTAGCTGTGAAGTTCTTGTGTCTGAGCACTGACCTCCAGCCCCGTTTCTGGAATCCCTGCATCATTCCAAAAGCAAAATCCAGCTGGAACACAAGTGGTTGCTACATCTCTGTCTAGACTTCAAGCATGTAACACACTTGGCAGGTTGGAGCATTCTTGCTGAGATCAATGGCCACTAACCTGCTGCACCACAATTCCAGGAGGATTTGGGGTTTGTTTTCTTTTTTTTTTTTTTTCATTGCATGGTAAATCTGAAATGTGAGTCGGGGTAGGAAATGCTGCACTGCTGCTAGAACTTCCAGTATCAGCGTCTTAATTGAATTGTCATTGTTGCTCCAGTCAGATTTTAGAATGCAAAATATGTTAAAGAAGGAAAATCTTAGCAAGATTTCCAGAAGTGCCTGATGTTTTCAGCCACATTTATCAGGCAGAACTTAATGGGGAATAAAAGATGTTTAAATCAGCCCTGAAATAAGTGTATGAACCATTAATGGTCACAGTATCGTATCCTATTAGCCACTCAAACCAATTAACACAGCTACTGACAGGCGCAAAATGCAAGGAATTTATTCCCTTTGCACACTGCAGAGTGTGCAGATGTTCTGTTTTACTTTTCCTGGGTTTCTGTGTTCTCCTGATGGGGCGGGATGAGTGCAAACCACACAAATAATGCATGAAAAACAAATGAAAACTTTGTTTGGAGAGGCTAAAACATCCTGAGCACTGAGACAGGACAAGGGACTGTTCCCCCTCATCCCTCCCTCTCAGGATTCTTGCTCAGAGTGCCCCAGGATGGATATTTAGGTAAACTGGCTTGGGAAAAATCCATGTGTGGGGAGAGGAGCCACCAGCAACGATCGTGTGGCTGCCTTGTCCCACTCCTGCTGCCACTCAGGGCGCACATGGAGCCCTGGCCATGCTGCAAGAACCAGCAGCTCCTCCCATTAGCCAGTAAAACATCCCAGGTTTACCTAAGAGCAGGGTAATTGGGAGCTGGAGAGCTTTCCCCATAAATTCCTGGGGCACATGTGAGGGTGCCAGGCCCGTTCCCATGTGGAGGTGCCTGTGGAGCACGGGCTGGCAGGGACATCCAGTGGGCTTGGTGGGATGCCATAGCTCATAACAGCCAGTGCAGCCATCAATAAACCCAACATCAGCAATCATAAAGTTTTACCACTCACCTTATGTAACTTTTATTTTACACTCGATTAACTTTTATTGCCAGCTCCGAAGAATAAAGGCATTCTTACAGGGGAGAATTAGAAACAGCTTTTTTGGGTAAAAAAAAAAAAAGGGTGGGGGGGGAAGGCATATTCTAATATATAAGGGGCTGCATTCCCAGGGATATCAGGGGCAAATATGGTGTAAAACATGCATGTCTAATTCGCAGCTAATGGAGAGACAGCCTTACCTTCCTCCAGCCTTGGGCAGTGACCCCATGCCTTCCCAGCACACTTCCCAGGATCACATTCAAGGGAGACACCGGAGCAGGAGCTCCCCGGGCTGCCTGTGCAATAACTCAGTGTGGCAGCAGCTGATTTAGCAATTCCTGCCTGCTAATGGCAGCCAGGGAAGACCCAAAAGTTAATTCAGATCACCAAGGTGGGAGCGACCCAGCTCCACACACACACACAGAGCTATTTCCCAGGAATTTGGGGTAGCAAATGCACGAGGAAGCCACGCCTTTCTCAATTTCCTTTAACTCATTATGCCCATTTTCTGTGCTGAATACACCATTGTTTGTTAAACTGGACAGTGCCTGAGCCATCATGCCTGAGAAGTCAGGGGACTGTCTAATGTCTGCTTTTAATATGGGCCAAGTCCTTTTTTTCCCCCCCTGTTTAGTATAATTTTATACTGGGTGGACACATTTAGGGCCTGAATGGTTTGACAGTAATGATTAATACCCTGCATTAGGAGATTCCAGTGAAAGTATTCAGGAGCACGCTGTGCAGTTTGGTTCTCATCAGATGGTCAGGTCTACAGGCCTATTAAAAACAGCAGGAGAGCTGCAGACTTAATCACAGAGGCTGGGCCCGTGGAGGGAGGAAGAGTGAGACACAAAAAAAGGAGAGAATTAATAGAAGGACAGAGAAGAGGCGCAGGAAAGCTCAGACTGACTCATGCTCACACCAGCCATGAAACCAAGTGAGGGTTTCTTTAAAAGCCCTGTCCAAAAATGTTTCAAATATAAAAATCTGGTAAGGGTGGAAGACTTCATGAGGCAGAAACAGAGTGGAGGGTGAGAATCACTTCTGGTTTAATGGTAAAAAAATTCAAGCAAGACAAAATAAGACCCAAAGCAGAACAGGTAACATTGGTGCTCCATAGGGCAGCAGGCCTTGGAAAAATGCATCATAGTTGTTTTAAGAGTGAAATCAGAGTGAACAAAGCACTCAGAGAAAGGCATCACAAAACCAAACCATTTAGAAAAAGGCATCACAAAACCATTTAGAAAAAGGCATCACAAGTCTTTGCTGCTGTTTTGGGCCTGGTTATAAGTTCATGGAGCCAGAAACCAGAAACCTCAATCGAACATGGGTCCAGTGGTTTTGTGGGTAACCCAGGGCTGCTCTGGGCAGGACTGTCACCTTTCAACAGGCCTGAATTTATATTAAAGCCCAAATCATCATTAAAACCCCAACAACACACAAGTGGCCTATAACAAAGCCCCTGAGGTGTTCAAAGTCTGTAAATCCCCCTTTTTTTTGAACGTCTGAATAACAACAAACCCAAACCAAGAATTAATTCTTCTCCAATGCACAGACCCTGTTCAGTAACAAGCACTAAAAATACATCTGAACCTTAGAAACAAAAGAGGAGGCACGGAGCACTTTGAAATTTTGCTCCAATGATTAAATAAATTAGACCTGAGCTGCTAAGAAGGGAAGGACAGAAAGTTCACTACCAGCACGACAAGACATTGCCAGCTCTTGACTTGTTTACCAAGAGAAAAAAAGGGGCAAAACCCAGCATATTTCTACAGATTTCCAAATCCCAGGCATTTTTTATATTTAAGTGACAATGTGATTTTGAGCTCTGTGAGATCTCACTTGATTTTTGACACGATGCCCAACCACTGATGAGGAAGGAAGGGGCTCAGCCACGCAGGAAAGTGAGGGAAAATGATAATCCCAACAAAGCTCTCATTCCCAGCTTCCCCAAAAATCTGCTTTTTCTGCTCCTCTTTGAGCCTCTAGGGCATCTCCTGTGGATGCTGATGCCACACCATCACTGGGATGCACTGGGCCAGCCCTTCCCATCCCCACAGGGGCTGCAGGGAAACTCCATCTCCTCTCCACTAAAAATACTGCTCTGGAAACACAAATGCTTTTTTTGTGACACACGAGGAATGTCCTCTTCATATTTAGAAGCATCAGTGCCAAAGGCCATTGTCTGAGGACAACAACTCTTCCCAAATCTGTGTAGTGGCAACAAAGATTTCACTTTTCTGCTGGAGGACGTTTACTCTGAGCTTCCCACTCTCCACAACCTGCACACAAAGCTCCTGAAGCCCCACTTTTCCATCCTGGTCCAGAACTATCATTCAGTATAAGAAATCTCTTCTTAGACACCAAAAGAATGCAAGGCTTCACTAAGCCCATGAGGAAATTTCTTGAATCCCACTGCTTTCCCATAGCTTGGATCAGCTCAGGGAGCTGAAGGAATGAGTGTTCCCCTTCTGGAAGCATCATCTTTTTTTCTTTTCCCCTTTGATTGGGCCCTTGCCCGTGATGGACAGCGGGAGAACACGGGGACAGGGCTTGTGAGCGCCCCACTGCTATCTGCGCATTATTTGGATTTGCAGGTTATCAGTGGGGCAGCAACTTGGGCTATGACCTCATTAACTAATGTGGCCACATCAGCACCTCTCCACGGCCTTTATCACTCATCATGTGTCAGAAAGCAGCCCGCTGACACCTCCCGGGGAATGCTGGTTGTATCTTATCTCCCGCAGGGCGAGGACCCTCGCCGGGAGACAGAGAGCGCGTCTAGGAATGCGCCGAGGAGACACGGCCGCCAGCGGCAGCTGACAGGGGATGATTTCTCAAACAAACACCGAGGGGGAAATTAATGGGCTTTGCTTTGCCACTGACAATGCCCGAGCAGAAATACATTAACTCCCGGCTGCTATAATTTAAGAATTATGAGTGTAATTTCAGCCCAAAGCTACTGGGACGCTTCCATCAGCATCCAGCGCGCAGCTGCTCCGAGCTCCCATCATCACCGGCTCATGAGGAGGGCCAGGATCTTTCATTCCCAGCTTTATTCCTGGTGGCTGGGCGCTGGAATTCCCTTCCCACATCTGAGAGCCACAACAGCGTTTTT
This sequence comes from Melospiza georgiana, assembly GCF_028018845.1. NCBI lineage: Eukaryota > Metazoa > Chordata > Aves > Passeriformes > Passerellidae > Melospiza > Melospiza georgiana. The sequence continues at coordinate 8,447,410 of NC_080451.1, forward strand.
CTCTTGATTTCTTCCCGTAAAAATCCTTCTTTGGCATCTCCCAGATTTGGATAACGGGAGGGGAAGCAGCTCTCTCAGAACAGCGCCCAGGCAAGGGGCAGAGATTGGGGTGATGCCAGGACACCTCACCCTCTTTTACCTTGTTCAAGATGATTTATTAAAAGTTTATTAAACTCCATCTCCTCCCCATTAAAAATATTGCTCTGGAAACCCAGCACTCTTTTTGTGACACACGAGGAATGTCCTCTTCATATTTAGAAGCATCAGTGCCAAAGGTCATTGTCTGAGGACAACAACTCTTCCCAAATCTGTGTAGTGGCAACAAAGGTTTCATTTTTCTGCTGGAGGACATTTACTCTGATGGTTTATTAAAGGTGTGTTTTGGCAGGAAAATGCCACCTCTCCCTGGCAGAAGGTGTGTGCTCCTCCTGATGCCCAAGGAGCATCCAAATGTGGACAAATCCCTCACTGCACGCCCAGGACACCCCCAGCCACAGCAGGCTTCACACCTTGGCACCACTTTTCACCAGACAAATGCCACATTTTCCTAAATTAATGCACTGCCTAGAATTCAAAACAACAAACAAACAAGCAAACAAACAAACAAGGAAAACCACCCTCCCTGAGATCTGGATTGCCAAACATCCACCTGATGCTGCCCATTCCCTGCAGAGAGCTAAAGTGAAAATCTGATCACACTGTCGCTGGATAAAGTTGCTGAGGTCCACCTGGGAAGCATCTCTTGCCAGTGGATATCCTGCCAGAATATCATGGATGCTTCTCTTACCACTGTAAGATCTCGGGGGTATTCTAAGTACTTTTCATCCCAACCCAAATGTTCTCATTTTTTCTGATTGTCTCCTTGTTTTCTCTGCTTTTTAAAAGAGTGTCTTGTTCTCAGTGGCATTTTGCCTTTTGTTGGAGTAACTTGGAAAGATCAGCTCGTGGGACCTGAGAAACCCACAACTCTGACAGCCAAACTCTGAAAAATCACCATGCCTTCTGTTCCATTTCCTCGTATCCCCAACCTGTTATTGAGTCTGGAGACTAACGCAGCCCTCACCATCAACACTGGGATAAAGACTCTTCTCTATGCCTTTTCCAGACTTAAAACTCAGATCTTTTATTAAACCACATTAACCTAAACATCCTCCCTTTATTCCTCCCCTGCTGGGTAACGCTGTGTCAGAACACGAGCTGCCAGGAATGCGCCGGGTGCTGCTGGAAGCTGTAAAAGAGGCCGACGAAACACACGGAGCAGAAAACATAAACACATCAGGCTGACGTGTTCTGCGTGGATTAAACTGACCAGGGGCATCATAATGACTTTTCTCAATTGTTATAAACAAAAGCAGAGCCCCATAAACATTTTCCATGCCCGGGCGCGCCAGGAAAAGTTCGGGTTTGAAAGCGAAAATGAAATCGCGGCGCTCTGAGGAGGTTCCACTCGGGCAGGAACAGCTCAGCTTGTCACAAGGCTTGTCACAAAGCCCAGATTGTTTCAATCTGCACGTGCTCGATGCTCTGCTGGGCTCTAGAGGCAGCATTGGCTCATGGATGGGACACGGCGAGCAGGACAGGCCCCAGCTGTCCCAGCATCTCCAGCTGCTTGTGGTTTCTGGAATTGGCTGCTGATCTCTGTCCCTTGGCTGTGTCACCATTTCCAATAGTGGCCACTGATCCTCATCCCTTGGCTGTGTCACCATTTCCAATAGTGGCCATAGATCTCTGTCCCTTGGCTGGGTCACCGTTTCTGGAAGTGGCCACTAATCCCTGTCCCTTGACTGTGTCACCTTGGCTGTGTCACCATTTCCAGTAGTTCCTTGTCTGTGTCATTATTTCTGGAAGTGGCCACAGATCCCTGTCCCTTGGCTGTGTCACCATTTCCAGTAGTGGCCACTGATCCCTGTCCCTTGGCCACCATTTCTGGAAGTGGCCACTGATCCCTGTCCTTTGGCTGTGTCACCATTTCTGGAAGGTGGCCGCTGATCCTCATCCCTTGGCTGTGTCACCATTTCTGGAAGTGGCCACTGATCCCTGTCCCTTGGCTGTGTCACCATTTCCAGTAGTGGCCACTAGGTCCCTTGGCTGTGTCACCTTGGCTGTGTCACCATTTCCAGTAGTTCCTTGGCTGTGTCACCAATTCTGGAAGTGGCCACTGATCCTCATCCCTTGGCCACCATTTCCAATAGTGTCCACTGATCCCTGACCCTTGGCTGCGTCACCATTTCCAGTAGTGAAGGTTCTGGAAGGTTCTCAAGCCAGTCTGGGGTTCTGGAATTCTCTGAGTGCTCAGCACACAGGGACTGGGGAGCAGGACAGGAGTGGTGGGATGGGGAGCAGGATGGGGGTGATAAATGGGAAATCAGGACAGGCGATGCTCATCCACCTCCCAGAGCGCTGATGATGGGTTCTGGCCACACAGACACCTCCCCTAAAGCCTCCCCCCTTCCCCTAAAGCCTCAGCCACACTTGGGTGTCCCCAGGTGCTTTTGGTGCTTTTCCCACCGCCGGAGGCGCAGAGCGGAGCAGCCTCACCGTGTGGAGTTCTTTGGGAATCTGCAATCCCCACCCTCCATCCCAGCAACAAAAAGGGCCTGCAGGGGTGGCTTGGATTGTTTTCCCTCCCACACTGAGCACAGAAAGCCCCCAGTGTTTGCCTAAGATGCGATCTTACTTTCTCTGTCCCTTTCAAGTGCCCGGACCCTCGCAGGTGTGCGCTGCTTCATTTTCCCTCTTTTCCTTTCTTCCTTTTTTTTTTCTTTTTTTTTTTTTTGGGGGGGGAGAAAGATTGATTACAGGCTAAGCAGGGCTCCTTTAGCCAGCACTCCCATCTCTAATTATTAGCACTGCCAACTTTTGCAGCACAATGCTCAGTGTCAGATAAAGGAAATCTGTTCCTGTCTGTTCTGTAACTGATATCAGCTCCATAGTGACCGTCCCTGACCTCGGGACCCCCGGGCTTTGTTTGCTGCTACATCTTTACTCTGCTGAGAAAGGAGTCCCACACATCAAAAAATCACCAATATTAATTAAAGCCCAGATACTGTTATCAACTTCAGTGAATAATGGGCTTTGTGGAGCTGCACTGAGTGGCCTCAGCGAGACTTTGCTACTGACAACATTCAAAATATTAGATTTCCAATACTTCTTTCATCTTGCCCCCAACCTCTTTGAATTAGCGGTTGTTGCAGTGCTGCAGTCAGAAATCTGTTAAAAATCTATCTGTGCACAGATACACAGTTTGTGTGAAGCACCCTTTTTCTAATGGAAAAAATAATTAAAAATTTTATTAACTATGTAAATACCCACTCTGCTGCATAATGGATGTTCTGGTAATGTGGATATTAGGGTGATTTCTGGCACAAGAGGCTCAAAGTAACAGAATTTGGGATTTGTTAGTGCATATAATGGGAATAACAGCATCACCTGGGACCAGTGACAATTTTATGGATATCTCAGCACAGCAGAAATACCCAATCCCGGCATTTCCTAAATCTCTGTGACAAAAGGAATTGAGGTAAGGGATTCACACAGGCAGGACAAGATTCATCCCCAGAATTTGGGGATCCTGCTGTATTCCTGAGTGGCATTTTTAGGCTTTGTATCAGATTTAGACACCTGCAAGAGCCACTTGGGGCTCAAAGCAACTCGAGCTAAGAGAAAACACTTGTACAAGGAAATTTTTTAAAGCTTGATGCATGAAACATTCCTTTTTTAATGTTCAGACCTAGACAATATTCAGAATATTCTAGAGAATATTCAGAATATAGCCATTTCTTCTAAAATTCACAGCCAAGCCTGGCTGTCACAACAGTGAGCTGGCTCCCTCTCCACTGCTGACCGCAATGGGAATAATGTAATTGTGCCTGGGAGGGCTGGTCCCAACTCCAGATACTTCTGTCCGACACAGAGAGAGGTGGGAGACAAAACAACAGCAAATGGGTCAATAATAATATATAATATATAATATATAATATATAATATATGATATATGATATATGATATATGATATATAATATATCATATATGATATATAATATATAATATATAATATATAATATATTATATATTATATATTATATATAATATATAATATATAATATATAATATATAATATAATATATAATATATAATATATAATATATAATATATTATATATTATATATTATATATTATATATTATATATTATATATTATATATTATATATTATATATTATAATATGTAATATATTTTATATATTATATAATATGTAATATATAGTATGTGATATACAAGGATACTGCCAAAGAACTGAGGTTGTCTTTCACCTGAGCTCTAAAATCAAAAGCAATGAAAAGGAAATTTTTAACACTGCACAATTTCTAAGGCTTGACCAAAATGTGTGTCTGACATTTCTTCAACACATCCCAAATCATGACAATCCCTTTTTTTATGGTTTTTTTTTTTTTTTTTCTGCAGCAATGAGGGCCTGCTGGTTCATTGACATCCTCCTTGAAGCCCCAGCTCCTCACACCTGGGATCCCAGGGTTTTCCTGAGGCAGGAATTCTCTGCTCTAACACAGCCCAGCATTCCCAGGGCTCCCTGGAACGCTGAAAGTTGCTGCTGCTGTAGTTGAGAATTGATTTTTAAATATTCATTACAAGCTCGCATCTCTAATCAACACGAAAATATCTACTGTAATAATTCAATATTCCTCCTGTTAATTATTTCATCCCTTGGATTGGTTTGATGTATTTGTGATTTTCCAATTCTGTGGATTGGAGGCAAGGCCAAGGCTGAGATGTTTCCTGGCTGTGCTTTGGTACCATTTATTGGAATCTAATAAATTTGGTAGGGGGAAGAAATGATTTCCTGGGAGGGTGGGGAGGTCCAGGAATGGATTTCCCAGAGAAGCTGTGGCTGCCCCATCCCTGGAAGAGTCCAAGGCCAGCTTGGACAGGGCTTGGCGCAACCTGGAAGAGTGGAAAGGTGTCCCTGTCCATGGATGGGTTTTAAGGTCCCTTCCAACCCAAACCATCCCATAATTCTGTGATTTTCTGGTTATTTTCTTGCAAAGACACCGCACAAGAAGCTGGAACTTGAGTTTTCTGTAAAATAAATATAATCACCCTTCATGAGTGGTGAGGAAATGCATTTTTTGTTAATTTCTGGGCAGTAACTAAATTTGCTTTTCAGCCCCTCAATCCTTTGCCTCTCACCACATCTGCCCCGTTCAGTTTGGTTTTTTTTTCCCTGTCACTAAAATCCAGCTGATAAATCAGCACAAACGGCACTTTTGACATCCTCAATGTTGCCATTCCTCCCTCAACCCTTTTCCCCCAACTTCTTTCCATGCCAGTTCCTAAAGACCCGTTGATTACCTGGATAATTGACTGGTGCTGCCGGTAACAGCCCCACGGACTAATTGAAATGTATGAGAAACAATTAGGGGTAATTGGAATCAATTAATTGACGATTTTCTGCGGAACTGCTGCTTTGTGCGGGCAAATCCTAATTACACATCCACAGTTCTGGGGAAAAAGCTGAAAAAGGGAAGGGAAGGAAGGAAAGGAAAGGAAAGGAAAGGAAAGGAAAGGAAAGGAAAGGAAAGGAAAGGAAAGGAAAGGAAAGGAAAGGAAAGGAAAGGAAAGGAAAGGAAAGGAAAGGAAAGGAAAGGAAA